>NC_092876.1:343381457-343699886 GCF_028372415.1 Notamacropus eugenii
ACCTTCCTATTAACATCTCTCATTCCAGATGGAGGTATAGCCAGGTTCTGATTAGAGCAAACAGTAAACCCTTCTAAAGCTGTTACACAATTCAAATTCATATTTCCATTGGGTTTAAACCAATGACCATATTTTATATAATTACAACTTCAAAGAGTTTGAATTACAATTATGCAACAACTTCAGGGGATTAATTATTTGCACTCATCAAGACTTAGCTATATACAATATGATGACCCTTTAAGTCCCTCTTTAATCGAAAACTTCTTACTTGATACCTCTTTCATTTGTTCACCCACGCACCAAACTGGCTTCTTCTTGTGGTTGTTCAGTCATTTCAGTCGTGTCTGACTCTTAGTGACCCCTTTGGGGGTTTTCTTGGCAAAGATACTGGAGTGGTTTGCCATTTCCTTCTCCAGGGCTCCTTCATACCCATGAGAATTTCTGCTAACTTTATCATGTTCAGTTCACTTCTTTCCTTCGCTCCCTTCTGTCTGTGCCTCACTCTCTAGCCAACCTATACTTCACGTTCAGTCACTTTAACTCTGCCCTAAATGTCTGTCATCTGGCTTCTCCTCCTTGCACTTCACAGAAACTATTGCTCTAAAAGTTGCTGGCCTGATACTTGCTACCTGTGTGGTTTTGGACAAGTGACTTTTGGGGCTTCAGCTTTTTTACCTGGAAAATGACAAGATGATCTCAGATTCCTTATAGCTCTAGATCCTATGACTTCCTAAGCACTACATCTTATGAACTTTTCTCAGGCCTCATTCTTCTTGACATCTCTG
Organism: Notamacropus eugenii; assembly: GCF_028372415.1. Taxonomy (NCBI): domain Eukaryota; kingdom Metazoa; phylum Chordata; class Mammalia; order Diprotodontia; family Macropodidae; genus Notamacropus; species Notamacropus eugenii. The sequence continues at coordinate 343,382,246 of NC_092876.1, forward strand.
CAGCAGTTGATGTGACGTGCTAACTCCTCTTCATTGAAATCCTTTCTTCTCCTGCTTCTGTGATACTAAACTACATTGGTTTGCATTCTCCTTCTACCTCTCTGATTCTCTGTGTCTTTGAATCTTTCTCTTTCTCATTGTGAGTATTTGCCAAAGCTCAGTCCTTGGTCAATTGCTCTTCTCTATGTCCCAAACTATGGCCAGCATTGACAAATTTTTGCCATTAAAAATGTTGTCTTCTGAGACAAAACTCTTCACTTACTGATGCCTACCATTCCCCTTATTCTCTGAGATGAGGTTGGGTAGCCAACCCTTAGTGTGAGTCCATCAACACATATATCTTGTACAGACATTGTAAATGAACCAGGATCAGATCCCAATATTGTACAAGAAAGAAAAGGCTGGATTGCTTTTGAGAAATGCTGTGTGTTAAATAACTTTGATCTTCTCTATGGAACAAAGACCCATCTTTCTAGTATCAATAATTTTCTGGTGATGGTTGTAGGTTTGCAGTTCCAGGAATGCTGCTGTCTCCAAAGAATTAAAGCTGAAGATTGCCCAAAGAGAAATAGAAAAGCACATGGTGGGTGTAAATTGGATACAGCACATTACAAAGGCAAAATTGTTTGAATCTAAGTTCCTTGAGGGCAAAGGACTATTTTTTAAAATATTCCCAGAATCTAGCATAGTGTCTAGCACATAGTAGCTTTTTAATAAATATTTGTTGATTGATTGAAAGGGCATTATTAGAGAGATATAGGATTAGGGGGGAAAGATGAGTTGTATGGCAAGAGAGGAGATAATTAATGAATAGCTCCTATGTTCTGTTGATCCCTAAACAATATTGAGAGATTCAGATACTCTAACCCTAACCCTAACTTCTTAAGGAGGTAAAAATTAACTGTAAAATTTAATGCTACATACCTGGTTGTAATAGTAATACATACAAATATAAGGCAGTAGTAGCAATAATAATATTACTATTAGTATTACTAATAATGCTATTACTACTAGTAGTAATTGTAATGGTATTATTAGTACTAGTATTACTTACTAAGTGACTTGTCTGCAATATGTTTTGTATTTCTTGTTTTCTCAATAAGGGGGAGGGGGAGATAGAAGGGAAAGAATTCAGATTGGAATTTTTTTAATTATGAAAAAAGAAAGAAAAAAGAAAAGAATGTTAGATCTGTAGTTAGAGGAACTGGATTTGAATCTCATTTCCTGTCGTCAACTATCGTGTGACCTTAGGCAGGTTAATTCACTCCTCTGGGCCTCAGTTTCCTCAAATGCAAAATAGAAAAGATGAACTAGATGATCTCTGAGATACTTTCTAACTTTAAATCTGCGACCTCCTACTTAACTAGACCAAAGTTTGGACAAATGACATGAAGTTCACCTTCAGGTTTGTCTTAAAACCTAGCCCTCAAGAACGTCAGATCAGCAGGACAGTGCATAATAAACTATGCAATACCGACAATTGGAAAGACATTATATGGTAAGTTAATTAGATAACACAATGATTGCAGAAGAATTTAAAACAGAATATATCCATATGGGCTGGAGGCATCAGTGAATACTTGTTAATTTTAAAAAATTATTTTAAAAAAGACATATAACTGAAAAGGTAAGTTGGATTAGATTGTGCAAAGCCTTAAACAAGAGGGCAAGGACTATTCATTTTAACAGAGGTCACAGAAAGCCATTGATGGTTTCTGGAAAGAGCTGAGTGACCCAGAGCTGTGCTTTCTGAAGATGATTTTGGCAGCTTCATGTCACACTGATTGGAAAGGAAGGATGTTAGAAGCAGGGAGGCTATAAGACGATATGACAACAGTATAAGGCAATGGTTCCCTATGTTGTTTTTGTTCTGTAAACCTCTTTGAACAACAACAATAGTGGCAGTAGCAACAACAATGCAAGTGGAGAGAAGGGAACAGATGTTGTCGGTAGTAAGGGAGCAGATGAGTCAAAAATTGTCCTGATGCTTTAAACTATACGTTACAGGGAAACTTTGAACAAAAACAGGGAAGATTGGAGGAGGAGATGGCGGTACAGTGTAAAAACTACTAAATCTTTTATTCAAATCACAGTCCTGATTCATATCCTGACCTTGGACTTTACTATTGGTATAACCAAGGGCATCAACCAATCAATCAACAAGGACCTTTTAAGTGCCTTTCAAGTGGAGAGGTCTAGCTGGTGAGAGAGAACTGATACTTGAGTGGTTTGCCATTTCCTTCTCCAGCTCATTTTATTGACAGGGAACTGAAACAAACAGGGTTAAGTGATTTGCCCAGGGTCACACAGATAGTACATAGCTGAGGTTGGATTTGAACTCAGAAGGATGAGTCTTCCTGACTCCAGGCTCGGTGCTCTATCCATTGCAGTACCTAACTGTTCATTCTTCCTTTAAGAAGAATGTATTAAATTGCTAGGTTTTTTTCTTTGAAAATTTCATTTTAATTAAATTCATATGAGAATGTTGCAGGAGAGAGAAAGACTGATATTGATCCAAAAGGGTTCTCAGATGTTCTCTTTTGTTTGAGAATGTTGACTCAACCTGGGAAACTGGGAAAATTCAGCTGCAAAGTAGCTATGAATCAATAGTATCTACCTTCATTTAGTCAAACATACATACTTGGGAGCCTGGTCCTATCACCCAGACCTTAACATACCACTTAATGATAGAAAGCAATTCTAGCACTGACTCAAATCAAATACAAGATAACTTCAATGTTAATCAAAGCATGTCATGATCAGACAAATAAATGCAAACTTGGCTAAGTGAGTTTGCTATATACTCTCAAAGTTTAACTTTAATACAGTCAGGTTTGTATAAGTTGCTTGTGAATCAATTATTTTATAGTCAGATCTTATAAACAGACATAAACTGAAAAGACTGAAGGATGGTAAAGGAGAAAGTCTGGGTATTAAGTAGGATAGATGCCAGGATGGGAATAATGGGGGAAAGGGAGTACATCAGGTGAAAGTGGGAGAGAGCATCTTTGGGAGCTAATGGAACAGTACTTCACAAGAGAAAAAATGAAGACGTTGGCAGAAAAATTAAATCCCAGCACTTTTTTCTCTGCCTCTCCCCAGTCTATGATTACCCACTTGTGGGTCTGACACCAAATACCCACACCAGGAAGTCATCTGATCTAAGCTCTCTCTGAATTCTGTTTACAACATTATTGATATGTGGTTATTCAGTCTCTATTTGAATATTCCAGGGATGAGGAATCAACTATTCAGTAAGGCAGCTCATTTCTTTGTTTCACAGCACCAGTGAAAAAAAAAAGTTCTTCCTCATATTGAACCAATATTGAACCAACCTCCACATAATAACTTCCCGCCATTGATATGATCTCTCCCCTCTACATCAACATGAACTAAATTTTAACTTATCTTCAGCACAACACACAACTTACAAACATTTTAACATAGGTTTCATGTTCTCTTCAACCCAAAGATAAAAAAAAAAACTTCTATAAACCAGGGCTTCTTAAACTTTTTCAACATGCAACCCCTGCAGCACTTCTTAAACTGTGAGACTACAGTCTAGACCATACACATCTAGTTTTTTAAAATAGTTTTCTTTTTAAAAATATGAATGCAAACATCAACTAATATGAACATTTCCATATACAAAGAAAACAGGATTGCATATGAAACTGTAAAATGTCATATACTTGGTTTAAGTGTACATTGAATTTGGCATAATATTAACAATATTGCTCTGCTTATCTATCTCATTCTGTTCTCTTCTGTGATTTTTTTAGTGTTTCGTTGATGATTTTTCTGTCTTTTCTTCTTTCTTTTCCCCATCACTACCATTATCTACTAATTCTGTATGACCCTCCCCTGCCCCAGCCAACAGAAACTCTCCCTTGTAACAAGTATAGTCAAGTTAAGCCAATCAACATCTTGGCTATGTCTGAATATGTACTTCTCATTCTATACCTGCAGTCCACTCATCACTTTTCAACCAAAAGATAGGAAGTATGATTATCAGTCTTCCGAAATAATGATTGATCACTACACTGATCAGAGTTCTGAAATCTTTTAAAATTTCTTTTCATTGTTGTGATCATTGTATAAGTTGTTCTCCTAGCATTGCATTTTCACTTTGTATCTATTCATACAAGACCTCAACATTTACATACTGAATCTGTAATAGTCAACATTTCTTATGGTGTAACAATATTCCATTGCACTGATATACCATAATTTGTTTAGTTCTACCCCTTTTGAGGGATGCCTGCTTGGTTTCCCATTCTTTGCTATAACAAAAAGTATTACTAGAAATATTTTTGTGCCTAGGGGCCCTTTTCCTCTGTCCTTAATATTGCTGAAGGTATATGTCTTATCATATTATTTCTGGGTCAAAGTGGACAAATAGTTCAGGAACTTTAGATTATAGTTCCAAATTGATTTCCAGAATGATTGGACTAATTCACAGTTCAACTAACAGTGTATTATTGTGCCTCTCTTCCTAAAACTTCTCCAACAATTGCCATTTTCTTCTTTTCTCATCTTTATCAATCTGATAGATAAGGTAGAAACTTAGAGTTGCTTGGATTTTTCTAATTATTATTCATGAATTCAAGAATTTTTTTCAGTGGTTGTTGATAGGTTTCATTTCTTCTTTTTAAAAGTGCTTAGTTATATCTGTTGATGTTCATCTATTGAAGGAAATGGCTCTTGTTCATATATATCAATTTCCAATGGGTCTTAGATATCTGATCTTTATTAGAAAATATTTCTGAAATATTTTTCCAATTACCTATTCCTTTTCTAATTCTAAGCACATGGATGTTCCTTGTGTAAAACTTTTTTATTGATTTTACATAATTGAATTGTTCATTTTGTCTTCTATAATTATCTTTTTTTAAGCTGAAAATTCTTCCTCATCTTTAGATTATGAAAAGTATCTCCTTCCCTTGGCCTCTCATTTGTTCATGAAATGACCTTCATAATTAGGTTATTTATCCATTTGCAGATTATTATGGTATGTAGTAAGAGACATTGATATAAGCTAGTTACTGCCCAGACTACTCTCCCTCTCTCCCCAGCAGTTTTTGTGGAATAGGGAGTTATTTCCAGTTTCTTGAACCATTCCCTATGACATGACTCCAGACCCTTCATTATCCTGGTTACTGTCTTCTGCATATACTACAACGAGTCCCTGTTGTATACTACAACAATTCATTGATTCCCTCATTGATTCACTGATTCATGCAGCACATATTTATTGAGTACTAAATACAAGCAAGCACTGAACTTATATTTCAAGTGTCTAATTCTGTCAATGTGAGTACTTCTAATGAAACAGATTGAAACTCCTCTATATCTTAGAAAATCATCTTTGAGAGTTGCTGTGGCTGAAAAATCCATTAGTCTAAGACCAATGCAGTGATGAGCCTCTTGATACTTAGTTAAGTTGGTCCTTGGACAATAGACATAGAGTCTATCCTTAGACCTATCCTTGATACATTTCTAACTTAGCAGGACCTACCATGACTTGTGCTCTGTTGTAATAGTCCTTGAGAACTCATGGTCACCTCCATTCCATGTTAAGTCACTGGAGAAGGACTTCATTGAACATAACTCTTCACTAAATCTACCTCAAATTTAGTGGATTTAAATTTGTCTTCTATAAAATCTTCTCATCAATCTTAGTACTTCTTTCTCTTCCTTCAGTTAGAGTCAAGATGCATCTAGAGACCTTACCTTTTCCTTACTATGATTAAATATATTATACATACATATATATAGTGTGGGCCCAAAATTGCCCTCCTGTAGCAGAAAGTATAAAAGAAAGTTGAGAGAAAGGAGCAGCTGATAGACCAGTACTGATGTCAGTACTTTTGTTTACTAGTGTTACTGCCTTGAACTTGGTGACCTGCTAGACTTGGTACCATTGTACTCTCATATATGCATTCACACACAGCTGTACAGAACTATAAATAGCTCAGCAAATAGATTTTATTTGTCTATTCACTCTTCAGGTTAATCCAGGCAGCCCTAGTCAAACAGAAAGGAGGTAATTCATTGTCCCCAGCTGCTTCTTTTTGTACTTTTTCTCCTACTAGGGGCCATCCCATTTTTTTAGAGATGAAAGTCAATCTATATCTTATGATGCTTGGGGGTTGGGTAAATGGCTGGTATTTTCAGCACTGGATCCATTGACTGTGGTACATACTGTTGTTGTTGTTGTGTTGGTCCTTCATTGCTGGAGAAGACCATGCCATTGGAGAAATGATGACATGACTTGCACTTGACTTTGTTCTGAGTGAAGGAGAGCTGTGCAAGATCACTAGTCTCACTTCTTTCTAGAGCCATCTGGATCCAGTCACCAGATATTCATCAGGATGACTGGAGATAACCCAGGGTGCAATAGGAGACCTTGCCCCCTTTAGGTCAAGGTCCATTCAGTACTCACTTAGGGTGAGGTAATGCCCATTCAGTGACTAGGCCTGTTTAAGAAGTAGTCAGGGGATATCCCCTTTAATGAGGCAAAGAAAAATAACTAAATCAGGCTGAGAGGGAAACAGCAACAGTTTCTATTGATAATCACTCTTAAGCCAGAAGGGTCCAGAAAACAGCCCTCAAGTGGAGCTTGGCCAGGGGTCTAGTGTGGTACAATATATGGGCTTCAGAGTGCAGTAGGTTTAAGGTTTTGGGAAAGAAAGGAAAGGAAAGGAAAGGAAAGGAGAGGAGAAGGGAGGGGAGGAGAGGGGAGGGGAGGAGAGGAAAAAGGATCTAGCCAATAAACCCCAAGTTAACTGGGCATCCTCTGGCTATACAAATTTACCTTCCTTTGGATAGGAGAAGGAAGAGGAGGGGGAGACATGCAGGAGAGGAGAAGCTGAGTAACTTAGCTAGCTGGGTCCCCATTCAGGCAGCTGGATCTACTCACAGGTTGTTGTATTTGTCTTTCATTGCCAAAGAAGACCATGCCATCAGAGAAATGATGACATGACATACTGACAATGAGCAGGGGAAGGACTAGGATTATAAAGGAAAAATCCTAGTGAGACTGTGGAGCTGGAATGGGTTCATATTAGGCCAAGAGTGCCATGCATATCAAAACCTGTCAGTCCTCTTTCCTATACAACAGGAAAATAGAAAGAAGCTCCAAGAAGTAAGTAGGCACCTTCATTCAGCACATGCCTTGGACAATGGTTGGGGCTTGGAAAGGTGGTGGCTAGAAAATGAGATTCCTGACCCAAGAGAGCTGGTGAAAATAACTGTGGTATAGATGCCATTCCATCTCACTTTTCTTTTCATCCAGGTATCTTGGTCCAGAAAGAAAACTTTATCTAGCTATGGACCTCCTGCCTGGTCTCTGGGAAACCTGGGAAAAATGGCCTACTCTAATCTGTCTTTGTCTTCTTGAAGAGCAAGGGTCTATGGAAACAACACAAGGGCTCTTCAAGTGGCATGTCAACCCCAGAATAAAAATGTTAAGGGTGCAGTTATCTGATTGTACCAGTAAGCTTTTCCATCCTTCCCTTTCATGGAAACTAAAGCCCTTGTGCTCCCTCTCTATTATCACATCCAAGACTGACCTGACAGAGTTTTCTTAGATTAATATTAGACTGAATTAGATTCTTAAATCCTTTCAAGAAGTAAGATCTTATGATTCAATCATTTATAATCTGGTAAGAATGAGCCTGAGTTGAGCCTGGCCCAGACAGAGTTGCTAAAGACCAATATCAAGGAACTGTTGAGGAGGAAGGTGGTGAGTTTAAATATGTCCATTAAGAAGTTCCAAAAACAGCAGAGACAAATAGATCCACCTGTAATGTAGATTGGGTGGGGGTAAAGAGTATACTAGCATTTCTGGGTGTCTAAGAAAGCATTAACAAGATGGAATAATGGATTTTATGATAAGCTAAAAAACTGTAAATATTTTAGGCTTTGGCTAGCCATATGCATATATGAAAAGAAAAGAACGTGACTAGACAGTTACAGAAAAAAAAAATGACCTTGCTTTGTGGGTTTAATTGAATCTCAATAGCTTTTCTCCACCAACTGATTTAGACAGTAGCAGAAGCTGTTTTGGAACTGAATGACTGGGGGATCCCCATTTCAGTGCTTTTTGGACATTGTTAGGTGAGTAGTCCTTACATGGATGGATGAATGGATGAAAATCATTTATATTACACTTATTACATGTAAGGCACTTTGCTAGGTAGTAGGGATGCAAATGCAAAAGTGAAGCAATCATTCATTTTCTAATAGAAAGAGACCACATATAAAAGGGAGTGGTGGCCAGAAAAGAGAATTTTCATCTGGGAAGTCAGACTAATGGCATGAGTGGAATCAAAGGGCAGTATGTTGTTATATCTTTTTCAGAAGAAAATAAAACATAGATTGTATTATTGTTTTCAGAGCAAAAGCAGGAAGTAGAAAGACTGTGCTGTGGTATTATATATGTGGTGGCAAAGCAGATGGCAAGATGTACAGAGTAGATGGATATGAATCATGGACTGGTATTAGCTGATATCTAGTCATCAGAGGTTAAAATTTGAAGGCCACAAGGAATTCCTACCATAAGTGAGGGTAAGGTCTCCAATGAGAGATCAGAGTCATAGGCCATGAAGATTAACTCTAAGGGAAGATCCCTCTCTGTGTCTTATTCTGGTAAGGTTGGGATGATGAATCTCTTTCTACAGATACAAGATATTTTAATAAATATTTTAGAAAGAACAGATGCCCATCATTAGAGTGGCAACTGTTGTAGAACAAAGAGCAACAGAGACTAGTGGGAGAAGGCCCAACTGGAGCAGCATTCTAACAATAAAAGAAGACCCTAGTGGCCCAGTGGTGTTGTTGTAGGTGTGAATTACTTCTCCAACTGTATATTGTGGCCACATATGTTCCCTATGTGTATCTACTCTTCCCCTTTTAATAAGGTATTTGTGGATAGTATGATTCAACTTTAGGGGGAAATGATTTGTTGATATTTTTCTTAACATATTATTTTACTGAATTAATTCTTTGAATTAATGATGTCTTCTGGCTAACTACTAATAGCAAACACATTGGTAATAGCTTATGAGCCATGTTTTGCAGTGGATGTAGAACCACAAAGTATCTTAATCATGGGTAGCCTTCTCATGGGGCCACATGCAACAAGTTAGGGTGCTTCTCAGATATTACACTAAAATTTTAGCTTAAAAAAATCAAATAAACTGATGCCTAAATATGTCAATGCTAGCTATGGGATGGAATTCTGAATAAAGATTTTGGCTCTTAATTGTCATTCAATAGATTTTATCCTTGTAAAAAATAGTACAAAATAACTTTCATGAAATTACAGAATATTGGGGTTGAAAGAGACCTTGGAAGCATCCAATCCAACACATAGATAACAAGAATCTCTTTTACAACATGCCCAATAAGTTATCATCTAGACTTTCCTTGAAGACCTCTACTGAGGTACACCTTCATGATATCCTAGGAAGACAACTCCATTTCTGTATAGCTCGTCAAATCCAAGTTCAGTCATTTCAGTCATGCCTGACTTGTTATGACCCCATTTGGGGTTTTCTTGACAAAGACACTGGAGTGGTTTGCCATTTCCTTCTCCCTATCATTTTAAAGATGAGGAAACTGAAGCAAACAGGGTTAGGTTACTCACTCATGGTAGCCTAGCCAGTAAGTGTCTGAGGTCAGATTTGAACTCAGGGAGATGATTTCCTCACTTCAGGCCTGATGTTCTATCTACTGTGACATCTAGCTGCCTCTGTATAGCTCTGGTTGTCAGCAAAATTTTCCTTGAGTTAAGATGAAATCTTTCTTTCTACTACTTTCACAGGTCAGAAGACCCAGACTCCTTAGTTCTGAAAGCTACTAATTGTGTGACTATGGGCAAAGTATTTAACATTTCTAAGCATCAAGGGTTTTAGTATGTAAAACAAGGGTAATAATCTTTAGTTTACCTAAGAGATTTTTTTCCTTTTGTAAACCTTCAGAAATTATTTCACCTATAACTCAATTCTATAGCATGAAGATTCAGGGCAAAAACATTTTTTAAAAAAGGAAAAATTGCAAATGTCAGAAAGTTTTCAAGGAAATATATTAGTGAACTTTTGATGGAGCTATGAATTGGTCAGGATAGTTTGTAAAACAATTTGTAACTATGTCCCCAAAATCACTAAACTATGTATATCCTTTGACCCACGATACGATGACTAAGCTGGAAGGTACCTCAAAGGCAATCTAGTACTCATTTTATAGAAGAGGAAACTGAGGTTCAAAGAGATTAAGTGATTTGCCCATAGCTATACTGATAGTAAGAGGCAGAGGTAGGATTTGAAAATAAGTCCTCTGGCATCTAGGGGGCATAGTGGATTGAGTACTGGGCCAGGAGTTCATATTTTACCTCAGACACTTACTAGCTGTGTGACCCTCGGCAGGTCATTTAATGGTTTGCCTTAGTTTCTTATCTGCAAAATGAGCTGGAGAAGGAAATATAAAATAACTCCAGTATCTTTGCCAAGAAGACCTCAAATGGGGTCTCACAGAATTGGACATGACTGAACAACAAGCACCTCTGACTCCAGAGTCAATGATCTTTCCACTGTCTTCTTTAATATAAGCTTTTATATTAAGACATCCAAAAAGATAATTCTTTAATGGCAATTAAAACTCTCCCTCAGTGTTGGGATTCTGGAGCAGAGCACACTGGCTCAGGCAACCTCAAGGACTTGATAACCAAGAATGGCAGGACCTAGGACAGCTCCTTGCATCAGCTCTTCTGATTTCTACCACTCAAAACTTGTAACCAAGCCTATCCTTGGAGCACCAGTTGAAGTGGGGGGGGGGGGGGGGGGGGAGAAGTAGTTCTATAATTTCTACTATGTGATCAAAGGAAAACTAGGAAAGAAACATGAAAAAAATAGTTTCTTTAGGATACCCCTATGAAAGACAGGGATTTGCCTTACACCATCACAGCTCCAGTTCCTAGTCACAGCACTGCCAACCAGGAGAAATCTATTTGTTAGGAGGCAAGACTGGCTAACCTAGATGAAATTACACTTTAAAGCATGACAGAGGTTCAAAAAACTAGAGTGTCCATAGGAGAAAATAACCATGCCAACAAAACTCATACAGTTAAAAATTAGAAAGGAAGCAGATAGCTGAGGGGGGGAAACCCTCAAAACTTTGAAGTAAGTTTTTCTTAAAAAGTTCTCATTTCTAAAGAACATAAGGAATTAATTCAAGTTTAGAAGAATAAGAGCTATTCTTCAAATTACAAATGATCAAAAGATATAAACACCAGTTCTCAAAAGAAGAAATCCAAATTATCATCAGCCATATTTAAAAAATGCTTCGTCTCACTAATAATTTGAGAAATGCAAATTAAATTCTCACACCAATCACACTGGCAAAGATAATCCAAAAAAAGGAAAAATAGCAAATGTTGTAAAGGTTTCAAGAAAACATATTAGTGAACTCTTGATGGAGCTATGAATTGGTCAGGATATTTTTTAAAGAAATCTGTAACTGTGCCCCACAAAGTCACTAAACTATGTATACCCTTTGACTCAATAATACCATAACTAAGTCTACAGCCTAAAGAATCAAAGAAAGAGGAAAATAATTCATGTGGTTTTTTATAGCACTTGTTGTGTTGCATAAAAGACATGGAAACAAAAAGGATATCCAATGGGGATATGGTTGGACACATTATGGTAACTGAGGAAATAAAATAGTATTGTGCTTTAAGAAATGACAAAAGTGACGTGAACTGATGCAGAGTGAAGTGAGGAGAACCAGTAGAACAATAGCAAGATTGCAAAGAGAAACAATTTTGGAAGACTTAAGAATTTTGATCAGGGCAATGACCAACCATGATTCTGGAGAACTAATAATAAACTATGCTTCCCATTGACTGACAGAAACGTGTTGGACTCAAGATGCAGGAGACATATTTTTAGACAAGGCCAATGTGGGAATTTGTTTGCTTGATAATGCATTCTTGTTATAAGGACTTTGTGTTAGTACATTTTTTACTCCTTCCTCCCTCTCTTTTTTCCTTCCTTCCTTCCTTCTTTCCTTCCTTCTTTCCTTTCTTCTTCTCTCTCTCCCTCCATTCCTCTTTCCTTCCTTTCTCCCCTTTTCTTCTATTCTTGATTTCAAGGACAGAGATTTTAAAGCTTCATTGATGGTCTGTTCCTAAGTTCCAGTATCCTCAATGGTAAGTTTATCTATATGTCAATCATTAAATATTTGTTATAGACCTACCATGTGTCAGACATGGTGCTAAGCACTGGAGATACAAAGAAAGATAAAAGACAGTCTCTGCTCTCAATGATTTCATAATCTAATGCAAAAGATAACATGAAAACCACTATATGAAAACAAGATATAAATAGGATAAATTGGAATTAGACACCAGAGGAAAAGTACTTAAATTAAGGGGAATTGGGAAAGCCTCCTTGGAGAAGGACAGATTTTTATCTAGAATTTGAAGGAGGCCAGAGAAGCAGGAGGCAGAGATGAGGAGGAAAAACATCCCAGGTATGGGGGACAGCCAGTGAAAGTGCCAAGAATCAGAAGATGAAATGTTTTGTCTGAGACTAGTGTCACTAGACTGAGGAGTAAGCAGAGGGGTAAAATAAGACCAGAAAGATGGGGAAGAGTAAAGCATGAGAGATTTTGAATAAAAGAGGATTTTATATTTGATCTTGGAGCTTATAGGGAGCCACTAGAGTTTATTGAGTAATGGACTGACATAGTCAGTTCATGTGATTTTGTTGACATTGGGAATTCTCTGGTGAAGGAACTCCCTCTATCAATACAAAACAATACCTTCTCTGCGCCTTATAGTCTTGTTGAGTTGCTTAAAGTCTAAACCATGGCGTAGACTTCCTGGATCCAGTTCTTTATTCAGCACCCCATGATACCTTTCCAATAATAACACTAGTTAGAACATAAGCACAGAGTCTCAACAGACAGTGACAAAAGATTCAGAGGAGAAATCATTTCAGGTTGAGGTGATCAGGATAGTCTTATGAAGAAAGTAACACCTTAGTTATAAGTTTAGTTATGCAGTTTAGTCTGGCCCTAAAAGAAGAGAAACATTTTCAAAGAGGATAGGCAATCTACTTAGTGCATTTGTAAATATAGAGGCATGAGAAGGTAGGATGAGATCAGGGAATAATTAGTAGTACAGTTACCTAGGATGTATTCATTATAAGATGATTATTTAAAAATTGGTCACATTGTTTTATGGCTACCTCTCATATTCAGCATACAGATTTCTTAAATGATCCATGTTTTAGCCTGTATTGTTCTTATGAAAATTGGGGGCTTTGCAATCTAATCTTCTCCTATATTACTAGGATTTCAAGAGTGCCTTATCCATTGATCAAAAAAATATGGTGTGGATATCAATGGCAGAGAGGCCTTAAATAAAATCAATGGCAGTGAATGATAAACCAATAGATACCTTTCTTTTCCCTCTCATTCACTCTAAATGCCAACTAACATCCTTTCAACACCTGGCTCAAATTAGCATAAGTAATGTATTCCATGCTCTAGAATTTAATAAATAACCCTAAGAAGTAAATTAACTAGTTTGGCAGAGTTATCTGTGACCCCCAATGCATCCAATGAAAAAAGCTGAGGAGATTGGGCTCAACTAACACAATGGAATGAATTGATATTAATCCCATGTGCTGGGTACACCATCCAAGGGACACAGCGTGTTAGCTATTTTCATCTAAAGACATCACTAGGTGATAAGGAAGATTTTGGCTGTCTCCAGGGCTTCATTCCAGGGCTGTGATCTCATCAATGTTGGCAATTTCTCCAATGTTGCGTTCATGCTTGCCCATTCTATACAACTCATCCATATCTTCCCATAAATCCTCCATGGAGGAGCTACTCAATGTGATATGGGGGAAGGGCTCTTCGAGTTCTCTTGAAATCAGTAGGATACTAACAGAATAGCTATCCATTGGCTGTTTCTTGTTCTTCAAATAACTCACATCTCTTTGTACAATTATTTTAAAAAGGCTGTTATAATTCCCTGATTTTCAGACACCGCTCCTTATGTCACAGAATCACAGAATGTTAGAGTCTGAGGGGACCTATGAGACCTTCAAGTCCAATTCTTTACTGTCTCAGCGAAGAAACTAATACTTGGAGAATGGAAGGAATTTGTCCAATGTCACATGACAAGTTAGTGGCAAAGTGCAGTCTTACAGATCCCAATACAGTGCTCTTTGACCTACAGTACACTATTTCTTCTCAGCCCTGGCAGGTTTCCATGTGTAACCTGTAAAGTTACACATTGAGGTATTCTCAACTAAGGAGAGAGAGGGACAGAGGCAGAGAGGGAATTAATAATAATAGTTAGCATTTATATAGTGTTTTAAGGTTTGCAAAGCACTTTACAAATGTTATCTCATTTTGTACTTACAACAACCCCAGGAGGTGAGTGCTATTATTATCATCTCCATTTTACAGAGGTGGAAACTGAGGCAGACAAGGCTTAAGTGACTTGCTCAGAGACACACCGCTGATAAGTGTCTGAAGTTGGACTTGGACTCAGATCTTTCTGATTCCAGGTGTTCTATCCATTGTGCCACCTGTGTGTGTTTGTCCTTCGTTGCCGAAGAAGACGATGCCATCAGAGAAACGATGACATGACTTGCACTTGACTTTGTTTTTATTTTGAGTGAGGGAGGGCTGTGCAGGTCACCAACCTCACCTCCTCCAGAGCCATCTGAATCCAGTGACCAGATATTCATCAGAATGACTGGAGATGACCCAGAATGAGACAATTGGGGTTAAGTGACTTTCCCAAGGTCACACAGCTAGTGAGTATCAAGTATCTGAGGTAAGATTTGAATTCAGGTCCTCCTGACTCTTGCACTGGTGCTCTATCCACTGCACCCCCTAGTTTCCCCTAATTGTGCCACCTAGATGACTTTAGAAGATAGTTCCACAGTCTTCTGTTTTTGTTGGAATATTAGGCATCAGGAGAGTGTGCCCTCCCAGGGCCATACATCTGGATGCATATATTACTGCAGGCACTCTGGGAATAGGGGAAAAGGAAGGGTCAAGGGAAAAGGATAACTCTTTGTATAGTTCCTACAAAGTTCCAGGCACTGTTTTATGTGCTTTTACAAATATTGTCTCATTTGAGTAAAAGCCAATGTGGTAAGGAGAGTGTTGATACCAATGCTAAGAGTATGTGAAGGATTGGTGGGATAGGAAGAAAGTACAGAAACAAAGACCTATTAGGAAGCTATTGCAATAATCCATCTTGATGGTAGTGAGGACTATCTTAAAGTGGCAGCAATGTTAATAGAGAGGAGGGGCCAGGTGTGAGAGTGATTGAAAAATTAGAATCAAAGAGACTTGAAAACTGATTGGATAAAAGAAATGAGAGAGAGGGAAGTGCGTGTCAAAGATAAGTGAACCAAATTCCTGAACGTGGGATATTGGTTGACTGGGTCATAGGATCATAGATAGAGAGCTAGAAGAGACCTAGCTACTCTTCTAATTTTACAGATGTGGAAACTGAGGTCAAGATGACTTGCCCAAGGTCATAGAGGTAGTAAAGAGTAGAGCTAAGATTTGGTGGTGACTTGTATAGAAACAAAATAAAAATAAAAATGAATATAAAACAAAAATATGACAAATAAAAACAAAATAAAAGGGAGTAGTAGGAGTTTTTCTACTATGCTCATGACCTATTGACTTTGTGTTTTCTCTGTTGACTTGACAGGCCTCCATCTCCATTTTACCTCAGTCACATACCAGCAAGGACCCTTGCCTGGCCTTTATCATCCCAGATAATCATTGAAATCTGAGATCTGAAATATGATGATTCACTGATCCTTTTAAAGTACAACTTCCTTCCCTGACACTCCTTCCACTTGACCATACACACTAATCAATTTCCTCATTCTTACCAGTACTTCCGTTAACCATAGCATCTCCAATTCACTCTGTTTCTTCAATCTCTTCTGCCTGACATTCTACACAGGACCCAGGTCAGTCATTTCAATCCTGCCAAAACTACTCTTTAAATACCTGGCTTCCTCACTATCTACTAACTTACTACTACAAGTCATTTAACCCCTCTGGATCTGTTTCCTCTTTTGTAAAATGAGAGGAGTTGACCAGATTATCTCTAAGGTACCTCCTTGAACTACATCCTAAGATTTCCTATGACTAAGTCCAATGGACTTCTCTCAGATCTTATTCACCTTGATCTTTCTTCCAGACTTTACCACCTTGAAACTCTCACCTCTCTCACTTTTTTGATGCTAAAATATCTTGACTCTCCTTTAACTTTTCTGATTATTCCTTTTATTTTCTTTACTGATTCTATATTCTATTCTTCCATGTGTCCCTTTCCCAATATGTCTATACAGCTCTTCTCTACATCCTGAACCAGAATAAACATGGTAGAGGTAAGTTTGACCTGATGGTGTTTTAAAAGAATATGGTCTTGGGTAGATTGATGTGATGTAAGATATCATTTGCCAATGCCTCTCATTCCCTTTCTTTTCCTTGAATGCACATCAACTTCCCTGCCTTTTGACTATTGTTCAGGTCTCCTGCTTCCTGACAATCTTGTTATTCCAGGTTATCTTGGCACAATAACCAACTTACTTGGCATGACACCCAGTTTACTTGCTCAGATAATTAGCTAGACCATGCCCTCTTTCCTAGGAGGGTCTTTCCATAGGATCTGCTAAGTGACCCCCAATCATCAGCATTTATTAATAAAATCATTTCCTTAAGGGATAGTAATTCAACACTCCATTCTCTCTTCTTTCAAAATCACATCCATTCTTACAGCCTCAACTATTAACCAGCAAGCATTTATTAAGCAATGACTATGTGCCAGACACTATATGAGGTAACAAATATACAAAGATAAAAAATGAAATAGCTTCTGCCCTCAAAGGGATTACATTCTACTGGAGGAAACCATAAATACCTATAGAAGTATGTATGCATAATGTGAAAAAGCAAAAATATCATGTTTTTTTAGAGGAAGGTACTCATAGTTCGATTGAAAAGGAAAAGTCTCATGTAGGATATAGTGCTTGACTTTTATTTTGAAGGAAGTTAGAAAAGTGTAGGGGGTGGATGTAAGGAAAGTTTGAATTCAAGGCATAGAAGACAGTCTGTCTTGTGTGAGGAAGACCAAGTAGGCCAATTTGGTTGGACCATAGGGTGTTGAGGGCCCGGATGGAGTGCTGTTGGCAAAGTTAAGGACAGACCTTCCGGGAAACTGTTCTTTGAGACTGTGCTCATTATCATCCAGAATGGCTCTCCAGGCCCTGCCCCCCTGCCCCCCCCCCCCCCCCCCCCGCCCATGTTGCTGTCTCCTTTAAATAAACAAGAGAACTACAGAATACAAGAGATATGTAAAATAGATGCCCTCTAGGTTAACAGTCTTTAAGACAATAAGACTGGCCTAATTACTAGGACAGGAGACAAGTAGAATGTCACCTAGACTTGCAGTTTCTGTCTATAAATACCCTGACCCTCGATCAATAAACTGAGTTGTCCTATCTTCTTCCGCCTGCCCATGTCTTTCTTCTTCACCACATCACTGAGCCATATGGGGATGCAGGCCGTCTGCTGCAATAGGGTACATGAAGGGAGTAATGTTGGTAATAAGCCTGGAAATGTGGGTTGGAGTTTGTAAGCTAACCTAAAGGCAATAGGGAGCTATTAGGGCTTTTTAAGCCAGGGAGTAAAATGGCTACACCTGTGCTATTAGGAGTTGCACATTGGTGCAGTGTAAAGGATGAATTAGGGATGGGAAAGATGAGATAGAGAGACCAATTAGGAGGCTATTACAGAAGCCCAAATGAGAGGTGATGAAAGCTTGAACTAGGCTGAATGCTGTGGCAGTGGAAAGAAAGAAACAGGGGTGGGAGATGGCAAAGGAAAACCAACAAGATTCAGTAACTGACTGGACATATAGAATAAGTGAGAGTAAAGATTCAAGGATAACTCCAATGGTAGTGCCCTTGCAGAAATAGGGAAATTAGGAAAAGGGATGGGTTGTGTGAGAAGAGTAATGAGTTTAGTTTTATGACATATTGAGTTTGAGATGTTCCTCTGTTACTAGAATAGCTATTCAAATTTCCTGGTATGGGCCAAAAGAAAAACCTAGAACTTAGGAAAGAATTGCAAGAAGTTTAAAGAAATTTTAGACCTGCACAACCTCAAATAAACCTCAACCAAACTGAAACTGACATCCTACCTTTGATAGATAGAGACCTAATTTTGATATATGAATCTGGTCATCCACTTTTAAGTTACTGCTACCTACCCTATCTAGAACTAGTCATTTGATACAATAAGGGTAGGAACCACCACATGTTACATCTATTAGATATTGGTTCACAAATGATCATAAAACCAGATACAGTGAGAGGAAATGAGGCAGAGAAAATGAAAAAAAGTCCCACAACTAGGCCTAAATAAATAGCTTCAGAGATACTGAAATTTCAGAGTGGGAAGTACACAGAAAATTAAATATCTCAAATTGGTCCAAGGAGGTCTATAGAGTTGTCACTATCCCAGGTTCAGATGAAACAGTAATTGGAATGGATATACTGAGTAAAAGCTTTGCCTGATTGCAGAATCCAATAATTAATATCTGGTTATTCATAGAAAAAGCTCTGTAGGATCTAATAATATTGCCCATGTCAAAGCAAGTTGTAAACACCCTCCCTCACCCCAGTATAGAAATCAAAGGAGATAAGGAAAATGCTACAATGTTGAAATGATTTGGAACAAGAAGGCATTATTAGGAAAATAATTTATGAATACAACTCCAGTTTGGTTGGTAAAAAAAAAAAAAAAGGCAACTAGTGAGTGGAAATTTATAGTGGATTGTGTAAAATTTAACACTGAGGCTGAATCTATTAAGGGAGCCATTCTAAACAGTTCATCAATGAATTACGAGTTATAGGACATGATTGACCTTGATTTTTGGTTATTGATTTAATTCATATATTCTTTGCTATTCCAGTAACCAAAGAAATTCTTCAGATGATATGTTCATCCTGGAGATTGTCACAGATTAATAGCCCAGTGCTATACTATAATCGGTGTGGATAAGACTTGGACATAATTGACACAGGTACCTGCCTGACTCAAAATTATGTACATAATATGTTAGGGCATATGATAAACAGAAAATAGAGGATATTACAGACAGGGTTATTGGAGGATTAACAGACAGAGAGTGGACAACTGCCCCACAAAAAGTGTAGAGTGGATAATCATCAGTCAAATACCTAGGGATGGTTTGAACATCATAAGGAATGTCAATCCTTCAACCAGTTGTAGAAAAGATCTGAGCCCTAAAACTCTCAAGGAATAAGAAGGAAGCAGAGAAACTTAACAGGATTATTTGGTTTCTAGAGAAACTATATTCCCTATTTGGGGGTGATGCTAGCATAATATAGAAAGTCACAAGAAAATCTAAAAATTTTAAATAGAGACTGAAATAGTAACTGAAATAGTAATGATTTAGAGTAGGTTAAGGAGGATGTGCAACATCTATGTTTCTGGACTTGATTTCCTGGATCCTTCCCTTAGGCTAGAAGTCAGATAAACAGGAGATTTTATTACTTCATCTTTGTGGATCAAGCCAAAGGAGAATTATGAGAAATGTTTATATACCAGTAAGATTTTGGTCTAAAGACACATCTGAGTGAGAATAAGAGAAGGAAAAAAGAGAATAATGTCATCTCAAAAGCATGTCCCATACTACTGACATGTCAAGTAAGCTGCCAGAAAGGGATGCCACCAAAATAGGCAAGGCCTTTGCTGAATATTGTCCCCCACCTGGCAAGTAAAAAGCAATGCACATTTTATGGATGGGACCACTATTCTCACCTCATAGTGTGTGAAGTGGTGAGTGATCACCCTCAGGTGGTCCACTGGCATCCAAATGATCAAAGAAGGGGATATGCTGAATTAAGAATAGTGTGCTGAGTTGTCACCAAGGTACTAGGAAAAACCTCTACAACGTATGGAAATGTACTTATGATCAACTCCATGGAGTAATGAGAATTGGACAATAAATAACAGTGATGTTTGGGGCAAGGAACTGTGGGAAAACATTGCTAGTTAAGATTGAAGTTGGACATGTTTCAGCACATACTAAGGGCCGAGGCAAAATGAAATGAGAGGGTGGATCATATTAACAAGTTAAGAAAGACAGAGATGAAAGAAAATAGTGAAAATTGGATACTTGGGCATCCAGTCCACCTAGTCTTGGATCAAAGATAAAATTGGACTAGAGAGAGAAGAAACAGTCATTCAATCCACATTGCTACTCTGTCCCATTTGCCAGAAAATTAGACCATTATTGAAACTGCCATCTGAATCCATCATCAAGGGATGAGCTTCTAAGGGAAAGTCTGGCAGATATTGTCCCACTCAATAATAAACTTAACAAAAGCTATTCCTTAACTGCAATTTGCACATGAATTGGACTAGATTTTGTTCACTACTGTACATGAGCAAACATGACTCCATTATCAAAGGGTTATCATTGTTAATTAGGATTATGACCACCTGGTAATGATTGAAACTGATCAAAGATCTCATTTCATAGTCCACAAGGTCAAAGGACTGGGTAGAGGTCCAGGGAATTATGTGAAAGTTCCACCTACCTTATAATCCACAGGCTGAACGGATGATAAAAAGATGTCATTGAATGCTTAAGATCCAATTCAAGCAAATCTCAGGTGGAAAAAAAGCCACCAATTGGAAAGCAACTTTTAGAAGAGCCATAAGCCAGCTGAGTAATACGCCAGGGAGAAACTGTCCTGTGCCAAAGGATGAGTTTATAGTGCCACCTCTCATTGACTTGGAAAAGAAGGAACAAATTCTCACAGAAGGAGCCAAAATGTGATAAAGTAGACTCCCAAACCACAGGCTAGTCCCAGTAGATACCATTGGGGTAGGGAAATAGAATAGGATTTGGGTTATAGAAGGATCTAGAAAATTGTTACAGGTCCCCTGAAGACCATTTATGTACAGAGATCTGCTGGGTTCTCTTTCTTTATAACAGATGTGCATGTGTCTTGATCTGAGCATCATTCTTCATTTATCTGGCATGTAGGTGACTGTGATTAAAACAAATTATGGGGAAGCACCTAAGATGCTGATAGAATTAATGGAAAACTTCCTGACCTCACTGCTACTTGTAGGTGAAGAGCTTCACGTTTGAAGAAAGGAAAACAAGGCCAAAAACAGTAGAATTTTGCAAAGACCTAGAATAAGGATGAAGAATTTTTTCCCTATTTATTTGTTTGTTAATTCATTTGATTCTGCCTCAAAAATATCTAAGTATTTTGAGTAAGGGCATATCTACTGTTTAATATCTCAGATTTTTGTTGGTGGTTAACTTTATAATACATTTTCTTAAAAATATGTACGGAAGTCTATAAATTTTAGTCAAGATAAGAGAAGACAAAAGAGAAATAATGTCCCTCTTAGAGTATATATCACTCAGGAGACAAATGGATAATATGTTACTAATATAAATCACAAAAACGGCACAGAGTCTCTCTCTCTCTCTCTATTTGTGTGTGTGTGTATTTGTGTATACATATTCACATGCATGTGTGTATATACATACGTACATAATAATAGCAAACTTTTATATGCATTTATATGCATAATAACAAACATTTATATAGCACTTACTATGTGCCAGGAACTGTGCTAAGTGGTTGACAAACATCTTATTTGATCCTCACAACAACCCTAGGAGATAAGTGCTATTATTATCTCCAGTTGAGGAAAACTGAAGGTAAGTGATTTATCCAATATCACATAAATAGTAAGTGTCTGAGGTTGGATTTGAACTCAAGTGTTCCTGATTCTGGGCCTCTAGCACTCTATCCACTGAATCACTTAGCTGCCATGCACACACACACACACACACACACACACACACACACACACACACACACACACACACATACACACAGTGGGGGAGAGGGAGGGAGAGGGAGAGAGAGAGAGAATTATACTTGGATATCTGCTAACAGTCTTATTTTGCTTTAAAAAAAAATTTGATAAATCCTTGACTTGCCTTGCTGGTGATTTTTACTTTTCAGAAGTTTGAGGAAGCAAAAGTCCCTTGTGGTTCTCCCCACCCCCAATTCCCATAATGAATTGTTTTCCTTATACTTCTCATGGCTGCTTGGAGGCTCCTGGAAGTCTGCCTCTAAGCTGTTCCTTATTGGCTCCTTATTAGAGTCTGTTAATGTATTCTGGTGTTAATAATTAATACTTGTTTGCTTTGCTAGGTGCTACTAAACCTCCTTAAGCAATGAACAAACACGAAGAGACCCTTACCTGTAATATTCCAAAATCTTCCACTTCTTCCTACTTCTTTTGATGCTCCTATTAAGGTTCTCACCTAGTATTCTTTTCCTAGGTTGTTTATTCTTTGGTACCCTCCCACACATTAGCATTAATTAGTATATGCAGTCTTGTACTGTTATTTAAATATTCCATGTTTGGATTAATCAACTAAGTTGAGTTTTTTTACACACTTTCATTCCTTTTTCCTATAAGATAGTAAGCACTTAAAGGGAAGAGACGTTTTATATTTCAATCTCTCATCTTCTATGGCTTATTAAACATCTTAAACTCAACATGTCCAAAACCAGACTCATTATCTTTCCTTCCAAATCCTCCCCTCTTCCAAACTTCCTTATTACCACTGAGGGTACCATCATTTTCTTAGTCCCTCAACCTAGGTGTCATCCTCAGCTCTTCACTCTCTCTCATCCCCTATTCTACCCATATCCAATCCATTGCCAGTGCCAATTTAACTTTGATAATATCTCTCTCAGATATGCTCCCTTCTCTCCTCTGAGGCTGCCACTAACCTGGTGCAGGTCCTCATCACCTCACACCTGCGTTATTATAATAACCTTCTGGTTGGTCAGCTTGCCACAAGTCTCTCCATTACAATCTCTACTCAGCTGTCAAAGTGATTTTCCTAAAACTCATGTCTCACGATGTCACCCTCTACTTAATAAATTCTAGTAGCTCCCTGTCACCTGTAGGATCAAATATAAAATCCTCTGTATAAAGCTTTTAACAACCTAGCCCTCCCATTCACCTCTTTCCAGCCTTCTTATACCTGACACCTCACTGCATACTCTAATTCCTTTCTAGACACAGGGCATCTTCACCGACTATCCTCCTTGCCTGGGATGCTCTCTCCTCATTTCTGCCTCCTGGCTTTCCTGGCTTCCTTCAAATCCCAGCTGAAATCCCACCTTCCAGAGAGCACCTTTACGAATCCCTCTTAATTCTCGTTTCTTCCCTCACTATTTTCCATTTATCTTGCATATCATCTTGTTTGTATATGATTGTTCATTGTCCCCTGTTAGATTGTGAGCTCCTCAAGGCAAGGGATTGTTTTGTTTTTCTTTGTATCCCCAGAGTTCAGCATAGTACCAGGCACATGGTAGCCACTTAACAAATGTTTACTAAATGACTAGATTTCTTTGTATCCTCCAAAGATCTCACAATACTATATAAACAGTATATACTCAAAATATCTAATGAACAAATGGATGGATAGATGGATGGATGAATGGATGGATGGATAGATGGATGGAAGGATGAAATACATTCAAAGCTTTACCTGGTAACCTAAGAATGACTGTATCTCCTTTCCACCTAGCTCCTCAGTGGAAAATATCCTTTATCCAACCAAAGGAAATGAAGAAATAGAAATATGGTAGGTCTGATCAGAAATATTGTCAATCTTTCATAGAGGAGATTTAAAGTTTAATAATCAGACAACCAATGAGTATTTATTAATGACTTACTGTGTGTTGAGGATAAAAAGAGAAAAACAAAACAGTACCTGTCCTGAGAAAGCTTTCATTCTAACAGAATAGATAAAATACACACACACACACACACACACACACACACACACACACACACACACACACATATATACATACAAAACACCTACAAGATAGTGTCAAGGCAATCTTGGAGGAAAATGCATTTGCATTTGAGAAGGCCAGAAAAGGCCTCTAGTAGAAAGTTTAAGCTGAGTCTTGAAGGAAATGCAGGGATTTCAAGAGGAGGAAGGTATGAGGAAATACATTGCCGAAGTAAGAGCTAGTGAGGGCAAAGGATATAGAGGCAGGACATTGAATATCATGTGTCAGAAAAAGCAAGAAGGCTACTTTGGCTGGACCATAGAAGGGATAAAAAGAATAATGGGCAATAAGGCAGGGAAATTAAGTTGCCACCTAGGCAAAAGGTCAAGGAGGTTAAGGACTCAAGAGAACAAATCCATTTTTACAAAAATATCTGCAGCAGAGTAGCTTGGAAAATGGTTATCCATCAATTTGAAAATGGCTAAACAAATTATGATATGTGAATGTAATAGAATATTATTGAGGCATAATAAATAATGAATATGGTGAATATAGAGAAACCTTGGAAGATGTATGGACTGATTTGGGGGTAAGTGAGCAGAACTAGAAGAACAATTTACACATTGGCCACAATAATGTAAAGGAAAACAACTTTGAAGGACAATAAAATTCTGACTGATACAGTGAATAAGCTTGACAAAAAAACCTAACAATAAAGCATATCATCCTCCTCTTGGCTGAAGAATGATGGAGAAGACATGTACAATATAAATTTTGAGGGTTTTTTTTTACTTGATTGTATTTATTTGTTATCATGGAGGGCTTCTATGGGGCAGAAAAATGGGGAGAAAGGGACTGGGTATGGAAGGTGGGAAAAGAAGGGGGACAGTGTGAGTTAGTGTGTGGTGATAGAGATGAAAAAAGAAAGAAGAGAGCATCAATAGAAGATTAAAAAGGTACCCAAAAAATTCAATAAGGGATCCAAACATAGCAATTGTATCACTATTTATAAGAGGTTCATATTTCCATAAATAATACTTTTTGTTCTTTATATTTTGAGATGTTTATGTTTGTGGAAGATTTTTAAGTTCACAATGTTAAAAGAACATTTAAGTTTTTTTTTTTGAAAAGAAAGATAAGATGGAGTAAGTGTGGAGGGCACACAGCACAGCCCAGGAACTGTGGAGCACAGCCCAACGTGGAAGGGATAGGACCTTGAACAGACTTCAGGGAGCCACCAGCAGTAGCAGATCCCAGATTGCTCAACCTACAAATGCCACAGACAGCTCCAAAGATCAGTAGGAGGGCTCCTTCACCCAGGAGAGGGGAGCTCAGTCTGGACCTCCTACAGCAGCCACTACAGTAGCAGTTTCCATTTTTGGAGCCCTCCACATAGATCCCCTGAGGGAACTGAGCAGCTGATCCGAATCTCAGCCCTGAACTTAGCCTTGACAAAGAACTCAAAAGTCATGTAACTGGCTGGGAAAATGCCCAAAAAAGGAAAAAAGAACAAGACAATAGAAGGTTACTTTCTTGGTGAGCAGATATTTTCTTCCATCCTTTTGGATGAGGAAGAATAATTTAGGTCTTCAGAGGAAGACCTAAAAGTCAAGGCTTCTGCATGCAAAACCTCCAAAATAAATATGCAATGGTCTCAGGCCATGGAAGAGCTCAAAAAGGATTTTGCAAATCAAGTAAGAGAGGTGGAGGAAAAATTGGGAAGAGAAATGAGAGAGATGCAAGAAAATCATGAAAAGCAAGTCAACAACTTGATAAAGAAGGCCCAAAAAATGCTAAAGAAGCTAATACCTTAAAAAATAGACTAACTGAAATGGCAAAAGGAGCCCAAAAAGCCAATGAGGAGAAGAATGCTTTAAAGAGCAGAATTAGTCAAATGGAAAAGGAGGTTCAACAGCTTCCTGAAGAAAATAGTTCTTAAAAAATTAGAATGGAACAGATGGAAGCTAATGACTTTATGAGAAACCAAGAAATTACAAAACAAAACCAAAAGAATGAAAAAATAGAAGATAATGTGAAATATCTCATTGGAAAAACAACTGACCTGGAAAATAGATCCAGGAGAGACAATTTTAAAATTATGGGACTACCTGAAAGCCATGATCAAAAAAAGAGCCTAGATATCATCTTTCATGAAATCATCAGGGAAAACTGCCCTGAGATTCTAGAACTAGAGGGCAGAATAAATATTGAAAGAATCCACTGATCACCTCCTGAAAGAGATCCAAAAAGAGAAACTCCTAGAAATATTGTAGCCAAATTCCAGAGTTCCTAGGTCAAGGAGAAAATATTGCAAGCAGCTAGAAAGAAACAATTCAAGTATTGTGGAAATACAATCAGAAAAATACAGGATCTAGCAGCTTCTATATTAAGGGATCACAGGGCTTGGAATATGATATTCCAGAAATCAAAGGATTAAAACCAAGAATCACCTACCCAGCAAAACTGAGTATAATACTTCAGGGGAAAAAAAATGGTCATTCAATGATATAGGGGACTTTCAAGCATTCTTGATGAAAAGACAAGACCTGAAAAGAAAATTGACATTCAAACACAAGAATCAAGAGAAGCATGAAAAGGTAATCAGGAAAGAGAAATCATAAAGGATTTTTGAAAGTTGAACTGTTTACATTTCTACATGGAAAGATAATATTTGTAACTCTTGAGACTTTTCTCAGTATTTGGGTATTTGAAGGGATTATACACACACACACACACACATACACACACAGAGCACAGGATGAGTTGAATAAGATGGAATGATATCTAAAAAATAAAATTAAGGGGTGAAAGAGGAATATACTGGGAGGAGAAAGGGAGAAATGGAATGGGGCAAATTATCACTCATAAAAGAGGCAAGAATAAGCTTATTCAATGGAGAAGAAAAGGGAGGAGGTGAGAGAAAAAAAGGGAAGCTTACTCTCTTCACATTTGGTTTAAGGAGGGAATAATATGCTCACTCAATTTGGTATGAAAATCTAAATTACACTACAGGAAAGTAGGGGAGAAGGGGACTTGTAGGGTGAGAGGGATGACAGAAGGGAGGGCAAATGGGAAAGGGGAGTAATTAGAAATAAACACTTATAGGGAGGGACAAGGTCAAAAGAGAGAATAGAATACATGGGCAGGATAGGATGGAAGGAAACATAGTTAGTCTTATACAACATGACTATTATGGAAGTCTTTTGCAAAACTACATATGTATATCCTGTATTGAATTGCTTGCCTATTCAGTGGGGATGGGTGGGAAAGAAAGAAGGGAGAGAAGTTGGAATTCAAAGTATTAGAAATGAATGTTGAGAAATATTTTTGCATACAACTGGGAAGTAAGAAATACAGGTGATGGGGTATAGAAATCTGTCTTGCCCTACAAGAAAAGAGAGAAGATGGGGATAAGGGAAGGGAGAGGTGTGACAGAAGGGAGGGCATATTGAGGCAAGGGATAATCAGAATGCAAGGCATTATGGGGTGGGGGAGGGGAAAGATGGGGAGAAAATTTGGAACTCAAAATTTTGTGGAAATGAATGTTGAAAACTAAAAATAAATAAATAAACATTTTTTAAAAAAGAGAGATAAGATGGGGTCAGGTTCTGAAGAGTTTATGCCAATTAAAGTTTTTTATTTTATCCCAAAGGTTATGGGAAACCACTAGAGTTTATTGGATGTGAGGATGGTAACAAGGTTAGGCATCTGACTTAGGAAAAGCAATCAAGACAATGATTTTAAATCACATGGCCCATATGTACGTGGGTACTGAAAGAGATGGCAGATGTGATTGTTTAGCTTCTGACAGTAATTTTTTTTAAAAAAATGAAAAACAAATGGTCTGTGAAGTGGAAATGCCTCAATTTTCTAAAAGACAAAGGAAAACAGTCTTCAAACTATGGACCAATAAACTTGGGTGGAGTGATACAGCATTGTGTATACAGAACAGAAGGTAGGCCAGTATGGCTGGGACTCCAACAGTGGGTGTGGAGAATATTGTGTAAAAAGAGATGAAAAGACAGGAGAGGGAAGATGATGAGGAACTTTAAATGCTTGACAGAGGAGTTTGTATTCTATCTTAGAGGTAAAAAGGAGTCGCTGGAACTTAGTGAAATGAAGGGGGGGGGTAAGGTGACATGGTCAGATTTAGTGCTTGCTGCATCTGAGGAGTGAGTTAAGGTATAAATGAAACAATTGTGGAAAAAGAAACAATAAGATTTAGCAGCTGGTTGGATTTGTGGAATGAAGGAGAAGTAAGAGCTGAGAATGATATGGAGGTCGTGTAGCTGAATGACTAGAAGTTGGTGGTGCTATTGACAGAAATAGGAAAGCTTGAAATAACGAGCTGAGAGAGGGCACTAGAATTAGGAGAGGATGAAGAAAGTTGTCAGTAAAAGAAGAGATTTGGACTTTAGCTGGGAAGCGAGGGAGGTCAGTAGGTAGAGTGGAAGAAGAACATTTTAGGCATAGGAGATGACCAGAAAAAATTCCAGAGCTGAGAAGGTTGTCTTGTTGCAACAAGGGCCCACATCCTGAATACTTTCTTTGAGAAAAGAATTGGAAGCTAATGGATGTGGAGAGCATCAAATTATATGTATGTAAAGATTATAGTTTGACAGACAGGAAATTATTTGTTGCTGATTTAGGAGTAATTCTTAAGTCAGCAGTGTACAGTTAGCCACAAGTGAATTTCGTCTTTCTATTACATCATTTGGGCTTTCATTTTATATGGTATTTCCTAGCTTGTATCGTTAATCAATCAGCAAACAAGCATTCATTAAGAGCCTTTTATGGGCCAGGCACTGTGATAAGTTCTGGGAATACAAAGAAGAAGCTCTCAAGTAGCTCACAATCTAATGGGGAAGATGATATGCAAACAACTACGTGCAAATAAAATATATACAAGTTAAACTGGAGATAGTCAACAGAGGGAAGACACTTGCATAGTTACCTAATACTGTGTTGTTCTTGCTGACAGATTATATACATGTTGAAGGCAGAGGTTGCCTTTTACTTATCTTTGTATGCCCGCCAAAGCCTTGAACACAGTAGACACTCAATAAATTTCTTTTTATTACATTGAAATCTTTTGGTTAGAGTATCCTTGTGTCTATGGTATAATATCTTAGGTCACTCAAAAGAGATTGTTTTGCCTTTTAAAAAATTTTTAATTAATTAGTTAATTCCTTTTATTTTATTATTTACTTTATTTTATCTTTGTTTTTCTTTTTTATTTTTCAATTAATAAGCATCTATTTTCCCTCCCTTCCATCCCTCCACTGGAAAAAAGAAAGAAAAGAAAAACATTGCTTTAAACATAAAAGAGAACATCGTAAGTGAATTAGAGGGACAAGAAAGACATTTTCTTTCAGTTCTACTTAAAGGAGAAGAATTCATGCCCAAATAAGACATAAAAAGAAGATAAAATGGACAATATTAATTACATAAAATTTTAAAAACTTTTGCACAAGTAAAATAGTTCAACTAAAATTAGAAACTAAATAGTCAATTGGGTTAAAAAAAATTTTTGCAGGAAATTCT
Source organism: Notamacropus eugenii (assembly GCF_028372415.1). Taxonomy (NCBI): domain Eukaryota; kingdom Metazoa; phylum Chordata; class Mammalia; order Diprotodontia; family Macropodidae; genus Notamacropus; species Notamacropus eugenii. The sequence goes on from NC_092876.1 coordinate 343,411,735, forward strand.
TTGATAAAAGTTCCAAGATATATAGGAACTAATTCAAATACATAAGAATAAGAGCCATTCTCCAAATGATATAAAGTAAAAGCATATGAACTGACAATTTTCAAAGGAAGAAATCTAAGTTAATCTTAGTCATATGAAAAAATATTCCAATTCCTATTAAGAGAACTGCACATTAAAGCAACCCTGAGGTTCCACCTAATATCCATCAAATTGACAAAGTTGACATAAAAAGAAAATTATGTGACTTTAAATCACACATTAATACAATACCTAATGGTGATTTTTTTCTTATGCAAAGACCATGCATGAAATTCTAAAGGCTGGCATGTTGTCCTAGAGTCATGGATTCATCATCCCTGTAATATAAGGATATCTTATTGCCTGATGAGTAACACTTCTCAGAAATTGTCATCCAATGAACTATGCTTTTTATACTTATGCCCAGTGGAGCTTATCTGCCATAGCCTGAAGAGAACTTCCTTCAGCTTATTCCTATGAACTTGGCATTTCCTAGGGTTTGGTGTTATTGGAGATTTTAGTGTATGTTTCCATTTCTGGGTAATTTATGAAAATGTTAAATAAGACTCATCACAGCACCCACCTTAACGGACCCCACTGTTTACCTTTCTCCATCCAGGAAAGTAGCTTTTTAATCCCTACCCTGTTTCTAAGCTACTCCTTCTCTATGAGAAAACATTCCTCCTGATCCCATGGTAACTCAATTTTTACAATAGCTTTTGATATCAAACCCTGTCAAGACTGTTGAAAATCTAAATAAATCATATCTACTGTTTCCTCCAAATCCATATGCTTATTTACCCCCTAAAAGAACTTTATTAGATTAATTGGGCATGATTTTCCCTTCCAGACACCATGTTGCCTTATTGAATGGCATTATTATACACTCTACCAAATAACTGAAATGGAAGTAAGACTTGCCAGTTCTTGGTTCCTAGGTTCTTTCTATGGATGGAATAGTTAATATTTATGTGCTTTGTCCTTTAGAAAAGTTCCTCCAAAACTCTTGGGTAAGTTATAGTGCAGAAATTGGAGTCACAAGACTTGGGTTCAAATTTTGTACTATCACTTTAATACCTACGTGACCTTGGGCAAATTACCTCAGTTTCCTCTTCTGTAAAATAAAAGACTTGGAATCAGGAAGTTCCAAGTTCAAACTGGGCTCAGTTACCAACTATGTGACCCAGGGCAAGTTGACTTACTATGAGAATCACATAAGATATTTGTAAAGTGCTTTGCAAACCTTAAAATTACATACAAATGCTATATGCATTGCTATATAAACAATGATGATGATGATGGTGGCAGGCTACTGAGGTTTTACAGAATGATGAAGTTATCCCAATAATCAGCTTCCTGGAGCATGGAGGAGAAGTCCCAAAATAAGGTGAGAAATGAATCTTCTAATGACACTCAGCATTGTAATTATACCTCTGCCCTCCTTCTCATTGTAAGAGCTGGGAATAGGGTGTCACTATACCTGTAAGCATTCAGGTATATTTTTAAAACCATGCCCCTCCAAAAATACATATATAAAGGGGAAGATAGAGATGGAGACAGGATCTGTAATTAGTTTAGGAACTTCCAAATAAGGAAATTCCTTCTATCAACAAAGGTCAGCACTCTCTCTACAACTTGCAGTCTTACTGAGTTACCTAGAACACTGACAGATTTAAAGGACTTGCCAGGATCTCATATCAGAAGTGGAACTTGCATCCAGGTTCTTCTGACTCCAAGTCTATTCCCCAGTCACTATTCCACTGATATGTCTGAAGGAATTTATAAATAGAGGTAAGAATCACAAGGTCATTCTCTCCAATCTAGTGTAAGGAAGTCTGATTTGATTCACTTTTAAGTATGAAAAGTTTCATTCTATTACCTTGAGGGGAAAGTGGCAGAATTCATGGAGCTTTGTTAATTCCAAGTTAACCACTGCTTCTGTAGGGCTGGTTTTTTAATAGTAATTGGTCTGATTTTTTAAACCAAGGTTAGTATGCGGAGAAAAAAAAGATTAGAGTTGCAGAAGTTGTAGAAAAGAATCATATGAAGGTATTTTATTGCTGTGGAGCTTTTTTTTTTAACATTTTAAGAAGAAATATTCTAAAACAAAAGGAAGAATTGAAAGATTCTAAAAAACAAAGAAATTAATCTGATAACTTTATTATATATTTCAACTTTTAAAATAATATATTTAATAAATATGTATTCATTACATATTTAAAACATTATATATTTAAAATTTTAAAGCAAGTTGTACATAACAGATTTGTAGTTTCATGTGCAATCTTTTTTATTATACTGTGTTATGGAAATGCTTGTTTTACTCCTTAAATTAAAGATAAAGAAAAATTTTTAACGAAAAAGATTCTAAAGTTTCTGCATCTCTGGTTACTATTTTCTATCTCTTAATCCACTGAACATATTTGTTTCCTTATCTTTGCCTCTCTCAAGCTTATCTAAATTTAATAAAAAGAGATGTAATTGCTTTTATGTGTCACACATGCCTGTCTGAGTAAGGAGACTCTTATTCTCATAGTCCTTCAGTAACCTCCCTGAACCTCAGTTCTTTCGTGTGTAAAATAATGGGTTATATGAGCTCTAAAATTTTCTTTTAGAATATCAGTCCTTTGAACCTATATGCCCCAGTCAAAAAGCTGGTAAATCAAAAGGACAGTTATCTTAAGAAGACATTGCCACCTACTGCAGCATATTAATATGTCCAACTATACATTATCTTTATTATACATTATCTCCTTGTGTCTCTCAAATTAATTGAAACTCCTTGAGGAAAGAGATCACATCCCCTATTTCTTTTGTATTGTCCCATAGGGCCTAGAATTTAAAAGGTAAGTAGGGTTCAGAAGAGTTGCTCTGGAGTCTGAGGTCATGGCTTCAAATTCCACTTCTGACAATTCTCTGTGTGACTTTGGGAATATAACCACTCTGGATCTCAGTTTCCTCATCGGTAAAATCAGAGGCCTCTGGGGGCCCTTTCAGCTCTACATCTAGCATCCTTTAAGTACTTCCCTATGAATAAATTACAGTATATGAAAGTAATCAGAGTTCTAACTAAGAATTATGGCATCTAGGTCAAATTCTGCTCAGGAAGAAAGGGTGTGTAAGGCGGAGGGAGAAGGTAATCTAAGTTATAACCATTCATTCCTGTGCATGGTTGAAGGAGACAAGCCTTGGGAGTTGAAAAGGTAGAGGAGCTGGGAGGCCAGGTGTTTAAGAAAGGCAGAGATCAGGGTGGAGGTATTAAACCAGCTATTGAAATTATTCAGAAAGCTACCTGAGTGGGTGAGGGGAGGCATCCACAAATAAAAGAAACAATGATCTGAACAGAACGAAGTGAACTATAAAGAAGGAAAATGATTGCTGAGTAATGGCAACAGAGGGAGGATTTGAAAGCAGCAGGGAAGAAAGGGGATGTCAGCTCTTCCTCTTGGCCCTGTTAGGGGACATGGGGGGAAGAGGAGCAACTTTTCTTAGAGAAGATGCTAAGAGACAAAATGTCTGCAGGGGCAGGAAAAATTTTCTTGTTTTGGCACCACTTCTGAATTGATGTTCCCTTGACTTCTTTCCTCCCCTCTTTCTGCTCTGATAAATCTCGATCTCTTACCCCTAAAATGTGCTTATTTTCTGTCTATAATTTTATAATATAATATACTTTTTATAAATTTTTGCCTTCACATAAAGATTAAGTTCCAAAATGCTTTGATTGCATTGTGGGAAGGATGAAAGGGGAACCTCTGGACATTCTAGACTTAACAGTGAAGTGAATCTCAGTCTCTCTCTCTCTCTCTCTCTCTCTCTCTCTCTCTCTCTCTCTCTCTCTCTCTCTCTCTCTCTCTTTCTCTTTCTCCCTCTCTCCCTCCTCCTCCTCCTCCTCTACCTCCTCCTCGTCTTTCTCTTCCTCCCTCCCTCCCTCTTTCTTCTTCCCCTTCCCTCCTCTTCTCTCTCCTCTCTCTTCTCTCCCCTTTGCCCCTTCCTCTTAATTTCAACATAAAGTGAGACTTCAAAGGGCTAAAGGAAAAAAAGTAGGTCTTTAAAACTTACCAATACTATCAACTGAGTCTGATAGTATATGAAATGTTCTATACCTATAATCCCCCACTTAGTCTCTAAGGAAAGGAGGGAAGTGGAATTTCTCATCTCTTTTTCAAGGCCAAGCTTGATCATTGAAATATATAATTTTGAAAAGAAATTCATTTTAAGTAGCATATATATTGCAAGTTACATTTAAGTGAGTATCAGTAAGGAAAATTACTTAAGTTGACAAAAAATAAAGACCAGCACTTCATCACAAGATATCTTAAATTCTGCCACTTCTTGCATCAGTACCACATCATGGCACATGGTGGCCTTTGGACATTAGAAGTGATTCCTACCAAGCTAGAAAGTCTTTTGGAATGGGCCTGGGGTCGGAGGTAGGAGACTGTACATTTGTTATAACTTTGGAGAGGTGCAACTAGTTGGCCTCTAACTAATGAATTACCATATAACTTCTCTCCCCAACACAAACTCCTTGATCCAGTGACATCAGCCTTCTGGCTGTTCTAGGAACCAGACATTCCATTTCTCAGCTCTGGGCATTTTTCCTGGATATCCCTCAAGGCTAGAATGAGCTTCCTCTTCCTCTCTGACAACTGACTTCTCTAGCTTCCTTTAAGTCCCAACTAAAATCTTATTGTCTACAGGAAGCCTTCCCCAATCCCTCTTAATCCTAGTGCCTTCTCTCTGCTAATTATTTATTCTGTATCCTGTATATAGCTTACTTTGTATGTATCTGTTTGTATGTTGCCTCCCAATATTAGATTATAAGCTCTTTGAAGATAGGGACTGTCTTTTGTCTCTTCTTATGTCCCTATCACTTAACACAATGCCTGGCACATAGTAAGTGCTTAATAAATGTTTATTAAACTGAATTGAATTGAATTCTCAAAGGTTTTTTTCCCCAAAGTCATATATCTGTCTCACTAGAGAGACACAGAAATCTCAGGTGTCTGAAAGATTCAAGTAAGGCTCAGGAACTAATTGCTATATCCAGAAAGTGAAAGAGACAATTTCTTGAGCCATTGACTTTAAAAACGCTACTAATTTTAAAAGAGATTATCCTTCACTTACAATGAAGACTTTAAATATTCCAAGTGGGAGGGAGTGTTTCTAACACTTTCAACAAGATGCCTAGGCTTTTGGATTACAAAGTAATAGGTCTTTTTGGGGTGGGATGGGGTGGGGGAGGAGGTATGGATTATGGACCTAATTCGTTTCTTTAGCTTTCCATCTCATATAGAGTGGAATTATTATAATTTTTAAATTATAGTCCAAATTGATATATTAATTACAATATAAACAATATATTTAATTACTGTATTAATTACATTAGGTATTGCATATGTCGAGGGATGGTATTACAAATCAGTTAATCTAGGATTGGTAAGAAAGGGGGGGCAGTTGTGGCTAACCAAGAAAGTGATGAGGAAATTCACGATCTGATGGGACCTAATGGGACACTACAGAAATGTCTGACTTTTCTAGCTTGTAATAATTTTTCTAATTTCAGAGATTGCTACTCCACGTCTGCCTTTCTTTTCCTGGGTGCTGCTCAGTGTAAAAGGGGAAAAAAAATATCACTGAAAAATGAAGCTTTAAGCATTCAGGAAGACAAAAGTTATCATGCGGTAAGATTTTACTGTTGTATTTCCCTTTATTCAAGTGTATTAGGATATGACTATCCCAAGCCAAGCAGTTGCTACCAAGATCAAGCACCCCAAAGATAATGCAAAGATAATGGACAAGTGCTGAATGTTAATGTGGCTTCTCATATCCTAGAGCAGGTTTAGTGCCCTTTCAGAAATGAGGGACTTTTGTTGATCTCTGTTCTTCAAAAGTTCTTTTCCTGGGATCCATGAACTTGCTTTGTAAAAACATTTTTGGTCATAGAAATTAATACAATTTCTTTCTCTTTGTAATATAATGTGTTTTATTTTATTCTTTTAAAAACCTTTTGCTGAGAAGGGGTCTGTAGGTTTCACCAGACTGCCAAAGAGGACCATGACACACAAAAAGCTATTCTAGAGTGAGGAAGAGGATTGGATGGGGGGTCAGGGAAATGTTGGTGCTTGAAACAATTTCTCCTCAGTCTGCAAAGGAAGCTCTTCCTTCGTAAGATTGGGACGAGTGGGTAGGAATCAAGAATGCTAAAAAAAAAAAAAAAAAAGTAAAATTTAAAAAACTAAGGAAGTCAATGGAACATTTTTAAGAAAGCAGAAGGAAATTCAGGAGGAGACACTAACAAGCAGGTGAATTGGTTTTGGAACTATCATGCTAAATTTAATAACTACTTTAAAAACAAAGTAATATATAATAGATCCACAATTTCACATAGAAACCTCTTTTTCTGTTCTTTGTATATGGAAATATTGGTGGTTATTAAATCTGTTTTTAAAAAAAAAAAAGAAACTATTAAAAGGGAAAAACTATTTCCCAAATACATTCTGTCAATTAGAGATTAATTTGGGTTAACAAAATCCTCTTTGACATATAACACCCTCTGTGTTAATTGAGTCGTTCACACTTTAGTATGAACTATTTCAGGTGGTTGTATGTCTTTCTCCCATAATAGTTAAGAGCAGCCACCCAAGGAATGTGAATTTTAATTAAGAAGAAAAAAGATATATATGAACTGATGCTGAGTGAAGTGAGCAGAACCAGGAGAACATCATACACAGTAACAGTTACAGTATTCAAGGACTGTTTTTGATAGCAGCAATGCAAAAACCTAAAACATTTCCAAAGGACTCATGATGCAAAATGACATCCACATCCAGAGAAAGTACTATGGAGTCAGAAAGCAGAATGAAGCAGACTATTTTCTCTTTTGTCATGTTTGATTTTGTTTAATTTTGCTTATGCTTTCTCCCATTCATTTTAACTCTTCCGTGCAACATGACTAATGTGAAAATGTGTTTAATAGGAATGTATGCGTACAGCCCATATATGTTCGCATGCCTTCTTGGGGAGGAAGCGGAAGGGAGAAGGAAAAGCCCAGTGGTCCTTAGGATATGATGGCAATGCAGATGGTAATACATTTCATTTCCTATTATTTCCACTGATAAAAGAACATCCATTTCAGATTCCAAACCATTTGACAATGACAAGGACTTCGGTGGTAGAAACTGCCTTTTCTGGATCTTTGGTGAGGTGGCAGAATCAATTGCCAGGTTAAGGGCTTACTCCGTGGATGACAGCTCTGGGGGATAAACTGGAAGCAAGTCTGGTGGTTTTAGGGTGGGGGGAGGAGGACCTGCTATTCTCAGGGTTCTTAGACTCATTGTCCTAGATTTGGATCTGAGGTACTCAAAGTGTTTGGATTAACCTGGTATATCCCATCTCCTTTCTGTCACTCAGCCTGCCTTGCAAAAGACACTTTGAAGGAAAATAGACAGATCTGGGTGGGATGCTCCAGTGAAGGGTTTTAAACAGTCACAGAACAATATGAGGGTTTGTTGTTATCTTGTTTCAGTTCTCTCTGAAACTTTGTGACCTCATTTGGTTGTTGTTTGGGGTGGGGGGGATGGTTGTTGTTGTTTTGGTTTGGTTTCTGACAAAGATATTGGGGCGGATATGCCCAGGGCCGGACAGCTAGTGAGTGTCAGACGCCAGATTTGAACTTGGGTTTTCCTGAGTCCGGGCCCAGTGCTCTATCCACTGCCCCACCTAGCTGAGCACAAGTGCCTATAAAGAAGGGTCTTTGTAAGGTGAGATAGGGGTACAGAAGGGAAGGAAAGAGGCTCCTAAAATAAATGTTGCCCTATTTCTGCTGAATGCTCTGGTGGAAGTGAAAGTTTCAAACACTGAAAACTGTGGTGCAGAAGCAAGAGCACTAGGAGTGTTGGTCAAGAGCCCAAGGTTCTGCCAGTCAGCTTTGTGACTTCAAGTACCTCACTTCACCAAAATGAGCAGCAGGTGCTAGATCAGGGATTCTTAATCTGGAGTCCATAGATCCCTTGGGTCCATGGATAGATTTCAAGGTGTCTCTAAACTTGGAACTTCTATTATTTTTATAATTATTTCAATATAATTTGTTCACTTTCTAATCCTATGTATTTTATCTTATGTCTTTAAAAACATTATTCTAAGGAGGTATCCATAGGGTCTCATCAGCCTGCTCAAGGAGTCTATGACAAAAAATGTTAAGAATCTCTGGCCTGAATGATATCTTATGTATTCATTCTAATTCCAGCTCTAATACTCTCTCACTTCTAAGATTTAAGTCATTTTCCAAGGCTATCTTCAGCACTCAGGCTTTAAGACAATAGATTTGTACATTGAAGAACTCCCAATTCATTGATTCATATGAACAGTGTAAATCCTTTAGAATTCTATGGGAAAATAATCATTTATTTTTACAAATAAACTCTTAATTTGTTTGAAGATGAGAGAACTGTCTATGAACCAATACTAAATAAACTTTTGAGGAATTCCTGACTACAAAAGAATAATGACAATAGATCACTTTGTATCTTCAGATATATGTTAATAATCATAGTGATAAGAAAACTATGAAATGAAAATGAAGATAATAATAATAATGAGGAAAGGGAATGAGCATTTATATGGCGTCTACTATGTGCTAGGCACGTTGCTAAGTGCTATTTACAAATATTATCCCATTTGGTCCTTACAACAACTTTGGGAAGTAGGTGCTATTATTATCCCCATTTTATAGTTAAGAAAACAGAAGCAAAAATTAAGTAACTTGGCCAAAGTTCCAGAGTTATTAAGTAATATTCATATGGTGTTTAAAAGTTTACAAAGTTCTTAGTGTAGTATCCCATTGAAGTCTCACAGAAGTTATGAGGAAACTGAGGCTCAGAAAAGTTGAGAGAGAGTGAGAAAGAGAGACAGAGTGAGAGACAGAGAGAGACAGAAAGAGAGACAGAGAAGCAAATAGATGTAGACTATAAATGTACACACGCCTATTAGTCTTTGGTAGGATTCTGAAGAATGACTTCATTTCTACAGAAAAGTGAACAGTAAAAAAAAATAGTTTTTGCCCAAATATTATAGAATAGCACCCATGCTATTCTGGTTTCAAGAAAACAGGAGAACTTTCTAAATCAGATCTCTTGTTTCAACTCCTCATTAATCTCCCACTTTGCCATCCACCCCAACAATTCCTCCCTTTCAATTTTTTCTCTCCTCAGCTAAGTAACACCTTGGGCTTATCCCAACCTAGGACAATAAATATTTCTTCCTTTTCTGCAAATTCAGTCAGTGAAGTCACTTAGTACAAGAACAAGTATGTACTTAAGACAGTTAGCCCTTGGAATAGCTCCCTGCCATTCAGAAAGATCACTCAGACCACTTTCTTTCTTCTTCTACTACTGCTCTCCCAGTTCATGAAACATTCTACGTTTTTCAGAAGCCCTATTCATTCCCACAGAATGCAGAAGGTTTCGTAGAAGAATCACATTCTAACAGATCCAAAATCTCAGTCTGGAAAAATAACCCCCTTTTTTATTGTCTTCCTTTATGTCAATCTAACTTAGAAACAAAGGCAAATGAAAAACAAAAAAGCATAAAAATGAGTAATGGTATAAACACAGGATTTATGGGACAACTTTTAAAAAAAATTTGGCCAGATCCATGATTTTATCTTTATGGGGAAATTCCTGTGTGAAAATTCCAGTGCAAATGTGTAACTCATCTGCAGATTTGTCCTCGGAAGACATGGGTCTGAACTGGTTCTGCCATTTACTAGCTATGTGACCTTAGACAAGTTACTTCCTTCCTCATGGCTTCAATTTCCTCACCTACAAAACCTAGAAATAAGATCAGGAGTTCTTAGATTTCAGAGGATCTGTGAGCTTGGATGAGAAAAATTACGCCCTTATTTTCATTAACCTTTAACTGAAATTTAGAATTTCCTTCAATCATGAATTTAAAAAAAATTATTCTGAGAAAGAATGCATAAGCTTCGCTAGCCTGCCAAGGGGTTAATTACAGAGAGAGAGACACAGAGAGAGAGAGAGACAGAGAGAGAGACAGAGAGAGAGAGATAGACAGACAGAGAGAGAGAGAGAGAGAGAGAGAGAGAGAGAGAGAGAGAGAGAGAGAGAGAGATTAAAAACCTTTTAGTTCTAAAATTCTATGACTGAGGAAAACTCATGTTTGGCCAAGTATTGTACAGCTGAAGTAGTTCAGAGACTTAGATTTAGAGCTAGAAAAGACCCCAGGGACAATTGGGTCAAACTCTTATATTTATAGATGAAGACCCAGAAAGATTGGATAATTTAATAACTGTCTGAAGCAGGATTTTAATTCAGATTTCCATGATTCTAAGTACACGTCGTGAAGCCTCTCAATTCCCACGCTCTGAAAGAGTAACAATATACTTTTTGAATCATATGGCAACCTTTCTTGGGGCTTGAAATTTCAATATTCCTTAAGACAGGTCAGGGACCACCTGCATGGGTGTGAAATCTGGCCCAGGAGCCCCACCAGTGCAGGGCCCAAGGAAAGAAGAGAGACTTTCTCTTCCTCTCTGGTGAAAGCCAGTTTATTTTGCAAATAGCCAAAAGAAAAAGAGCCCAGGAAAGCAAGAAGCTGCTTTTGCAATGGAAATCTACTTAATTTTTTAAAATTAAAGGGAAGAGAGGGAACTGGATAGAGACCTGGCATTCTAGTCAGAAAATCTAGGTTCCAGTTCTGCTGCTGACGCATCTTGGCCGTGTAAGCCAGATAAGTCCCTTATTTTCTTAGTGCCCTGGGCCAGACTTTTAACTAGAAGAGAAGGTGACAGACAACTTGATTTCTTAAATAGAATTCCCACATCTAGGAGATCCCTCTATCCAGTGAAAGCGCAGGTTCAGTCCCTGTCCTAGTCTAGCAATGGGGTCCCTTTCTGACATTTTTTTTTTGCGAGTTTGTCCAAAGGAACATAACTTCATAGCTCAGTTTCTTCATCTATAAAATAAAGCCTTAGTTCAGTGACAGTTAATAGATCAGCCCCGACAGTCCCCAGGAAAACCCCTAGTTGTACTTGGTGTCAGTTGTCTTAAGCGATCCCCGTTTGCTTTTATAAACTCGTTCTTGTTTTTTTCATGACTCCCTATAACCGTAAAACAAAACCCTTTACGCCCCTTCTTCCCCACCTCCCCCACCTTCCATCCCACCACCCTCTTCTCGCATCTTGATCAATATTCCTGCCCCTCCATTCACTCACCAGGCGCCCCGCTCCAGGGTTCCACTGCACCCACAGGTGGCCGAAGGTAGCGGGTTCCTTTGGTTTTTCCTGGCCGGGCGGATCCGAGAATGCGGGTTGGACGGCAGGTTTCTAGTACTAGGAAGGATTGACCGCAAATCCCCCTAGGCAGGGCGCGGGGATGCTCCTCCAGCACTGCTCACCTGGCTTCCTACACCTTCAAGTTCACTGCCTCTTGGGAAAGGTGCCGGCTCAGTCCTGCCTCCCATTCCATCTTATCCGTCCCTCCGGGTTGGCAAACAGCATCTCTTGCCGAAGCCTAAAAGTATTCCTCTCTCTCCCAAGCAGCGGGAGAGACAGGGAGAACGAGGCCAGAGAAAGCCAATCCCCAAGCAGGCTCGCCACCCTCACTCGGGCTCCTCTTCCCCAGCTCGTTGCAAAGCTCCGCCCCGCCTCCTTTCCTGTTCAGTGCGCGCTCTCACTCCAATGTGTTTCCTTCCCTCAGGCTTTCCCCTAAGTTCCCTTACTTTCCAGAGTCTCATTCTCCAAGAATCTACTGTCCTGATCCTTTGACTGCTTCCCCAGGTCGTCTCTCTGCCTTATCCAATATCTTGTCTGCCTGTCTCCTCGAACTTAGTTGGGTCCAGACCACACCTCCCTCACCTGTGTGATTCTTTCAGACACCAAGCAGTCTTGAACCCTCAACCAGTGCCAGCGCCTCCCTTATAGGGATAAGGATTTCCTTATCCTTTCTGTGGCCTGGGATTGGGCGCACGTTCTCATCCGAGAAACTCAGAGTGATTGCTTGCTTTGTGACCCCAGTTTCTGCCTGCTTCTCTAGGGTCCCCTGCTGCTTGCCGGCTTGCTGCTGGCTGAGCTGGCGGTCTCCAGCAATTCCAGCTGAGTTTAGCCGAGATGTGGTACCCAAGGGAGTCCATCCTCTCTCTGGCATGCTGCATCTTGTGAAAGTGTCTCTGCCTTGGGGAAGGACTCAGTTTTGAGTATCAGCAAAAAGGGAAGAGGGACTGGAACCCTGGCCTTGGAACTAGTGACTTTAGGCCACGAGTGGGGAAATATTTTCTTGTGAAGGACGTCAACGCAAAGTTTTCTAGGACTATTGCAGGAGGGGATCAGGGGAAATTGGGAGAAATAATCGAACTTGGTGTAGTTGAAAGAGCACTGCACCTGAAGGTAAGGAGACCTACCTTGGATTCGGAGTTCTGATATTTTGCTAGCTAAGTAACCACCTGTGAACAACAGCACGACTCGATTTCTATTCCCTAACGGGCTGCCAGGTTTCGTAGTGGACAGGGTGCCGGACCTCGAATCAGGCAGACCCATCCTGAATTCAAGTCCAGTCTCAGACACTCAACTAGCTGTGTAAACCTGGGCAAGTCACTTAACCCTCTTTACCTCGGTTTCCTCATCTGTAAAATGAGCTGGAGAAGAAACTGGTAAACCACTCCAGTATCTTTGCCAAGAAAACCCCAAATGGAGTCAAGAAGAGTTGGACACTACTGAACAACAACAATATATAGGATGGAAAAATAATACTTGCCCTATCTACACAGTGGATATTGTGAGCAACATCATTGTAAACTTTAAAATGCTATATGAATATGAATTATATAAGCAAATATACAACTTTACTTGCAGCAGTCAGAAGTAGTTCTATAACTCTTTCTATTTAAAACCATAAGTGCATGAATAATTCTTAAAACCTCCCCTTTTTAACTCAATACCTCCTAGGGGTCCTTACGCTACTAAGGCAGATTTTTAGAGAGTTTCCTACACCATGTAGGAAAAGAATAATGTGAAATGGTGGAAAGAGTAATGAACTGAGGGTGTCTGGAGATCTGGTTTCCCACGACTGATTAAGTGATGAGTAAGAAGGACATATCTAAACTATCTATTCAAGTGCAGGTCAGTTGAAATGGAGCTTACAAACTCCAGAATGACAAGAGAAATGAAATGGCTAGTGGTAATACCCACTTAAATGGATTCTGGGGAATTACTCGAGTCCATAACAACAGAGAACAACAAAAAGTCACTTCAGGGACACAAAGGTGGATTTCATGTCATGCTGAAGGGAAACAGATAAAACAGCTGGCAGTCAAGTATAACTAAAACGGTCACCAGATAAGGAATGGCTCTTGCTGAAAAGAGAGGCAGCTTGACTTTATCAAGACCTTATTTCCTTTTTGGACAGGGCTGCCAAACTGGTTGATCAGGGGAATGCTAAAGAGTTTATCTAGATTGCAGCAAAACATTTGATGACCTAGTGTTCTTTGTGGAAAAGATGGAGAAATGTAGAGTAAATAACAATCAATTCACTGGGTGTAGAATCAATTGAATTTTTTCCCTAACAATTAGATCTGTCCAAAAATGGAATGGGGACACCTGGGAAGAAGTGGATTCCTCCTCAGTGGAGGTCTTCAAAAAGGTGGATGAGCACTTGATGAGTATGCCTTTGGAGGTGATTTCTTTTCTGTTGTGGGTTAAAATGATTGCTGCTTAAATCTCTTCCAACTTTAAAATGCTGTCATTCTGTGAGCAAAGTAGATTGGGAATGGGAATGGAGAAGGAGAGAGAGAGAGCGAGAGAGAGAGAGAGAGAGAGAAGGATGGAGGGAGGGAAGAAGAAGAAGAAGAAGAGGAGGAGGAGGAGGAGGAGGAGGAGGAAGAAAGAAGAAGAAGAAGAAGAAGAAGAAGAAGAAGAAGAAGAAGAAGAAGAAGAAGAAGAAGAAAAGAGGGAAGTTGAAGAGAGGAGAGGAGAGAGGGAGAAAGAGAGAGGAAGAGACATAGAGAGAGAATACTTTGAAGTCAATAGAGAAGAAGAAAAGAAAGTATCTTAAGAAATTAATGAAAGGAAGATCAAAGAGAGCAGGGATGAAAGAACCAGTGCTGATAGAACCCAAGTCCCAGAAAAAACATAAACTCAAGTGGAGAAAATAGAAGATTCTGAAATACGGTATTTTCAAAGGTGTGAAAGGAGAAAAAAGGGAGAGAATTCAAAGGAAGTCTTAAAGGACTACATAAAATCACATAAACATGGTAGAGGGCAAATGTCGCCATTTCAAGATGTATTTCATGGGAAAACTGAGAAAACATAAACTAGATTCCTTTTTGGATGACCCAAAGCTGACTATGAAGTGGAAAGTTGATTGTGCCTGTAGTACATGAGTTTAAGATTCTTCAAAATGGTCAATAGGAGAGGGAAATCATTCCTAGTAGGAATGTATGCTTAGTGTGAATATTTGAAAATATGTCGGATTTTGTTAGAAGAATAGGTACTCAAGGGTCAGAACTGGAAGGGGAAATTCAGATGTTTGTGTGTGTGAATTCTCCTCAAAAGACCTAGGAAAAGAAAAAATAATCTTAAGTGATTTTTAAATGAATGTGGCACCTTTTTTTCATGGAATAAGAAGGATGGTGTTAGCTTTCTTTTAAAAATTATTTTTAAATAAGTTTTTTTTCCCCTTCTACCTCACAGTCTTTTGTGCATTTACCTTCCCCTATCATCTGAATACTCTTTTGAACCAAAACAGCTTAGCTAAAACCATCTATACTGTGACTGAATCTGTCTATCTACACACACAGACACACATGTTCATACACACATGCGCACACGTGCACACAAATGCAATATCCTGTCAATGTCATCCTCCATTTATTATATTTCACCAAGTTGTGATCAGCAATGGTTAATACAGTTAGTCACTCATAATTCAGTTTCCTTTTTAGTGACATTTTCATTTGCATTACTATAGTCATGGTGTTCTGGTTCTGATGAAGTCACGCTACATTGGTTCGTGTATGTTTCTCTGAATCCTGCTAAAATCGAGCAGCTAGGTAGCACAATGGATAGTGCTCTGGGCTTGGAGCCAGGAAGACCTGTGTTCAAATCCACTGTCAGACATTTGCTAACAGGGTGACCCAGTGCAAGTCACCTTTTCGCTTCAATTTCCGTTTGCTTCGCTGTTTATTTCACTTTCCTTTGTTTGCTTCACTTTCATCATCTGTAAAGTGAGGATAAGGTAAAGAGCATCTGCCTCCCAGGGGTGCAGTGAGGATCAAATGAGATAGTAATTTTTAAGTGCTTAGCACTGTGCCTGGAACGTTGTAGATGCTGTATAAGTGTCAGCCACTATTCCGCTTGTTTATTATACTGTAGTTTGCTTGGCCCTTCCTCAATTGACAGAGAAGATGAATAACTGCTTTATTTCAATTCTTTGCTACCATAAAAGTGCTTCTATGAATTATTGTTCTCTTTGATCTTTTGCTCTTGTTGTT
Source organism: Notamacropus eugenii (assembly GCF_028372415.1). Classification (NCBI taxonomy): domain Eukaryota; kingdom Metazoa; phylum Chordata; class Mammalia; order Diprotodontia; family Macropodidae; genus Notamacropus; species Notamacropus eugenii. Next base: position 343,427,257 of record NC_092876.1, read on the forward strand.
GATGTTTTTACATTTTTGTTATTTGAACCTCAAATGAGCTCTCACTAAAGCACTATGATTGTTTTACTCATCCCTAAATAATAATCTGTCCTTTTCCCCACAGAGACTATTCCAAACCTCTTCTGTCTTCAAGCCACTCCCATCTTATCATCTGAGGACCTTGCTTTATACTTTACTGAGAAAACAGAAACCATTTCTTATGAACTCTACTTCTCTCTCTTCTCAAAAGCATAGGAATTCTTAACCTGGGGTCCATGAACTTGTTTTCTAAAAATATAATTAAAATTGTATTTTTATATAATTGGTTTCTGTTGTAATTCTATGCATTTTATTTTATGCATCTAAAAACATTATTTTGAAAAGGGGCTCATGGGCTTCACCAGACTGCCTAAAGGATCCATGACACAAACAAGGATAAGAACCTCAGAGCTGGAAGAGACCTCAAAGGCCATCTAGTCCAACCATCTTATTTTATATATGAGGAAAATAAAGCCCAAAAAGGTTAAGTAATTTACCCAAAGTCACACAGGTAGCAAATGACAGAAAGGCAGGGTCTGAACCCAGGTCTCCCAACCCTAAAGCCAAAGTTCTCTCCACTCTACCATGCTGCCTCTTATCCTCAGCCCTCCTTCTTTCCTTTACTCCAGTGTTTAATGAAGATGTGATTTTTTTTTTATCTTGACAAGGCCAAGACCTTTAGATGTTCCTTTGATCTCATACCTTCCAGTTTTCTTTCATAGAGTATACCTCTAACCATCCATCCTTTCTCTATATAATATTCAGTCTCTTCCTATCCAACGGCTCCTTCTCTGTTGCCTACAAACACAAATCAAATCTCACCCCCACCCATTCTGAAAAAGCCCTTTCTAGAACCTACCTTTCCATCAAACTATTGCCTTATTCTTTTTATCTTTTTTCACTGAAATTCTACAAAACTCTTCACTTGAGACCACTTGTGGAACTCTAGGCCCTCAAGTGCAACTCTTTGACTGAATCCAAACTTCACAGAACAAATGACCTTAATAAAATGGGCAGACGTGTAAAGGCTGCAGGTTCCCCACACCTGATACCCATTACCTCCGCTTTTTTTTCTCTCATTCATTTCTCAACCCTTTGAATTTGGCATCTGACCTCATCACTCAGTTGAAACAGCTTTCTACAAAGATAACAAAATCTCTTAATTGGCAAATCTGACTCCAACTCAGTGAAGTTATGGCATTTGACACTGTTGAATACTTTCTCCTCTTGTGTATTTTATTTCTTCATTTTTGTGACGTTTTTCTTCTCGGCTTCTCTTCCTACCGTCTACCCATTTCTTCTTAGTCTCCTTTCATGCTCCCTAATTATGGGTGTTTATAAAGACACTGTCCTAAGCTGTCTTTATGCTTTCTTACTCGGGGACTTCATCAAACCCCATGGGTTTAATTACCGTCTTTGTGCAGATGACTCCCAAATCTCTTTATCCAGGCTTAGACTTTCTCCTGAGCTCCAGTTGCTTATCTCCAATGGCCCATAAAGCCATTGAGAAGTAAGTTCAAGATGTGTTCGTGGATCTGAAAGCTATTTTTCAGGGTTATAAATCGTCTCTTTATTTATGAATGGAACATAAGAAATAAGAAAAAAGTACCACATGAAAAAGCCACAGGCCTCAAAGGAAAAGAACTGATTCCAGGAAACAGAAATGTGGTAAGCCAAATTACTGGTTATTCATATGTTTTTTCTTACCTCCATTACATATTACACTTGTCTTATAAAAATAAATATCAAGGCAATGGATGGAAATAGTATGAGTTTTCTTTATCTGAACATGTTAATTTCCAAGAATCAGGAAGAGCAAAATCAAAGTAGGGATATTTGTGAGTCATTCAATTAGGGAAGTGATTAAGATGAACATTTTGAAGATAAATAAAATGGAAGAAGCTACATAGAAATTATTTTTTAAAGTGACTTTATAACTTTGGGGAAGCTACAAGGCAGAAAATTACCAAGAAATTGCCAAAGATCCTCTCTAAACCTATAAATTTATAGAAGATAACATATTACTCAAGATCCATTTCTTAGATTTGTGTTTCTACTTCTTCATGGAAAACCTAGGTGCTATCAGTGACAAGCATTGGGAATACTTTCATTACAAAATCTCCACGTGTGATAAATGTGACACTTAAATACATTCAGAGCCTCTCCACATACATGAATTTTAAAGAAACCTTTTTCAGTCCCAAAGGAAAGATGAGCCTATCATCAGCATTCCTTTGTACCAATTCGGAACTCATAAGCAGAGAGTCCCTTAATACTGGACTTGAGGCCCATATGTAAGAAGTTTCATCTCTCTCTTGTCATCAGTAAAAGTGAGGGGAGGGGCAGGGCATACTCCACAATGGATAAGTTGTCAAAAGATCTGAATAAACAGTTCTCTAAAGATCAATTAACATGCCATATGAAATATTGCTCCAGAAGAAATGCAAATCAAAACAACTCTGGTTTCACCTCACACCACAAATTGTTTAAAATGATAAAAAGTGGAAACAGTGTTGAAGGAGCATGTGAAAAGACCAGCACTCTCATACACTATTGGTGGAGTTGTTAATTGGCCCAACCATTTTGGAAAGCAATTGAAATTATGCTAAGAAAATGACTAAAATGTTCATACCCTTTGACTCAGAGATACCTCAGCCAATCTTATTCCCCAAGGAAATAAAAAGACAGAAAGAAAGGCTGCATACACATCAGGATATAAAGAAGTAGTACTTTTTTGTTTACAAGCATTTATTAAGCACTTGTTTGTTCTTTGCTTTCCAAGAGGATCAAAGACATCATGGGTGATGTCTTGACTTGTTCATGAATTGGACTTAAGTGAGGCAGAGTTGTGCGAAGTTATTGGCCTCCCTCTCTCATCCTTATTCATGGAAGTCCAGTGGCAAGACAAAGGTCAAGATGACTGGTGGTGGGCCTGGTTGCAGTGGATGACCCTGGCATCTACAATGCCTCACCAAGCTCTAAGCGCTTCACAGAGTCTGGTTCAGTCACCTTCATGGTCTTTGGAAGAAGTTGTTCCCATCCATCCATTCTACTGGGGAAAGTTTTCATATGCTTGGGGTAGATCCCCCTAACTCACTTACTATATGCTAGACATGGTACTGAGCACTGAGGACACAGAAAAAGGCCAAAACAGCCCCAGCCTTCCAGGAGCTCCCATTCTAATGGGATTCTGGGTAGGGGGAAGGACAACATACAAGCATGGGCATCTAAGATATATACAGGGTACACTGGAGGTGATCTCAGAGGAAAGATTCCAGCATCAAGAGGGTTCAGGAAAGGCTTCTTGCAGAAGGTAGGATTTTAGCTGAGGCTTGAAGGAAGTCAGGCAGTAGAGATGAGAATTCCAGCCATGGAGAAATGCTAGTGAGAATGCACAGATCCGAGAGATAGAGTGTCAGGTGTAAGGAACAGCGGCCAATGTCACTGGATCACAAAGAAAGCAAAAGAAAGAGTTAAGTATAAGAAGACTGGAAAAGGAGAAAGGAATCAGGTCATGAAGGGCTTTAAAAACTAAAGGATTTTTAAGTCCAATTCCTTCATTTTACACATGAGGAAACTGAGACTCTTTTTTGTTTAGTAATTTGTCTAGGGTCATACAACTTTTAAGTATCTAAGGCAGGATTCAGCTCAATTGTGTCTGTCACCAAGTTTGGCTTTCTATCCATTATACCATCCAGCAGCCTCTTTTCATCTGTGTTCTGCCACACAAGGATGACTAGATGAGGCTATAGTGCACAGAGTCCTGGGCCTGGAATCAGGAAGACTCATCTTCCTGAGTTCAAATTCAATCTCAGATGCTTACTGGCTCTGTGACCTTGGGCAAGTCACTTAACCCTGTTTGCCTCAGTTTCCTCATCTGTGAAAAGGCAAACCATTCCAGTATTTTTGCCAAGAAAACCCCAAAAGGGATCACAAAGAGTTGGACATAACTGAAAAACAACTGAACAAATGTAGGGCATTCTGTCTCTCTGAAAAATGTCTCTGTGCTTTTTCCAGCCTGTTCTGTAGACTATCCCCATTAGTTAACATCCCAGGCTGCAGGACCTAACAACTGACTAACCCTGAATTACATATCACAGTGAACTGGGAGGAAAGGACTCAGCCTCACCAATTTCACTGGCAAAATTAATTGTCCAGAAGCTACAATCTTATTTAGCTTTTGCTAATTAGCTCTACTTTCCTATTTGGAGAAAAAATACAGACTAATGGATATTGCAAAAAGTCTAGTCATTAGCAAGCAGGATGTAACTTTGTCCTCCTACCCCACAGCTGGGAATCCTAGAATTAATCATTTCTACAATCCCAGTATTACTGGTGCACACAGGGGTTCATAGGTTGATTACAGGTCTTAGTGGCTTCCGTTTTAGCCTCTGTTCTCAATTTTCTTCATTATTTCAAGATGATTAATAAGAAATCCATAATTATAAATAACTGATTTCTCCTCCAGAAGACTGTGGCTTAACTTTGGGGAAGAGAAGTGTGAGGCCTAATTTCCCTTCACTATATGTGAGGCAATCAAAATTTTTTACTTTAGATCATATAGTTGTGATCTTGCCTTTTGCTGGGTCTGTCTAGTATTCCTCAGAGTATTATAGTAGTGAGAGCAATGAATTTGATGTTAGAAGATCTGGGTTCAAATCCTGATTCTACTCACTTATTGCCTGTGTTACCTCTAGCAAGTCACTTTTATGGGCCTCACTTTCCTTGTCTATAAAATAAATGAGTTGTTTTGTTCCATAGTGCATAATTGCTACAGGGGTTTGTTTTTCTTTTCTTTTCTCCCAAAGAGAGTTACATGTGAGATGAAGAGGGGAACTAGGATAGAGAACTAGGAAGGAAGAGAGAAGAGAAAGAGAGAGAGAGAGAGAGAGAGAGAAGGAGAAGGAAGGAAGGAAGGAAGGAAGGAAGGAAGGAAGGAAGGAAGGAAGGAAGGAAGGAAGGAAGGAAGGAAGGACAGGATAGGATACGATCTTTTTGATGTATTTCTGTCACTTCTCTGACCACTAGCCCTCTTCCCCCTGATAGCCATTTAGTATTCTACTCTCATCCAACCTCTTTCTCCCTACCCATCTATTTATAGTTTTCCCTCAACTGCTTGCTATTTGCTGTTATTCAATTGTGTCTGATTCTTGGTGACCCCATTTGGGGTCTTCGGGGAAAACACATTGGAGTGCGTTTGCCATTTCCTTCTCTAGCTCATCTTATAGGTGAGAAAACTGAGGCAAACAGCCTTAAGTGACTTGCCCAGGGTCACACAGCTAGTGAGTGTCTGAAATAGGATTTGAATTAAGAAGATGAGTCTTTCTGATTCCAGGCTCAACACTCTATCCCAGGGCTGGGGAACCTGCAGCCTCAAGGCCACATGTGGCCATGTAGATCCTCAAGTGCAGCCCTTTGACTGAATCCAAACTTTCCAGAACAAATTCCCTTAATAAAAGGATTTGTTCTGTAAAACTTGGATTCAGTCAAAAGACGGCGCTCAAGGATAGATCGTCTTCCCACTGCACTACCTAGCTGCCCTGTTAGGACTTAGACTTAGGAGACCATCTCAGCCATTGACTAGCCATGTGACAATCCTGGTCAGGCTACTTTACCTGTCTGGGCCCTATTTTCTTTACCTGTAGAAGAAGTCAAAATGCTGGATTTCAACCCTAATTTTGAAAGAAAAAAAAACTAGCAAGTCACTTGAACTTCAGGTGCCTCAAATCCTCTACCTGTAAAATGATAGGGTTAAACTACATATATGGCCTTTAAGGTGCCTTCTAATGTATAAAGAGTGGGACTGATGCTATTTATATTATGACTTGCTTCACAGAGTTGTCATGAAGGAGCAATTTCTAGGGATAGATGTAGACAGTGACATCAGACTCAAGAAGGGGGTCACTAAACAATATATAAGGATCCCTGCAAGCTGTATGTTGACTTAGAAAATTATGAATATTATCTGTGTTCTGCTGTATTTTTTAATTTTGTTAAACACTTCCCAATTATTTTTTTAAGGTAATTGGGGTTGTGACTTGCCCAGGGTCACACAGTTAGTAAGTGTCTGATGGCCAGTTTGAACTCAGGTCCTCCCAACTGCAGGGTGGGTGCTTGATCCACCGTGCCCCCTTCCAATTTCATTTTAATCCGAGTTTGGCCATACTGGTTTCCATATGCATTTGACACTTCTAGAAAAGCACTGACCTCAGAGCCAAGAAGACCTGGGTTCAATCCCTCCCTGTGTCACATATTGGCTACATGGCTCTGGGCAAGTTGCTTAAACTTTCAGTGGCCCCAGGAAAGATTCCTTACCAGGAAGTCCCTATGTCAGTGAGATAGCTAATATGTTAAAAATAAAATGTGCTTATAGGATCATGAATCTGGAAATGAAAAGAACCTCAGAAGCCATGTACTCCAACTCTCCCATTTTACTGATGAGGAAACCGAGGCCAGAAACTTTAAATGACATTGTCAAGTCTACACAAGTAATGAAGGCTAGAGGCAGGTTATGAATCCTCTGATTCCCAAAGCCAGCACTCTTTCTATTTGTAATTTGTGGTGCCTTTAAGGTTTATTACCGAGTTGCTCAGAGTCCTAAGGGTAAGAGATTTAAAAGTAGTTATTCTCAGACTCAGACACATAAAACAGGTAATTGCTGAGTTTGATTCAGAATTCTGAAGGGATATAAGTATTCTGAAGAGATTAAGTATTTATATGGTACCTCCTATGTGTGATACTGCTAAGTGCTTTACAAATATCTTGTTTGATCCTCACACCAACTCTAAGAAGTATTTGCTATTATTATCCCCTTTTTACAGAAGAGGAAAGTGAGACAGACAAAGGTTAAGTGACTTGCCAAGAGTCAAAGTTGAGAAGTTTCTGAGGGTAGCTTTGAACTCAGATCTTCCTAATTCCAGGCCCTGCTCTATCCACTGAGCCATGTAGTTGCCTCTGATAAATGTTGCTCACTTTTGAAGGTATCAAACTGTTGTGTATTGAAGAAACATGGAAAACCTAAGTGTTGCACAATTTTTGAACAAATACAATTTACTTGATTATAGACAGAAGGTGAAAATTTGATTCCCAATCATAAGTTGAGGTGGGATTGTTTGCAGAGAACATCCAGAGGTTCCTCAAATAGAGAGGTTGTTTGCAGAGTCTGAACCTGGAAAGATAAAAGAGAGAGAGCTACAAGGATGGATTTCAGAACTGTATCAGTTCAAGCTGAAAGCTAGAAGTGATAGATACTACAGTTGCTGTTGATGAGTAAATCTCTGAGCAGAGGAACAGATTGGAAGCAGTGAGATTTGATTCAGATGTCATTCCCAGTAAGGTGCTAGACCAGCATAGTATGGAATAAATCAACCTAGCATCCATTCAACATAGAAACTAGATTCATCAAAGATCTTCTATGGAGAGCTTCTAAGACAGAAAGAGGACACCAAAATTTATAGTTACAGAGTTGTAAATTACATTACATTATTATCCTATCAACCCTGAGAAGTTAAAACTTCTCAGGGCTGATAGGATAATAATTGATAATAGAGAAGACAAAATTCATTTTTTTCTGCCAAGGAGAATAAACTTTGAAATGGAAAAGACAGAATAAAAATGACTATTACAGGGTTGATTGCCAAGATAAGTTAGCAGATAGTAAGAATCCACCTGTCCTTGATGAATTCTAGTTACCAGGCTCAGCTGAATGACATCTTACTACCATGAAAGGACTGGCAACTGCAATTACTGAGCCATCTCAGTAATCTCTGAAAGATTATGGAGATCCAGAGATATTCCACAAGAATGAAGTAGAATGCATATAGTTTCAGTTTTCAAAACTCCGGAGATAATGGAGTTTGAAACTGACACACCAGTGAGCTTGACTTCATTTTCTGGCAAAATTAAAGGGCTGGTTAATGAATAACTAGAAAGGGAAGCAATGATCATAAAGAAGCAGCATGGGTTCATCAAGCACACAGATGTCAAACTAACCTCATTTTTTTTCCTTTAACAAGGTTTCTAAACTGCTAAGCCAGAGGAATGATGCAGATATGGTTTACCTAGCTCTTAGTAAAGCATTTATTTGACAGAGCATTTAACATGATATTTTAGGGAGAAGAGGGAGATGATATAGTTTAGATAGGACTGTGGATAGTTGGATTCAAAACTGGCCCACTGACCAGACTAAAAGAATTGCATTTGTGGTTCATTGTTAAGTTGGAAGTAGACCTCCAATGGAATAATACAGGAACCTGGGCTTGGCTTTTTCCTGTTAAACATTTTTATTAATTACTTGATGAAGACATAGATGTCATGTACATCAGTTCTACAAATATCTAATAGCCAAGAGAAGGAAGGAAGGAAATAAGCATTTATTAAGAGCCTATCATGTGTCAGGCATAGTGCCAATCACTATTATCTCATTTGAATCTCACAACAACTCCGGGAAGTAAGCTTTATTATTCCTACTTTATAGTTGAGAAAAATGAGATAAACAAATTAAGTGACTTGCCCAGGGTCACACAGATAATGAATATCTGGGGCCATATTTGAGTCACCTGGCTTTTACCACATTGGATAACAAAGTCAGGCCACCCTTGACAAAAGTCCTAGCTGGTATAGTATAGATCAGAGATGCCAAACACACAGTGTCTCCACCCCCACCCCCCACCCCTGCCCCAACACTCCCATGCATGGCCTGAATCAGACTAAAATGTAATTGGAAAATATCAACAAAAAATACAGTAGAACACAGATAATATTAATATGTGACTTTCTAAGTCAATAAGTAGTAGCAGAGACCCTTATATATGGCCCTCTTTCTATTTGAGTTTGATACCTCAAAGAACGCAAAATCTAGAGTCACAGTATCTGTGTTTGAAACCTACCTCTCCTTCTTATTACCTGTATGACCTTGTCACTAAAACCTCTTCAAAAGTGGACTTCCTCATTCCAGCTCATCTTCTACTCAATTGTCAAACTCCTAAAGCATAATAGTACTGAACATGTTACCCACTGATTCAATAAACTCCAGTCACTCCCTATTACCATTAGGATAAAATAGAAAATCTTCCATTTGGCTTTTAAAGCCTTTCACAGCCTAGTTCCTTACTACCTTCCTAGTTTCCCTACACTTTACTCCCTTTCACATGCTCTCTAATCCAGTGATTTAGTTTCCTCCAAATATAACACTATCTCCCAACTCCAGGCATTTTCTCTGGCTGGCTCCCATGCCTGAAACTCTCCTTCCTCATCTCCTCTGGCTTCCCTGGTTTCCTTTAAGTCTCAGTAAAGTCTCACCTTCTTCAAAAAAGCTGTCCCTAATCTTAATACCTCCCCTTGAGATTATCTACAAGTATATCTTGCACATATCTTGTTTAAACAAAGTTCTTTGCAGACTATCTCCCTTGTTAGACTGGGAATTTCTTGAGACCAGGGATCAGACTCGTGGATCATATCATCCAAAACTTAGCAGAATGCCAGGCACATAACAGGCACTTCATAAAATGCTTGTTGGCTTGACTTTGAGTTCCTCATCTATAAAAGGAGGAAGGCAGGCTGGTGTTTCTAATGGCATTTCTAGCTCTAAAGCTATGAACATTGGATCAAACCTAATAATATTACATTTACCAGAGATAAGTATTTGTTCAGACATGGGTTGGACTACATGTCAGAACAACTTAAAATTTCTAAGTCTCTTCCATTTCTGATATTCTGTCCAAAGCATATTGTAGAATTTTTTTCCTCTTTCTAAACCTGTGATTTCAGTCATGTATGAAGCTCCTGGTGAGGGACTTCCTCTCCCAACACAGCTCATCAATTTAAAGTCATTTTTAAAAATTTAATATTTTCCCCAATTACATGTAAAAAACAATTTTTAAAATTAATTTTAAAAATTTTTGAGTTCTGAATTCTCTCCCTATGTCCCTCCCCTGCTGCCTCCTTGAAAAGGCAAGCAGTTTGATATAGGTTATACATGTGTAGTTATACAAAACGTATTTCCATGCTAGCCATATTGTGAAAGAAAATACAAAAAAAAAAAACACGAAAAATTTTAAAAAATGAAAACTATGCTTTGTTCAGCATTCAGATTTCATCAGTTCTTTCTCTGAGGACATACAACATTTTTTGTCTTAAGTTCCTCTTGGATCATTGCATTGCTAAGAATAGCCAAGTCATTCACAGCTGATCTTTGTACAATATGCAATTTGCAGTTTTAGATTGTTGTCTGGGGGCACTGAGACTGGCCCAGGGTCACATAATCAGGATGTGTCAGAAGACAGGACAGTCTTTATGCCCTGGAGGTCAGTTCTCTATCCACCATGCTACACTGCCTTTCTGGCCAGAGGAGAAGGAACTGGAGCCAGTGGATCTGATGTGAGATGACTGCCTCTGGACCCCCTAGAAAGCTGCAGCTGCAGCTTAGATACCTCAGAAATGGGAAGAAAGAATGGATCCCAACATGGCTGTGAATTCTATGATTATCCAAGGGGAAGGTATGACATGCTTCATCTGTGTGTAGATCATTGAACAACAGATTATAAAACTTTAAGTGATAAACATCAGCTATTATTTCTATTATTATTATCAAAGTAATAATGTGATAACTGCACAGAAGAGGTCAAATAGAGGAGAAAAGATTCAAATGGAAAGATAAACATTTCTCAGCTTACACTTACAGCTTGCCCCTGTATGAAGAGGTTCATTGGTTTTGGGAGCCAAGGAGTCCTAGGTTCAAATCATCACTAGCTAGCTGGCGATGTCACATATCTGTTCTAGGCCCCCAGACAGCATTGTCACTACCATTAGAATGTGAATTCCTTGAGGAAAGGAACCATGTATTTGCTCTTCATCTTCAGCTCTTAACAGTGTCTTGTACATGGTAAACACAAAATGCTTACTGACTTACTGTCTCAGTTTCCTTATCTGTAAAGTGAAGGGTTGGAACTTTGTGGTCTCCAGGATCCCTCTCAGCTCAAAATCTATGATCCTTTGACCTCAGTGTATATGGGACCCAAAGTCTTGTTTCTTCCATTTCTAATTCTAATTCTCTAGACAAGTACTCTATCCTTAGCCCAAGAGTGAGATTCCAGGTGGCTCAGTGGATAGAGCACCAGTCCTGCACTCAGGAGGACCTGAATTCAAATCGAGTCTCACATAGTTACTAACTGTGTGACCCTAGGCAAATCACTTAACCCTGTTTGACTCGGTTTCCTAATCTGCAAAATGAGATGGAGAAAGAAATGACAAACTGCTCCAGTACCTTCCCCAAGAAAACTCCAAATGGGGTTACAAAGATTTGGATATGACTGAAATGAGTCAACAATAACAAATACAAGTGAGACTGTCGGTCTCTTGTCTTTCTTGCTTATAGCTCCCAGATGCTTTGTTCTGATGTTTTTTCTTTAGAGGCCATTTCACATACCTCTCACTTGACATCTTTCCTCTAAGAGCCCTCGTCCTTTACTAAATACAAGCCCTGAATCTGGCTGCACCGCTCATTGGGCTTCTCTGCTGACTTAGCATGGTGCCAAGGAAACCAAGTTCTCAGAAAACTAAGCCAATAAACAGATGGAAAAAAAAGAAAAACACTAACGTAAGGGATTTGGGGCATGTAGGGGTGGAAAAATAACTCTGGGATTGTCAGATGAACCTGATCCAGATAAAATATTTTTCCCTTAGATTAGAATACAGATAGCAAAATAAATAAAAGTTCATTCTGAGTAACACTAGAGATAGGGACTGTTGTAGCCACAGTCCTTGGAGTCAATTTTAGACAGCCTTGAAGATAACCAGACCATGTGAGGGACAGTACTATACTCTGTTGATTCATTTGGAGGCATTCTCCAAAAACAAATCATCTACCAAAGCATTCTGGTATGGTGGCACATTTCCTGATTCACACTCTAATGAAGCTCATTTCCGTCCCCGGGGTTCTATGAACATTTATGACAATAAACAGTTTATTCCACCTTTGGATGAACCCTGGAGCTGTCTCTTCTTCGTGGGCCTCACAGAATGACTAGGTGAGGATTAAAAATGCTTACCAAACCCCGTGTGAGTTGACATTCCCCATTAAGGAGCAAGGCTGGGAAAACTTGAAGTAATTTTCCATTAGAAATATTTATTTTTCATATGTTTTGCATGACTTTACATGTATAATCAATATCAAATTGCTTGCCTTCTCAAGGACGGGGGTGGAGATGATTGGGGGAAGGTACAGAATTTAGAACTCAATTTTTTAAAAAAATGATTGTTAAATTTTATTACATGTAATTGGGAAATATTTAATGAAATAAATCAAAAATATTTTTAAAAAATAAATTATAGGGGAAAATATATTTGTTTTTTTCTTTAGGGGAAAAACCCTAGCAGCAGGCCTACTCTACTCTCTTTCCTTTCTCCAATCTCAGCCTTGTAATGGTATCTCAAGGCAGTAACTCCTCCAAGAAGAAGCATTATTTGAATGGAAGCCAGTCCTTCTCCACGCTTACCCCTCCACTCCAGATCCTTCAATCAATTTAATTCTTTTGCTACCGTAACTGATATTTAAATAGCTCACACATCTCAATACAATGCACTTAAAGCATTTTGTTACTTGGTGAGAGGGGTGTATGGGGTGTTCAGGGAGGGCTACCACCTCTGGTGTGAAGGTTTGCTGAGCCCATTTCAGAGATGCTCATCCATCTTTGGTATCCCCCTTCACCCCACTCTCACCTATGGCTCCAAAAAGCTGAAGCATGCACAATAGCCACACATGGTAAACCATTTTTCTAGATGGGCTAAACCAGGTGGAGGTAACTGACAGGCCTCAAACTTATCAGAGATTTAGGGGGATGTCTACCCCAAGCATCTGAAGACTTTCCCTGGTGGATGGGCAGATGAGAGCAATTTGTTCCAATGGCCATCAAGGTGGCAGAAACAGGCAATGTGGAAAGCTTAGAGCCTGCTCAGACATCAAAGATGCCCATCCCCAGTCATCTTGATTTTTGTCCTGCCATTGGACTCTGATGACTCAAGAAGAGAGAGTAAGGCTGATGACTTTGTGCAACTTTGCCTCACTTAAATTCAATTCACATCAAATCAAGACATCAACCATGATGTCATTGGTCCTCTATGGTATTGTCCTCTATGAATGAAGCAAAATTAGAGTAGCTCAAAAGAAATGTGAGATGCACAGATTTAGAGATATCACTACTCTAAATGTTCAAGTGGACTATTTGTGCCTGTTGTGGTGTAGAGCGTTCCAAGTTCATGTTGGTCTGATCAGCCACGGTCAGATACCTTGACTCCCACATAGTGATATCATTTTGGTTGGCTTTGAGAACAAAGGGCAATAACCAACCAACCTCTTTGAAAACAAGTGATGAACAACAACAACTTGTTGTGAGTAATTCACCCAATAAGTATTAGGGACACAAAGGCCAAGAAGAGACTGTTCTTACCCTCAGGGAGCTTATATTCTAGTACAGGTTTATGGCATTTATACGACTGAGTAAATCCAAAGTAAAATAAAATAATAACGTAATTTCAAGAAGTAAAGAGTAACAATTGCCAGAAGGAATAAGGAAAAGTCTACAAAAGGCATCAGCACACGAGCTGGGTTTTGAAAGAAGTCAAAAATTCTAAGAGGGAAGATGAGGAGAAAGTGCACTCCACACATAAGGAACACTTTGTGCAAAGGTGTCAAGTAGGAAGGAACCCTATGGAAAATCAATGGAGAATAGCTAGCAGGGATCCTAAAGGTGGCATAGAGAATGCTTTATAAAAATGGGTGAAGCCTCAATTAAGGGATTTGGGTTGATATTCCAACAGCAAAGATGCATGGGCGAAGCAAAAGTATTGAGCTCAACTGATTCCAGAAAGAGAGAAGGAGAAGAGTTTGCACCTAGGGCAGACAGTTCAACCTTAACTCTTCACTTTTCTGAACCTCAGTTTCCTCACCTGTAAAATGGAGATTAAATATCTGCAGCATGTACTACACAGGGTTACTGTGAAAATCAAATGAGATAAGATATGGGAAGCATATCTTTGTAAACCATAAAGGACTTTATGAATTTTTTATTAGGTACAGCAAATAAAGTGCATGGGCCATAAAGTCAGTAAGACAATACTGTCTCAGGCACTGACTAGCTGTGTGACTTTGGGCAAATTACTTAACACCCTGCACCTGCCTCACAGGGTTCTTGTAAGGATTATGTGTGCTAACATGGGTAAAATGCTTATGAGGAAATTCTACCAGAGTTGAAAGTGTTTGAAATTCAAAGAATCTTTGAGTTTGGAGTATAAGAGAGTTAAAGATTTTCCTGTATCTCCTTCCTAAGAGAAGTCAAACTTATCTCCAAAGAATAAACAAATGACTCAGGAAACTGAGTGTGATTTACGTAATGACATATGGTTGGAGAAATATAGGGCAGATATTGATTAAGAAAATGGCTAAGCTAGTTGTGGTGCACAAACATAATAGAACATTATTGTGCCATAAGAAATTATAAATATGATGAACACAGAAAAGCATGGGAAGACGTATATGAACTGCTGCAGGATAAAGTAAGAAGAGCCAAGAAAACAATATACACAATGACTATGCCCATGTAAATGAAAAGAACAGTCACAGAACACAAGAAACTGAATGCTATATAATAATAATGGCCAAGCTTAGCCCTAGAGAAGAGACACAAGAAGGCATCTACCTCTTCTTCTTCTGGAACTATGTGCAGAAGGGCTAAACCAGGTTGAAGGAAACCAAATGGTTTGGGTAGTTTCCCCAAACCACTTTTTTTGTCTTTTCTTTTTTTAAATCTATTTTTTTTTTTTTTTTTGGTTACAAGGTCTGAATCACATAGCTAGGTGGAACAGTGGAAAGAATGCCAAACCTGAAGTCAGGAAGACTCAACTTTGTAAGTTCAAATCTGGCCTCAGACATTTACTAGCTGTATAACCCTGGGCAAGTCACTTAACCTTGTTTGCCAAATGAGCTGGAGAAGAAAATGGCAAACTGCTCCAGTATCTCTGCCAAGAAAACTTCAGATGGAGTCACAGAGAGTCTACCAGCATGACTATATCCTTAATAACGTTACAGTCTACCCTCACCATTGCTCTCCCCTCTTCCCTATTCTACCCTAAAATTGACTGAAAAAACTAAAAAATGAATTAACAATAACGTGGATTGCCAGATGGGGAGAAGGGACATATCTGGAAACAAAGGTGAGTAAAAACAAAGGATATCAATAAAATGGTTTTTTCAAGTGAGTCAAAAGGGGAATAGGATCTGCCCTTATTTAGAGATGAAGGTTTAGTTGAGGCAGAAACAGTGAACTCCATTTCTTCAACAAACATCGCCACATAGAGCTAAGCTTACCACCATTGATGGTGAGAATACCAAGCTCGTTCAAATGCCTAGGAGTTCCTGAGCCAAAATTAAAGACAGTTAAAAGGAAACTGCAAAAATACAGATGGTGAATTCAATATCATGTATTACATTCAAGACTTTAAGGGAGAAAGAATGAGGGAAGCCATGAGGAGAAGGAATATTCTCTTTTTTGTTTTTGGAGGGCATTGAACTATAATTATGGTTTCCTCATGGAAAAAGTGTCAAATGTAAAATTAGATTTTAGAAATGCTCACCTAATGACTAATTGACAAGCACAAGAATAACGAAACCAGAACATACTACAATACAAGCTCCTTAAGAGCAGGAATAGTCCCTTTTTATATTTGTGTCTCCCATGTCTGGCACACAGGAGGCACTTAATAAATGTTGGTTGCTTGATTGACTGTCAGCTTGAAACATATAATAAGGTGGAAAGGAAATGAACAGTCTGAAAGACAAGTATGGGACATACAGGAAAGAGAATGATTTCTTTAGAAAAAGAATTCCAAGTGGCACCTGAAAGGGAAACTACTTATGAAATTGAATTTTATTCTGGAGAATCAAAGGGTGAGAGAGTATAGAAGGATATGGTTCTAATATACGGGAAACAGTTGTTATGAGACACGCACTGTGCTTAAGAGATTTACAATTATTATCACTTTTGATCCTAACAATAACCCTGGGAGGTAGGTGTTCTTGTTATCCCTATTTTACAGATGAGAAAACTGAGGCAGCAAAGGTTAAGTGATTTTCCCAGGGTCACACAGCTAGTAAGTGTCTGAGGCTGGATTTCAGCTGAGGTCTTCCTAACTCCAGGCCCACTGCTCTATCCACAGGACCACCTAGCTGTTACTGATAAGGAATAACCAGGGCTTTGTCCCAGGGTGTCAACTTTCAAGGAACATGCTTCTGTGGTGGGAGGATACATTTCCTCTCTTCCATGACCACTGTTTCTGTCTGTCTGTAATACCAAATGCCCCCAAGCTGCCACCCCCAGGGGACGGTTCCCACTGTATCCCTCTCCTTGTGCCTGCCTCATGCTCAAACCCCACTGGGGTAAGAATCATAATCTTTGGTAGCTGGAGCACTGCCTCTACTAGCATGACTATATCCTTATTAATATGACATTCTACCCTCACCATTGTTCTCCCTTCTTCCCTACTCCACCCTAAAATTGAATTTACCACCAATATAAGATTTCCTAGTTATGTCTGTGAGTTTTGGTGTCTGTGAATAAAGAGTTTTGACTTGAAACTCCAAGTTCAGCCACGAAGGACCTGATTTCATTGGCTTAAGGCTAACAGGTAGCCTTAGGGATATCTAGAAACATAGAATTATAGTTTTACAGAGTTGGAAAGGGGAAAGAGAAATGAACATTTATTGATCCAGGCACTGTGCTTCCAAATATTATTCCATTTCATTCTCAGCAATAATACTTGGAGGTAGATACTATGATTATCCCCATCTTATAGTTGAGTAAACTGAGGCAAACAGAAGTTAAGTGATTTGCCCAAGGTTACATAGCTAAGAGGTACCTGAGGCTGAGTTTGAATTCAAGTCTCCTTGATTTCAGGTTTAGTGGTCTATCCATTGTATTACCTCACTCCCACTAATTATATGACTAATTGTTAGAAAGTTTTCCCTTATATTGAGTGAAATCTCTGAAATTTTTACTCATTGATCTTAGTTCTGTCCACTGAATCTACATAAACTAAATATAATTTCTCTTCCACATAATAAAGATTAAATCTAGCTATGATGATCCCCCAAGTCTTCCCTTATCTTAGCTTCAGCAGTCTAAGATGGGACCATTGAATCCATGTCTAGAATTGAAAAGGATCAAAATTTATAGAGTTCAATTCTCCTCACTTTACAAATGAGGAAACTGAGTCAGAGAAAGCTTAAATAACTTACTACTATGAGTAGAAAAGCCAGGATTTAAACCCAGTTCTTTGGTTTCTAAATCCAGTGTTCCTTGAATAGTACCTCTTACTTCTAGTATCTGAATATCTAACAGCAGTTTAAAATCACAATGTAATTCCAGGACAATTTAATTGTATTAAAAAAATATCTAGAAAACAATTACATTTTGAAGGAAGTACTTCATTCAACATAATTAAGAATGACTTTATGACCACCGTAATATTTTATTATCTATTCCTAAATTCAATTAAACTAATTGACTAATGCTATCCTGTAGCAGCTGCCTTTGGGAAATTACTCAGTGCTTTTAATGACCCTAATCTTCCCCCTCCAAATGAAGGTCCATCGTTTTAAAAACAATATTCTTCTGGTAATTGTGCATGACCCCAAGTCATGGAATACCATAATTTCCAAATAATTAAAGTTGAGGGTTACCCAAAGGACGATGGAGGGATGCATGGTGGACATGAGCAGACTAAACATGTTGCCAGAGAAGTATACAAGAAAAATGACAAGGGATGTCATTGAGAGACATGACTGGAAAAGAAGATGGGCCAGTTTTACAGTTATGTGGCAAGAGCTAGATATATCCATTGGTCTGCCCTTCTGCTCCATTGATATTCACACAATATCAAGGGATCTAGAAGAGCTATAAGTCATATGGTGGACTTATGGGAGGACATGGACAAGTGTCCCTCAGGGTGAGAGAGGAAAAGTTTTTACCACAATTTGGGGGAACGGTACCCATATTACTGAGATCTATCAAGACAGCTAGATGGATTAGTGAGTGGACAGTGTTGGACTCGGAGTCAGGAAGACCAGAGTTCTAATGCTATCTCATCCACTAGTTGTGTGACCTTGGGAAAGTCATTTCACCTTTCTCAGCCTCAGTTTCCTCATCAGTAAAGTAAGGGGTTGGACTAGCTGGCCTCTAAATCTATGATCCTATGATCAGTCAAAAGTTACTAAGCATCTACTATATGCCAGGCACTGTGCAAGGCCCTGGGAACACAGGCATAGATGTCTAAGAAGCATCCTATAATACTACAAGTCAAAAATAAATTAAGTAGGCACTTAAAAGTTTGCTGAATTGAATCAAGTCCTTCTCTCCCTAGAAATTCTTGCCCTCTGACTCTACTGTTCTGGTTGGAGGTTGCCTCAGTTGCCCATTATATCTAGGCCTAGTCCCAGACAAGCATCCTTTGACTTTCACTATCTTCTCCCATCCCTCTTCCTAATTTTCTAATTTTGGAACCGTAACCAAATCACTTCTGCTATTGTCCCTGGAAAAGGTATATCAGTCTACTCCCTCTCTGTAACTCTAACTTCCTCCCCCAGACACAAATTCCCTTTTCTTCCCACCATGTCCCTATATGTATTGTCTCCCCCCGCACCTCCTTAGAATGTAAGCTTCTTGTCTTGTCTTTGCATTTGTATTTGTATCCCCAGAACTTAAATAGGAAGGGCTTAATAAATGGGAATTCTTATTCATTCATTCGTTCACCAGATTACTGGAGTAAAGTAGGCTTGTCTCTAAATGACTGACAGTGCCTTACACTAAGATTTCATAGTATGAGGCTCAAAGATTGTGGAATGAATGAATTTATCGCTCTGCTGCCTTTCTCTGACAAAGATCCAGAAAAAGCTGTCTGTATTCATTGCCTTATCTCACCCGATCTATAGCTCTTTGCAATGTGACGTCCTACCTCATCACTTAACTGAAACCACCCTCTCCAAAATTACCAAGATCCCTTGATTGCCTCTGATGGTCTTCTTAAATTTTCCTTTAAACTGTTCCTCCCTTTGCCCCTTTGACTTTACTGTGCTTATAGAAGCACTCTCTCTGTTTCTCTGTCTCTGTGTCTCTCTATCTCTGTCTCTCTGTCTCTGTCTCCATCTGTTTCTGTCTCTGTCTCCATCCCTTTCTGTCTCTGTCTCTGTCTGGCTGTCTGTCCCTTCTGTGCTCTCAACAAAAGATAAAACAAGAGATGTAGCATCACTGTCTACTTCTCTCTTCCTCTCCCTCCTGTCTCTTTCCCCTCCCTTCCTTTGCACTCCTTTTTCAAGCACGCCTGCCTAACTCTTCAGCTTCTCCCTATGGTCTAACTTCTCTCACAGGCATCTGGTGACTATTGCAATGATACTGAATTCAAATAGAAACGGGAACCACTAAACAGTCCATAAGGATCCTTGTGGGCCACATATAGACTTAGAAACCCACAGATGAATATTATCCTTGTTCTATTATATTTTTATCTATTTCACTACACATTTCCCATTTCCATTTTAATCTGGTTTGGATCACACTTGGCAGTGTTGTGGGCCATGAACCCATGTTTGATACCTCTGCTCTACACGATGTCAGGGTCAAAATCTGAGGTTCTGGCTCTAGGCTCTATCCCTCTGCTGTTTCTGTTTCCTCACTCCATCTTTCTCCTCCAAACTCCAATGATCACATGTGATCTTCCTCCTCCCTTGACTAGGTCAGTGAACTTCTGTGAGAACCATGACAAGCTTCCCCTTTCTTCTTCCCCTCTCCCATGAATCACTCACCCACATGGATAAAACTATTGTGTGTGGAGGAAATAGGCTTCTTCCTGTGTAGTACACCTCTCTCTCTCTCTGGCTCTGCTACTAGACTTGCTTTTTAAATTTATTTTGTGGAGATGGATTTAAGTGCCATCTTTGTAATTGGAGATTTTTTTTGAGACTCTTCATTGGTCCCCCACATTATGTATTTCATCAGGATCATAGTGTTAGAACTGTAAAGAACCTTGGAATCCACCAATTTGAAAAACCCTCATTCTACAGATGGAAAGACTAAGGCCCATAGAAGTTACTCAATTTGGCCAAGTGTCACAACCAGGATTTGAACACTGGTCCCCTGAAACCAAATCCAACTCTCCAGAGCACCACTCTGCTGGTCTCAGCAATTCCCCTGTACTTTTTTTTTTTTTTTTTGAGCTAGTATTTCTTTTAGGCCTCAAGGAAATGAACACAGGGTAACATGCATGGATGGTTTTGAATAAGGAACTCAGGTGTGGTTGGTTTGGCTTTTTTCATATTTAAAGAAAAAACTTTCCTTTTTTTCTCTTTTCACTGATTGACCAAAGGTATCTCAAACATGAGTCTATGACTGAATCTATTAACCCTGATATTGAATCAAGAAGGTATTTTACCTACATGATACCAAACCAGTAACTGGATGATTCTGTTATTGGATTTTCTTTTGGCTGAATTGACTCTGAATTGGGTTCTTATTGAGCTAATTCAGGGCAGACGCCTCAGGGCAAATTCTTGTTTAGAACAGTTACAGAGTGGCAGGCAGGCTGGTAGAAACAGCATCTAACTAGTTGATGTATCACCAAGCAGCACCTTAACTATACCCTGGCCTGCATTGACAGTCTCATTTAGGCAGCTGCTCTGGATTTGCAAAATGAGAATGGAAGGATATCACTTTGGGGAATTCAAATCACTTGGAACCCAATATCTCGGGAGTAGAAGTTCAACCAGGAACAGAATAATAAATACATTCACCTCCTCCAGTCTACTGAAATCAGCCTGGGCCTCCTGAATAAGCCAAGTATCTGGTACACCAGTAGTATAGTACGAGGAACTCTGCATTTGGATTTGAAAACCTGAGTTTGAACAACAGCTCTCCCATTCGCTACTTACATAACGTAGGCAAGTCATTTAACCTCTTTTGGCCACAATTTCTTCATCAGAAAATGAAGAAGTTGTATTAGATCTAGAGACAGAAGTGACCTCAGCCACCCTCTAGTCTGAGTTCATTTCACAGATAAGGACACTAAGGCCCAGAGAGGGTTAGTGATTTGTCCCAGGTTACACAGCTAGTATATGGCAAAGCAGGAATTTGAACTCAGGTTTTCTAGATCTAGGTCCAACACTATTACTATCAAACTATTCTATTTCTACAGCGCCTTCCTGCTCTAATTCTCTGATACTGTAATAAAATTCAGTTTTTCTAATATCTGCTTTAAGGATTTATCAGCCAGCTCACTCTGCCTCAGACTCTTAAGTTTTTTAATGTGTTTATTTAGGATTTCCTCCTTCCTATACAGACTAGGTTTTAAGACCTGTGTTCTATGAGCAAAACAGAATTGAAGTAGCTCAAAAGAAGTATGTGATGAGCAAATTCAGAGAATCTGCCCCAATATTCACACAGACTGTATGTGCCCGGCCTGTGGTAGAACGTTCTGAGTTCATGTTGGTCTGATCAGCTACAGTCGGACATATTGAAACTTGACTCTAGCATAATGATGTCATTTTGGTCCTCTTGAGAAGAAAGAGCAACAACCAACCAGGTTTGGGGAGCCTCTGGAACCAGCCTTCTTTACAAGGCAAATTCCATTCAAAGTAGGAGGCTGTGTAGTACAATGGTCAGAACTCTGCATTTGGAGTCAAAGGACATGTTTTGAGTGCCAGTATTTGTGTTACGTTGGAAAAGTCACTTAATCCCTTTAGCCTCAGTTTCCTCATATGTAAAATGACAGCATTGGACTAAGAGCATCTAAAACCCCTCTCAACTCTAAGCCAATGATCCTATGAATTCTTTCTCCCCAAATTGTTTTATGGCATGTGGTGTGGATCTCTCCCTTCTCTCTCTTCATACTCTATTTTTTACCATGCATTTTGTATATGCTTCATGTTTCCTATTTGATGGTAAGTTTCTTGAGGGCAGGGCTTCACCTAGAACAATGCCTTGCACATAATAGGTTCCTATACATTTTTCTTCAACTGAATGGAGCCAATGTGCTACCAGCAATCCACCCCAAGACTCTAGGGAGGCTAGTTCAAAGAGAAGCAGGGCCAGTAATTACCACAAGAGGGCAGCATCTAGACATATTCGTCCACATTCTCTAAACACTTCAGTTTCTCAACAGTTTTAAGGCAAGCACGAAATTAGGACTCAAAATTCATTGGATCATATCATCGGAATTCAACAGTCAACTGGGGAAAAAAATCATTGTATCAAATATCTCTCATAAGTGCCTGATATGCCAGATATATAGGCAACTAATAATAATTGATAGATGACAAAAAAAGTCATTCTCCAATAGATAGTCAAAGAAAATTCTCAAAAGAATTGGCAAACCATTAACAACCATATGAAAAAATATTTCACTTGTAACCCAGGGTTCAAGCCCATTTGCATAAGCCTGTCCTTATTGGTGGTGTTAGTGACAGCTAGGTAGAGGAGAGATGATGCTGACTTCCAGCTTCCAGAGAAGACACACATGGTCCAGGGTTCTCTTTAGGAATGGGACTCCATAGAGACAGAAAGATTCCAGGAAGAAGTCAATATGTAGACTAGCCAACATCCCAATCATGTCCCTATTCCCAGCTTACTATGTTAGAGATTTCTGGGAAATTTTCTCTCTCTCTCTCTCTCTCTCTCTCTCTCTCTCTCTCTCTCTCTCTCTCTCTCTCTTTCTCTCTCTCTCTGTATTCTCTGTTTTATTCTGATCTGTACAACGATCTGTATAATGCCTCTGATTTTTATGTTTGTTTTAAGTCCTGTTGACTTAAATAAATGGATTTATTTATTATTTATTATGTGTCTTTGTGTAATGGCTATTTGGCCAGAAGAGAGTCAAGTCTTTGGAGATGTAACTTGGGGGTATTTCCAATTGAGAGATAGAGTTTCTGGAGAGTAGGTTAAACAAAAAGTCTTCCTAACAATACTTGGGGTTGGGGCAGATAGATATATTTCTAGCTTAACAACTCCCTTTCTGATTTGGTCAATCAGTTGATAAGCATTTATTAAGTGCCTACTATATACAAGGCACTGAGCTAAGTATTGGGCTACAAAGACAAACAGAAGACAATCCCTTCCCTTGAGCAGCTCACAACTGAATGGGGGAGACAACAAGTGAACAAATGTGTACAAACAAGCTAAGTAATATATAAATAGGGAATAATTAACAGAGGGGGTGCTAGTATTAAGAGGGATTGGGAAAGGGTTCCTGTCTGTATTAGATGGTATTTTAGTTGGGACTTGAAGGAAGCCAAGAGGTAATGAGGAGAAAGGAGAACATTCTAGGCATGGAGGACCACCAGAGAAAGTGCTTGGATACATTCTCTGAGGAGAACAGAGGCAAGCCTTCTGACCCCAATCCCCGGCTCCCCTGCATGCAGGAATCAAAGTCTCCCTTGGGGAAGGGTGAGCAGAGGAGACTCTAGAGGTAACTATTAATGCCTCCCTGAAAGCCAAATACATATAGACACACATAAGAAATCCAAATTGGCAAAGATGACAAAAGATGTCAATGAGTACTAGGTGGACTGTAGAAAGTCAGGCACAGTAATGCACTATTGATAGAGTTGTGAATTGTTCCAACCATTCTGGAAAAGGATTTGGAATGATGCAATGAAAGTGAATAAAATGGCCTTGTATTTCGGACCCAGACATTCCACTCTTAAGAATACATCGCTAGAAAATAAATGACAAAAATGAAAGACTCTACGTGCACCAAAATACGATAGTAGTAATTTTTGTGGTCTCTAAGAAGAAAAGAGAAATACATGAATTAGGGAATGGTTAAGCTACCTATAGTACATGGATATGGTGGAATATTTCTGTGCTGTAAGAAGTGATGGATTGAATGAAAACAGAGTAGCATGAGAAGACATGATTCAGAATGAAGTAAGCAGAAGCAGAAAATATACAACGACTTTTGTTGTTTTTGTTCAGTGATTTAAGTCACGTCTGACTCTTTGCCACCCCATTTGGGGCTTTCTTGGCAAAGACACTACTCAGTTTGCCATTTCCTTCTCCAGTTCATTTTACAGATGAGGAAACTGAGGCAAACAGAGTTAAGTGACTTGTCCAGGGTCATACAAGTAGTATGTCTGGCTGGATTTGAACTCAGGAAGAAGGGTTTTCCTGACTCTAGACCCAACACTCCAGCCAATGCACCACCTACCTGCCCTACACAATAACTACAATAGTTTAAATGAAAAGAACATCTAGAAAAACGGTAGAAAGTGAATGCTAAGAAGTATAATGAAAGGGCGTGCCCTCAAAGAAGAGATACAGGAAGGCGTCTCCTTCTCATGTTCTTTTCAGGGGTGCAAGGTCATCCTGGGCCATCTCCAGTCATTCTGATGAATATCTGGTCACTGGATCCAGATGGCTCTGGAGGAAAAGTGAGTCTGGTGACCCGCACAGCCCTCCCTCACTCAAAACGAAGTCAAGGCAAGTCGTGTCACCATTTCTGTGATGGTGTGGTCTTCTTTGGCAACGAAGGATGAACACCACCCAGCGGTAAATGAGTATGAGTGTGGAATACTATGTATTACGTCAGACTTTTTCCATATACCAGGTTCAGGACACATTGGTAAATGTGGAAGTCAATAAAAACTCTTTGAAATAAAAGAAGAAAAGAAAGTTTCTTGGCATTTTATGGTAGAGAAAGAGTGTGATCTGTACACCTCCCAGAGACCTACTTTCTTGAAATATGTGAGGTTCCATAGCTGTTCTGGATTGTTTTCATGATTTCTCTTCTCTAGTCAGATTTCTTCTGCTTTCCCAAAGGCCTTTGGTGTTATATTGCCCCATGAATTCTCCTGGCTCTTCTGAACTAATTTCACTAGCTAGGCCCTGTAGCTTCATTTGGGTTCCATCCGGAGCTACAAGTATCCTGTATCTCAATAAAAAAAAAAAAAACTGCAACTTTAAAAAAAAAAAAGTATCCTGTATCTCCAGATGACTGACCTACCAATCCCCCTCCACTAGGAAAGCCCTCAGGATTTGAACCTCTCTCCCAGTTTAATATTTTTCACTTTGGGACAAAACGCCTTCTCAGAGGGGGAGAGGGACTTCAGCCATAAAGCCCTATTATTTTCCTCTCAGCCAGCTACTACCTACTCCATTGGGACTTCCTGCTAGCAAAATCTCTGGTTGTCTTGGCTTCCAGACCTGCTGGGCCCATGGCTAGTCCAGAATCCAGTTCTTCCTCCCTCAGCTTTAGTTGGGAAGTGAGATACCCTATTATCACAGTTCTCTTTCAGAAGATTAGTGGATCCTTCCCCTTGCCCACTAGGTGGTAAGAAAATCAGAATTCTAGCCAGTCCCTTGGTCCCTCCCAAAATGTGTAGTTCAACACCAGGCAACCAACTGGCTGATATCCCATAAAAATCATCAACCCTGCTTCCTTGGTTCTTTGTGTCTGACATGTACTTCTGTTCCTTTATCCCTTGGTTCATCAAAGGGCTTAGCACTTTGTCAGCATCTTTGCTGACTGATCTTCGTGGTCTTTTTGAGGTCAAGAATAAAAGCAAATAAATCTACTATGTGTCAGGAACTGGGCTAAGCACTTTTACAAATACTGCCTCCTTTGATCTCTACAACATCCCTAGGAGGTGCTATTATTTTCTTTTTATAGTGGAGGAAACTGAAACAGAAAAAATGCGAAGTTGATAGGTATCTGAAACTGGATTTGAATTCAGGTCTTCCTGACTCCAGGACTAGCACTCTATCCGCTACGCTATCTCTTCTGCTCTTTGGTGACTTTTGCCAACTGTTCCCTTTGTTGTATGATGAGGAACCAAGGCCATAGTAGTTGTTTCTTTGACTACCCAGTTGGCTGTTCATGACAAAAATTCCTGCTGGTATCTTATCAAATCTATCCAATTCCATTGGTACCACAACTCGGAAAGGGATGGCCCTGGAAGGGAGGAGCTCCAGCTTCCCCATTTGGCCCCAACTCTCTTTCTCCTAAGTTCCCACTCAGTTTAGTCCCAGCTTCCTCCCTCTGGTTCCCTGGGCTGTAGGGGATTCACCACCTCCAGCTATGTGGGAAGTGCTCTCCTCTCAGCCTACACCGATTGAGACATGAAAGCATCTCATTCTTCTTCCGACAAATATGTAAGAGGTTTGAAGACACAACAGGGATCATTTGAAGCAGATAAAATTTATTCAACCAAGGTTTATTAACCATTTATTATGTACATGCACCTGTGCAGGACAAAATGGACACAAGTGGAAGCAATCCCTAATCCAAAGGAGCTCATATTCCACTGGGAGGTGGGGGAATAGGAGAGAAGGATGAAGGAGAAGACAACATATATACAGATAACTAAGTTGTCGTTGTGTTTGTCCCTCATTCTTGAAGAGAACCATGACATCAGGGAGATAATGCCATGACTTGCAGTTGACTTTGATATGAGTGAGGAAGGACTGTGCAAGGTCACCAGCCTCACTTTCTCCTCCAGAACCATCTGGGTCCAGTGGCCAGATATTCATCAGGCTGACTAGAGATGGCTCAGGATGCAATGGGAGACCCTGACCCTTTTAGGCTTTTAGTCTTTTCAGGTTCTCACTTTGAGTGAGATAACACCCATTCAGTGAATAGGCCTCCTTATGAAGTGAGTTCTGATGAACATCTGGGCACTGGACCCAGAGGGCAGTGGAGGAGAAAGTGAGGCTGGTGACCTTGAGCAGCTGTCTCTTACTCAAAACAAAGTCAAGTGCAAATCATGTCATCATCTCCCTGATATCATGGTCCTCTTAAATATTAAGTAATTTTGAGAGGGAGAGTGAACTAATGAGAAGATACAGAAAGGGATCCTTTCTATGGGAGATGACACTTGAGCTTTGTTGTGCAAGAGGCTAGGGAGCACATTCCAGGGACTGGGATCATTTGTACAAAGGTACTGGAGATGGAATATCATGTTTGGGGATCAGTTGGTAGAAAAGTTTGACTGTTCAATTGGTAGCCCACAAAACAAGATGAAACAAAATAAATGAAGCCATAGAAATACTTGCTGCAAGGTCAATAAGAAGCACGAATATCATAGTCACACAAAATGGTATCTCATGAGCCTCCACAAAAGTGTTTTCTTTTACTATCTGGACAAAATTAATTGAAATTAAAGGTACTTAATGAAATAGCACAGTAAGAGAATTAGCAATAAACTATATGACTCTCCCCCTGCCATAAACCTGGGGCACAGTCCCTCACAAATACATAAAGCATCAGTGGGAAGTGTGGTCACTGCTAGTCATGGCTCTACTGGACACAAGGTTGTGGTATTTCTCTGTGACTGAAGTTTCTGACTCCAGCTAGAGTCCTTAGCTGAGATATCTTCTCTCCTTTATAAAAAATTACTTATGTAAATTTGTCCTTTTGACTTAAAGTCTAGAGGCTCTTCTGCTACAGTTCCTTCAGATAAGACAGATCACACATACATCCATAAGGATGAGTCTACATGTTTCTTCAAAACTCAACTGGAATGGGTGTTTCCTCTCCAGGAAAAAAATACTCCTTACCTCAGCAACATCTCTATCAAGATACTCACTTAGACTTGAGCTTAAGAAATCCATGTAATTCTTCTTCATTTCTAGTTGGAGATCCTTTCTCCTTAAACTTTTTTCAGAGGGGCTCTGTCACAGAAACCCCACAGGGCTATATGGGTCTCACCCAGTATGGTTATTTTTTTAGCGGTCCCAAAATGCATTGTATCATCTATTCAAATGAGAGTGAACAATGCAAAAGCAAAGCCTGTAGAATGAGGTCATCACCTTCCCCCTCACCCACAGCCCTGCTTAGTTGAATTCTTACAATTTAATATGTGCATAGAGCCCAACAAGTTGTTTTACACTTGTTTTTAAGGGTACCTTCCTCTCTCACCCTTCATCATACAACCCTTCCACTCAGAAGTCACCTTTGGAAATTCTTCTTTGGGCTCTGAACCTTTTCAGATAAGGCACCTTCTTTTGTCCTCAAGCTTAATCTTTCTCTAGGTCTCATGGTACCCTGTCCTAAAAAGCTCTTGAACTTCCTTCAGTTTTCTTTGTCTCTAGGCTCCTGAAGTCCTCACTTTGTCATTATTTGCTTCCTCTCTGTCCTGTTGGATTTGTATGAATCATACTTGTTAGGCAGTTCTTAGGTAGGTACTATTCCTCAGGAAAACCTGTTGACTTCTCCAACTAAAAGGCAACTGTACGGTGTAGCATTTGGAGTGCTAGACTTGAAATCAGGAAGACTGGGGTTCACATCCACCTTAAGTATTTGTTGGTTGTGTGATCCTGGGCAAGAGCTTAACCTCTGTATAAGTTCTGTCATTCATAAAGTGGAGATAATGATAGCACCTACGTCCTGTGGCTGTTGTGGGGATAGTATGAGACAATATATAGGAAGGATTTTGCAAATCTTAAAGCACTATGTAAAAGCTACTTTTATTACTAGGTGCAAGCAGCCAGCTCTCAGAGGTCATGGTAGGAAAAAGCTCACATTCCAGGCTATATCACCAGTTATTGGAGTACATTCAAATCCTGACTCAAGTACTGTTGGTCCTAAAGACCCTCTTGCTTTCTGCTAAGAATTGGAACCAATTACCAGATGTGTTTGACTTTGAGTTACCACTACGGGGAGAGAACTGTGTCTCTGGGTCTTCGGGAAGAGATGTTAGAAAGAATACTGAGGCCTCTAGAGAGGCCTTCTGAAATACTTAAACATAGCTTTGAGTCCCCCAGTTACTTATTGACAGCAATATTATCTTTTAGAGGAACATAAGGAAATATAAATAATATTAGCAAAAACACATGGAGAGGGAAACACAGTGATGACAAGGGGTGGGTTATTGATTTGAAATTTGAATGGGAAACTCTTTTTTCTGGGTAATTAATAATCAATTTATTAATTAGTCTAACCAGAAATCAATAAATTGTTTTGAATTCAAAACTCAATGTATTCTTTTTTTTTTAAATAGTACTTTATTTTTTCCCACAATTACACAAAAAGAAAATTTTTAAGCATTCATTTTTGTAAGATTTTGAGTTCCAAATTCTTTTCTTTCCCTCCCTCTCCTCCCTTCTTCTCCAACTAATAAGTAACTTAATACAGTTTATACATATGTAGTCATGTAAAACATTTTTATATTACAGACATGAAAGGAGAAGCAGATCAAAAGCGAAAAAAATACAAGAAAGAATAAAGTAAGTAAAAAAATATTCTTTGAACTGAATTCAGAATTCATCAGTTCTTTATCTGACTATGGGTATCATTTTCCTTTGTCCATTGATAAGAAGAACTGAGGCATTTGTAGTTGATCAGCATACAATGTTGCTGATACTGAATGCAGTGCTCTGGTAATCCTCGTTTCACTCTGCATTAGTTTGTACAAGTCTTTCCAGATTTTTCTGAAATCTACTTGTTTATAATTTCATACTACAGAATAGTATTCCATTACATTTCCATACCACAATTTGTTCAGCCATCCCCCAATTGATGGGCATCTCCTCAATCTCCAATATTTTGCCACCATGAATTGGACTTCTATGAATAAATTTGCACATGTAGATCTTTTTCCTTTTTTATGATCTTTTTGGGATACAGACCTAATAGTGATATTGCTAGATCAAAAGGTATGCACGGTTTGGTTGCCCTTTGGTCGTAGTTCCAAATTGCTCTCCAGAATTGTTGCATCAAGTCACCAACTCCATTAACAGTGCATCAGCGTTCAATTTTCCCACATCCTTTCCAACAGTTATCATTTTCTTTTTTGGTCATATTAGCCAACCTGGTAGGTATGAAGTAGTCCCTTAGAGTTGTTTTAATTTACATTTGTCTAATCAAAGATGATTTAGATCACTTCCTCATATGTATGTAGATGCTTTTGATTTCTTCATCTGAACCACCTGTTTACATCTTTTGACCATTTATCAACTGGGGAATGGCTTGCATTCTGATGAATTTGAGTCAATTCTCTATCAGGTAATTCCTTTTAAT
Organism: Notamacropus eugenii; assembly: GCF_028372415.1. Lineage (NCBI taxonomy): Eukaryota > Metazoa > Chordata > Mammalia > Diprotodontia > Macropodidae > Notamacropus > Notamacropus eugenii. The sequence goes on from NC_092876.1 coordinate 343,457,326, forward strand.
CTTTTATTGTGTCATCATCTGTCTCCTCTCTTTTCACACATTTGATAGCTCAATGATTCCAAAGCTTCATCTCTGGGAAAATGAAAGTAAGACTGGGATGAGAATCCTACCTAAGCTATTTTCTTTCTTTTAAGTCCTCAGGGATGGGGACAGAGGTGTATGGGGAGGGGGCAGAAGTGTATGGGGAGGTGGCAGAGGTGACATGGAGAAATGGAGGGGGGAGAATGCAAGAATTGGTAAAGAAGGAGGAAGGACAACATAGAAATAGACCATTCCTTAGGTCCATCTGTCCTCCAAACTCCTATTGCTCTTTCTAAGCTATTTGTGTTTTGTGATACTTGCTATGTGGTCAGAGCACTCACCTTTCTTTGGGATGATCAGTATCTTCTGTTTTCACTCTAGTAGCTTCTGGAATAAGATACAAATCACAATTTTAGAAAAGAAATTTACTGTGGGAAAACAGAAAGAGAGCAACAAAGCTTCCAAGGCATGTTGAAGCAGCATGGTGATGAGAGTATAGGAACAGCAGTAGCACATGGATAGATAAAGTGCTGGACTTGGAATCAGGAAGAACTAAGGTCAAACCCTACCTCAAACATTCACTAACAAGCTGGACAAGTCTTTCATTTCTCTTGGTCTCATGTTCTCATCTGTAAAATGAGAGGGTCAGACTAGACAGTCTCCTCCAGGAACTCTAAATCTCGTGCTATGATTTGTAGGCGAAAGAACTGGGTTTGAATTCTGGTGCTGCTACCTACTACCTGTAGGACCTGGGAAAGTCATTTCTCCCTCTCTAGGACTTACTTTACTCAGTTGTAAAGTTAAGGGTTGTATTAGATGATTTCTAAGATCCCTTTCAGATCCAAATTTTGTGAATTATAGCAGAAGGAGGAACAGGGCCAGCTTCAGCAGTGGTTGGAATAGACACGTGCTGTATGGTTTGGTATTGGAGGACAGGAAGAGAGGAGAGGACAGGGAAGAGGTGCAATGGAAAGAGAATTGGAATTTGTCAAATTATCTGTCTTTTATATTTACTTACCTGTGTGATCTTGGGCAATTAAGCAATTACTTAAACTTTCCTGGGCCTCATTTTCCTCTTCTGCAAAATGATGGCCTTGGACTACATGGTCTCTGAGGTCCCTTTGAGTTTTAGCTCCATGGTCCTATGATTCCATCTTTATTGTGGCTTAGTCATTTTCTAGTCACATTTAATTCTTTGTGACCCCACTTGGAGTTTTCTTGGCAAAGATTCTGGAGTGGTTTGTCAATTCCTTTTCTGGCTCCTTATATAAATGAGGAAACTGAGGCAAGCAGGGTTAAGTGACTTGTTCAGGGTCACACAGATAGTAAATGTCTGAGGCCAGCTTTGAACTCAGGAAGATGAATCTTCCTGACTCCAGACCCATTTCTTTATCCACTATGCTACCTAGCTGCTGCATAATTCCATGTGATTGATGTCAAAAATTCACAATTATAAACTCACTCCTTTTGTTTCAGATTTTATGCCCTGTTAAAATGTGAATACCTCTGAAACAGCTAACTGTAGTCCTTATCAGTCATTTATACTTTGGTAGTCTGTGAGTTCTTGGGCTATCTGAGGTACAGAATAATTCCTCCCTCCTAATCTACTGTTCTTTCCACTACAACAATGCTGATTTCCTATAAGGGGAAAGAGAAAAGGCTTCATGAAGGGGGTGTCAACTGAGTTGATCTTTGAGGATGGGTAAAGAATCCGAAAGATAGAATTGCGGAAGGAACACATTTCAGGGATGGGGGATGGTTTGTGGAAAAATTTGTGGAATATAGAGCTCAAGGAACAGCTGGTAGTAAAATTTTGCTGGAACATAGAATCGATTGAAGAAAGTAATATGAGATAAGGCTGAAAAGGTAGCTAGGACCAAATTATGAAGGTGCCAAGCTAAAGAATTTCCTTTTTATCATCAAGACAATCTATGTATTGTTGTCTTTCATACTCAAAGAGGATCAAAATAACATCACAATGTTGGGTCAAGGTACAGTGTCCAACTGTGCCTGATCAAACCAACATATGAGGCTCTACCACAGGTCAAGCACAAATAGTCCATGTGAACTAGAGACAAGAGGGAGTCACTGATGGTTTGAGAGCAGTGACATGATCCTGCAGAATAAAAGAAAGCAGATTTATTTAACTCCTATTTTGTTTTCATTTTCCCAGGGAAGAATCTTTAAACTGAAAAACATAGAAGGATAATTCAAAAAGAATGTCAGCTCAAAGTTGGTGAAGAAACAGCCTAACATTTTTAATTAGATGACAAAGGTACTCAAGACATTGATATGATTTAAAACCTAATCGTCATAGAGCACAGGAGAGTTGCCCAAGAACTAGAGAAGGACAAATGTCCTGATTTTCTAAATGGGAAAGGGTATGGACTCAGCAAAACACAGAATGGCAAGTTTGACATTGATCCTTAGTGAATTTCTGAAGTATATCATTAAATTTTGGTTTGTCAGACTTGAAAAGAACGTGGTGATTCTTAAGAGTCAACATAGCTTTATTGCTGTTTGTCTTTCATTCTCAAACCAGATTGTGACAGCAGGAAGGCAATGCAAGGGAATTGGATTTAAGTGAGGAAGGACTGTGAAAAGTCACCAACCTCACTTTCCCCTCTGAAAACATCTGGGTCCAGTGGCCAGATATGGATCAGGGTGGCTGGAGATGGCTCCTGTAACTTCATTAAGATAGTCGTGTCAAGCTCATCTTTAGCATTATTGGTGGTGTTTTATTTAAAGCAAGGCATCAGCAAAGTTTCTCAAGATATTACTAAGATAATGATTATCTTTTTAATAAAGTAATTAAAAAGATAATTAAATATGTGCTGGAGAATAGAGATAGATTTGCAGAAGGCTACACAACCTTATTCCCAAAGAGCTCATTAATGACTGGAGAATCCTAGTGAAGTGCCATAGAGCTGTGAAATAGATTGATTCTTTGTCTTTCTTTAATTGTTCATATTTACAGTTAATTGATTTTGTCCTGTAAGTGTCTAAGTCACTCTGAACTTAGTTTGGAAATTCAACTGTCTTGTAATCAGCTAAATTTAGAAATTCAGTTCTCTTATTAATCACTGTTTTATTCTTGTGTAAAGGAAATACCCTTGAAGGAGGCAGATGGACACAAGGGAGGCTGGTCTAGTATCTTTACACCACCAAACTATCAAGGATGTCAGGTTTGTTACCCGATGAATCTGGTCCACTATCTCTAACTTTGCAGATAGACTCAAACAATGAACATATCTTAATCACAGAAGGGAAGGGGAGGGGGGTTGCTGTTAGCCCTCATTCCTGATTTCCAACCAATCATGTTGTCCCCACCCCCATGATGCTGCCTACTCTGGAACCAATTTCAATGTTTTCCCCATCTATGCAACTCTATATTTGTAATCTCTTGTACTTCCAAAACTACATGAAATCTAACAAACCCTGTCTTATGGTCTGTGGTCATTGAAAGGCCGTTGATTCAATATATTGGTTATTGTTAGACTAATAAATTGATCATGTTCAGAACATTGTCTCTCAGTTTACCTTTAATTTTCAAACCTAACAGTTGTGTCTTGTACTTACACTATTAGACTTTGTTTAATCACTCTCATTAATGACTCACAGAGGGGATGATTATCCAATGAGCAAATTATACAAAACTAACATGATGGATGACGAAATTAAGATTCAGTATAACCTTCACAGGCTAGAATGCTAAGCCAAAACCAACACAATGAAATTAAGTGTGTGTGGGGGGGAGGAAATAAAGTCAACACAATACTGTAGTATTATAAAAGACATCACTATGGATATGTATGAGTTGTCAATGTAGCAAAATGAAAAAAAAAATAGGATAGCTGTATGTTATGCTAAGGTAGCTACCAAGTGATAAATACCAGAGATGTTAAAACAGAGGAGAGTCTCAGTGTGTGGGGTGAATCCCTTATGGAGAAGTTAGGGGAAGATGTAGATGGAACTGTACCATTTAAGAAGGCATAGGGGAGTTTATAAATCTGCATTGAATGAAAGATTATTTACAAGAATTACTCATTAGGAAGGAAGGAAGGAAGGAAGGAAGGAAGGAAGGAAGGAAGGAAGGAAGGAAGGAAGGAAGGAAGGAAGGAAGGAAGGAAGGAAGGAAGGAAGGATGGAAGGAAGGAAAGAAGGAAAAAAGGGAGGAAGAGAAAAAAACATTTATTAAAACCTACTATGTTCTAAGCAGTCTACTAAGTGCTTTACAAATATTTGATTTGATCCTCACAAAAACCCTGAGAGGTAGGTACTTTTATTATGTCCATTCTGCAGTTGAGGAAACTAAGGCAGACAGGGTAAATAACTAGCGTAAAGCTAAGTAAGTGTCTGAGGCTAAGTTTGAATTCAAGTCTTCCTGATTCTAGCCTCTATGCCACCTAGCTGCCTCTAATGGAATCACAAATCTTTAAAGACATCTAAAAGTCTTATTTTTAAGATTTGTTGGTTTTTTAACTCAGTGCCACAACCACTACTTAGCACAGCGCACATAGCACACAGCAAGTGTTTAATAAAGGTTTATTAGCTAATTGACTAACAACTCTGGCTTGAGGAAGAACTGGTTTGGACGCATTTTATGTAAATAAGATGTGGGTGTCTTAGTTGGGTACATTAATAACAGTCAAGAGTGTGATGGAATTGTTAAGTGAGGTCTTAACAAAATCTTTGTATCATAGATTTGGAGCCAGGAGGGACATCAGAGGCATCCAGTTCATCCCCCTCATTTTATAGCTAAGGAAGCTGAGGCTCCAGAAGTTTCAGAGATGTGCCCAGATATAAAATATCAAAGAGAAGCATTAGAAGAAATATAATTTCCAGCAGATAGAGATGTTAATTAAGGGAAGCATTTAACATCAAGAAATCCCCTTAAGCAGTTAACTGAGTTAATTAAACAGAAGCCTCCTTACATTTTACAGTTAGTTGATTAGGCAAGTGGTTGAAAGCAGCTCTCTAAATAGAAACTTCTTAAACAGGTTGAATCACTAACCAACACTAACCATAGCAACAAACACACTGAGAAATTGGACACCTTGTCCCCAGACCACAGAATTTCCCTACAATGTCAGGGGATAGGAGGAGAGATGGGGATTTTCTATATGTCCCATAACTACATTGAAGCTCCACCAGGGAAAAATTCCTACAAAGGGACCTTCCCATAAAGTCCTACCCTTTCTAGCTCTGTTTCTAATTCTATGATCCTACTGTCAAAACCACTTACGTGGATCAGAGATCCCCTCAACCCTGAAAATAAAGCTTTCTCTGCATTTTAACTTATTGATTATTTAGTTAAGGAATTTGGTGTCTATAGCAGTGGTCTCCAAATTTTTTTTAATTTGCATCTTTATCAGCAAAACATTTTGATCATGCATCCCTAAAATGTGTATATTTACTCATTCATAAATTATACTGTATACTACTATACTAACATTTTGTATATTACAAAAAATGACACAAAACATATTTTAAAAGGATAAGGTAAAGATGAAATAATATTTGAGCCTAGAGTTGCTGGAGTTTTCTGACCATGGAGTACCATGGTCAGAATTATGCTTTAGGAAAGACACTTTGGCAACTGTGTGGAGGATGGATTGGAGAGGAGAGAGGCAAGGCAGAGAAACTAATGAGATTTGTCATTGTTCAGTCATTTTCAGTTGTGTCTGACTCTTCACGACCCCATTTGGGGTTTTCTTTGCAAAGATACTGGAAAGTGTTTGCCATTTCCTTCTCTAGCCTATTTTACAGATGAAGAAACTGAGGCAAACAGGGTGAAGTGACTTGCCTGGAGTCATACCTCCAGTAAGTGTCTGAAATCACATTTAAACTTGGGCCTGACTCCAAGCCCGACACTTTATCCATTGCACTACCTTGCTGCCCTAACAAGAAGTATAAGAAATATGCTAAAGATTCTGTAGAAATAGATTTGTTTGTGATTGAATTTGGATATATGGAGTGAGGAAGCAGCCAAGGATTACACTGAAGTTATGAGCCTGTGTGACTGGAAGGATTGGTACCTTCAACAGTAATAAGGAAGTTTAGAAGAAAGATAAGTTTAGGGGGAGTAGGGGTGGAAGAACTCAATAATGTAATGAAATCTTCAAAGAATATCACTAACCATTTCATCTTGTTTGACACACTCTGTCCCACCCAAAGTAGAAAGTCCCAGAGAATAGAGGCCATCTTCTGAAGAATAGAAGGGAAGGGAGATGTATTTTCAGAATGGACTCACCTTAGCAACTGGGAGCCATCTCCAGTCATCCTGATTCATATCTGATCACTGGACCCAGATGGCTCCATAGGCAAAAATGAGGCTGGTGACCTTCCACAGCCCTCCCTCACTTAAATACAATTCACTTGCAAGTCATGCCATCATCTTCCAAATGTCATGGTCCTCTTCAATAACCAATGATCAACAAAAACAACAGAATGAAACCTATTTTGCTGCTGCCAAGAATGTGTGGGTGGTGGTTAGGTTAGAACTGTTCAGAGAGACTGACTCCCATCTTAGAAGGGAGGAAGCTGGGAGCTTACCCAGCAGATGGTTGGGGCAGAGTTATAGAGTAACAGGGAATAAAAGTACCATGTGGCCTTGTTGGAGATGAGCCCTATATTGGGCTATTTGAGGAGAGTGTGATGTAACCCATCTTTTCACTCTCCAATTGGTCGATCACACACCTTTTTGAGTCAGGTCATGATTCCCCAGGAGGGAACAGATACTATTGTGGAGACCATAGGTCTACAGCATGCAAAGGAATAGGCTTTTTTAAGTCTCCCCTGGTAAGGCCACCTCTGGACTTTGGTGCTGAATTCAAGGAACTCTTTCAATAAGGATGTTGATAAATCAGAATAGGTCATGAAGAGGGTAACTAGAGTAGTGAAGGTTTGGAAATTACATCATATGAAGAATGAATGATGGGACTGAATGAATTTAGCTTAGAGACAAGAAGACTAAGGAAATACATAACAGTTACAGCCACATATTTGACATACTATACTGCACTTCCTCATCTATAAAATGGAAGGGTTGGACAAGATCCTTCTGAGGCTCCTTCTAGCCCTAGATTTATGATCCCATGACTTTCCTCTGTTGTTCCAGGAGATAAAACTAAGATCAATAGGAGGAAGTTAGAAGTGGGGATATAGGGCCTTGAAGGCCAATTTCAATTCAATTCAAAAGTCAGTTTAACAATGCCAACAGTCCAACTTTGGGAAGGCCTACTTCAAGAGGCAGTCAGGAATATGAGGAATCCAGCAGTGATTGAATGACCACCTGTCAGGAACAGTATAGAAGGACTGGGTAAGATGTTGAACAGGATGAGTTTTAAGGCTCTTTCCTGTTGTAACACTGGGTCATAGAACAGGAGATCCCAGATTTACTGCTGGCAGGAACATCAGAGGATAAACTAGTTCAGTGTCCTCATTTTACAGCTGAAGCAACTGAAGCTTTAAGGAAGTTGACTTGCTCAAGGTCACGTAGGCAGTGAGTATCAGACGATGATAAGATGAACTGATGCCCTCTGACTGCAGACTAAGTATTCTCTCCATGGTGCTATGATGGTGCAGTTTTTTGGTAAGTGGGTGTTTGCTTGCTTGGGTATGTAGTAATCTTTCACTGAACAGAGTTCCATACTTAAAGGATTCATGAGCTTACTCCCCAGACTGCTCTAAGAAACAGTCATTCCAAACTCAGAGGATTTAACTGCTGTATGATGCCATCTTGTTCTTTCTGTTAAGGATTAAAGTGTCTGGATCCTATTGTGTGATGCACCTAAAGCCCAGTAACAATCAGAACATTCTCATGTTCAGCAGCATCGTGCTTTGATGAAGACACCATCCATTAGTTAAATAAATAGACTACATGATTGGGAGCAGAAGTCTTATAAAAGAAAAAAAAGACTAATTTTTTTAATCATTATTGGATTTTTTCAGTTTCCAGGTATACCCCAGGAGATGCTGGAGGGCAGCTCCTTTGTTTTCTAAGTGTTACTGTCTCTGCCTGTTTCAAAGATGCTGGAACAAAGGCACCTAATACACATTCAATTCAGGTAATAAGAGAAGTGATGGGGGAGGGGTGGGAATTAGATAAAATAATTACCTCAGAAGCAAAATGAGAAATGTTAGGCTGATTTGGAGCTAGTAGATTTGGCACACCATGTGAAGCAGATGGTCCTATTGTCTGAGTTTAAGAAAGTCCTCTTCAACTTTGACCTTTGTGAATTTTTTTACGTCATCATAACCTCTAACCTGTGGGCTTCAGGCTGAAGTAAGGACGAGTCCAACCTTCTAGGAAGCACAATGGCTTTGTGGTAGGGATTTTGGAGACCTGGGTTCTCTGTCTAGCTCTTGCAAGTCATGGCATCACCTTCCTGATGTCATGGTCCTCTTTGAAAACAAAGGATAAACACCAACTTCATGATGTGTTTGATCCTTAGTTTCTCCATTGACAAAAATGCAAGGGTTAGACAAGATAATCCCTCAGGTTCTTCTCTTTTCCCATGTATCTGCAGTCTAAAATTCTTCATGAAGCAGGCTTGATCTGTTAAGGACTTTTATAAATGCCACTACAGGAAGTTAGACTATATTTATACTGATACCACAGCAAAATGCACGCAGCAGTTTTTCTTAAAACAAAACAAAGTGAAAGGAAATGAGACAATGCTGGATTTGGAACCAAAGGACATAGGCTTGATTCCTGGCTTCGCTGCTTTCTACCCATGTTACCTTAGTCATTTCTTAAACTCTCTGGGCTACAGATTTCTCATCTGTAAAATGGAATGGTTGGACAATATGACCTCTGAGGTCTCTTCTGGCTTTACCTATGTCTCTCCTTACTCCTTAACCCCTCTCCCCCAAGTGCCTTCCCTCTGAGAATACTTTCCATTTACACTGGATATATCATGTGTATACTGTTGACCTGAAAACTTTATTAGAGAAAAGGCAACAGGCTAAATGCATACATTTTATGATTTAATTAATTAAACAATTCCCCATAAAGATAACGGTTATATAGCTCTATGGAGCCAGGATCAGAACTGGCTGACTCAGTGCAGAAATTGACTGTCTTAAGTACATTTTACCATGAGGAAGGAGCTCTTAGATAAACACATTGCAAATTTGGTAAGACAATTAACAAAGTAGTGCAAATTGGGTTTTATGATCCCAAGTGTGGGAATCTCCTTTCTGTAGCATGTCTTTGTGATATAAGATAAGGATAAAATCCCACCACTCTGATGACAGATATCCAGGCCTTTGAAGTTGTGGTATCTTAACAGAGTTGACAAAGCTGAAGTTACAACCCAAGATAACCTGTGTTTTTCCTTATCACTAAGATGCCAGAAGAAGGGTCTGGTAAGGAAGTCCCATTTGTTTGCTTGACATCAAAAGGCATCCTCTAAGTTAAACAAAGGAGACTATTAGGTCCAGGCTCTTCTTAATTCAAACTTTGGCCCTTATTAAAGTCCAGAATTTATATTAAATATTATCAATACATAGTTACTTGTATGTTGTCTCCCGCATTAGAATGTGAGTTCCTTGAGGGCAGGGATTATGTTTTGGTTTTTTTGTTTTGTTTTGTTTTTTGCCTTTCACTGTGTCCCTAATGTTTAGCACAGTGCCAGGCATATAGTAAACAGTTAATAAATTCTCATTGACTGAGTATTGATAGCCTAGTCATATCTAGAAAATATTTGTTGCTGCTGTTCAGTCATTTATCCGTCATGTCTGACTCTTTGTGACCCCATTTGGGATTTCTTGGCAAAGATAACAGAGATGCTATTTCCTTCTCTAGCTCATTTTACAGATGGAGAAACTGAGGCAAACAGGATGGAGTGATTTGCCCAGAGTCACATAGCTAGTAAGTTTCTGAAGTCATATTTGAACTCAGGAAGATGATTCTTCCTGACTCCAGGCTGAGCATTCTATCTACTTCACCACCTAGCTGCCCATCCAGAGGATATGTCAAGAATAATAGAAGAAAAGGTCAAAGGGCAGGATTCTGAATGAAGAAGATGTAAGCAGGGAACTGGAACCACAAAGAGTTGTCATGGCTAGTTGGCAAGATTTGCATGTTTGGCATCCTGTAACCAACAAGTCTACTTAGGCACAATAATCTACTTTAGCACACTATCTGTTAATCTCCTCAAGTAATCAACAACATAAATTTATTAAGTGTTTACTATGCACTAGATACTGTGCTAAGCATCAGGGATACAGAGAAAGACAAAATACAGTTCCTGCTTTCAAAGACCCCACAGTCAGGTGAAGGAGGCAATATGCAAACAGTTATGTGCAAACAAGATCAAGACAATTGGAGATTGGGAAAAACTTATTCTACAAGGATTTTAGCTGAGATTTGAAGAAAGCCATGAAATACAGGAGGTAGAGATGAGGAAGAGAAAATGGCTCAGGGAGGCAGAATGTTGTCTTTGAGGAACAGCAAGGAGGGCAGTGTCACTGGATTGCTGAGCTAGGGTGAGTAAGGTATAAAAAGGAAAGGTAGGAAGGGGACCAAGGGGCAGCTAGGAAGAGAAATGGATAGAGCCCTGGGCCTGAAATCAGGAAAATTCCTCTTCCTGAGTTCAAATCTGGCCTCAGACACTCACCAGCTGTGTGAACCTGGCCAAGTTGCTTAACCTTGTTTTCCTCAGTTTCCTCATCTGTAAAATAAGCTGGAGAAGGAAATGGCAAACCATTCCAGTATCTTTGCCAAGAAAACACCAAATGGGGTTATAAAGAACCATATACGACTGAGAAAAAAAAAAACAACTACAGGAAAGGACCAAGCTATGAAGAACTTTAGAAGATAGACAGAGGATTTTATATTTATATGGCTGGGAGGCAATAGGAGGCCACTGTAGTTTATTGAATGAGGGTAGTGGTGACATGATCAAATCTGTGCTTTAGGAAGGTCAGTTTAACAAGTAATGCTGTAAAGGAGCCCCTTGGGGATTTTCCTTGAGCCTTGGGGTTAAGGCTCTGGTGAATGCCAGAGATAAAAAATTCATAGTAGTTTCGGAGCTTGAGGGCTCTTGGAGAGCAGCTATGAATGTTTAGCCAGCCTCATAGATTTCATATAACATTCAGCAATGAAGCTACTTCTTCAGGGAATCCATTTTCTCCTTGGCCACAAACTCCTTTTAACTATCAGTCTGGGCTTCATGAGTTCAGAGGTCTTTGTGGGTCTTCTGGAGCAGAGATTAATGGGAGAAAAGACTGAGTGGACTCCATGGTATTGGGCAGTGTTAGCCAAAGCACCAACAGACTCACCCTTTGTGTTATTGGTAAAGATCTGACATTGTTGTCATTTGGCTTCCAGAAGAACCAGCTGCTACAGAAGCTCCTGATTTGCCTGAGCCCTTTGATATATATATTCACTTATTTAAAAAAAAAAATCTTACTCAAGATCCAGCCCATGTTCTACTTCTTTGATGAAATAGTTGGGGAATTATTCTAATCCAATATTGCCTGCCCTTTCTGAACTCATATAACACTTAGAATCATCAAATCTTTCACTTGGGAGAACTGTAAGAGGTCATCTGGACCACCTGTTACCTAATATAAGAATCTTCTCTACATCATTATTAAAAGATAGTCAATCAGCTTCTATTGAAAAACCTCCAATAACAGGCAGCTCACTACCTCATGAGGCAATCTACTGCATTTTAGCCAGATTTGTTAGGAAATATCTGTTTCTATAGAAATGAAATTTACCTTCCCAAAACTTCTACCTCTTGGCATTCAAGTCTTCCCTCTGGAGTCTCATGGAATGTATCCAATCCAATTATAGATATATTAAACATTTTGTCCTCCTGAGAGGTCTAAATTAGAACTGTTCCATTTAGTTGGGTATGAAAATAGGGAAAAAACTTTATCTGAACTTATCTGATGGTTTTGAGATCTATGAGTTACTAAGAGATATGTAGCTCAGTGGCCTAGTGGATAGAGCACCAGGCCTGGAGTCAGGGAGATCTGAGTTCAAATTTAGTTCAGACACTAGCTGTGTGACCTTGGGCAAGTCACTTAGCCCTCTTTGCCTCAGTTTCCTCATCTGTAAAATGAGCTGGAGAAGGAAATGACAAAATACTCCGGTATCTTTGCCAAGAAAACTTCAAATGGGGTCATGAAGAACTTTGGATATGACTGAATGAGTATGCATGAAGTGTACAACATTCCAGGAAAAAAGAAGCAAATAGGCAAGCTGTGAGTTGAATAGATCTGAATCACTTACCTCTTTTATCACAGAGGTGAGAGCATTTTTTCAAAGGTAGTACTCTGAGAATGATCAGCAGAACCACAGTTAAAACAAGTACTACTATTACCCCAGGAATCACGAAGTTGCTATCCAGTTCTTCATGGGGTTTCATCTCTGTACAAGGAAATCATCATACGATTTCAGTCCACCAAGTCATTTCTAAACCTTCTGCAGTCTGCTGCTTTCTGGATTCATCTGCCTAGCTGCTGTCTTCATGTGTGAGAGCCAGAAGCAGTGAAAACCAGAGTGGAAAGTCCCAAGGCCCATTGTCATATGGCCCCAGTAGCAGCAACAATCAGACAGTGAGGCCAGGGCAAGTCTTGCCTCACTTTCTTAGATATTTGATCATCTTTTAACATATGTGAGTGTGTGGGCACGGGTAAGCTCCTAAGACTTGGACAGATAATGATGGCATCCATTTTCAGAGTAATATACCACTTGATTGCAAAAGTCTCAAGTTGTTTTGGATTTCTTTTCTCTCCTTCCCCTATTCCTTCCCCTGTTTCTCCCCCATATTTAGTCACTAAGTCCTGAAGACTCCCCAGATTCATCTCCCTATTTTTATTCCCTCTCCCACAACCTTGTCCATTCCCTTACAACCACAGATCTGGACTAATTGTAATAGCTCTAATCTGTTCTCTCAGTGTCTAGTGCCAGCCTACTCTATATGCAGCCAAACGACTAATCCTCTTCAAATACTTTCAAAATGTCATATTTCTGCCCCCCCAGAACTGTAACAACTCCCTCTATTCTACAAGTTAAATTTTAAACTAGTTGCCCTGGACATGTAAGGTCACCACAGTCCTTATATAATCTTCCATTTTCTTTTACATGAACATTCACCTTCAACCAAGTTGGTGTACTCACTGTCTACCAAGGAGATGCCTTCTCACCTTTTGCTTTTTTTTATACCATTCCATTCACCTGAAATGTCTTCCTCGTCCCACTTATACTCTCCTTATAAACTCTATAATTTTCTAGGATCTGATCCATTTTTTCCATGAGGACTTTCCTGATCACTCCAAGGAGAAAGGCCAAGGTCACCCACTGTATCCCTAGCTAGTCATCTTGACTTTCGTCTTGCTGTTAGACTTGGATAACTCTGGAGGCGTGAGTCTGATGACTTTGTACATCTCTGCCTCACTAAAGTCCAATTCACTTGCAAGATGAGACATCATTCTCATTGGCACTCTTTGATAAGAAAGGATGAACACAAAGGAATCACTCCAAAACACAGTGATCTATTTGGCAATTATCATAAACCATCTTAAGATATATCTTGTAGTGTTATTTAACTATTGTCCCTATGAACAAAGGGAATGAGGGGAAGTGTAGTTTTTCCCAGCTAGAAGCAGAGAATAAAGGATGATGGGAGGTGGAGGTTACAGAAAGGAGTTGGGGTCATGGAAGGAAGCCTGGGTATTTTGGAGCCCTGAAGAGAGAGGTCGTGGTAGATGTTTGCCAGTGCTAATGGCCAGTCAATTACAAGGTTAAGGTGCTGCTGCCCTGCCTGAACTGAACATGATCATTAGCAATCAGAGCCTTGTCTGACTGGTTGATCCATTTAAACAGAGGTCATCCTGAACAATTTTGCTTTTTCCTAAACTATCACTGAAATTGGGACCTGGTGACTCTAAACCCTCTCCACTGATGTCCCTTTCTCTATCTCATCATTTCCTGGCTTTGATTACCCTTGGGAGTTCCCTGATCTTTTTATATCTTATTTATTTACTGTTTGTACATTTAAAATTGCTTTTCCTCCAGATGAATATAAGCTGATCTTCACATCATGAGCCAGTGTTTTCAATAAAGGAGTGAACCACACAATGGGGGAGAGACAAAAGGAAATCCCTGGATCAGTAGCCCTAGACTCACCCACAGAACTCTGTCTTTTCATCATGGAACTCTAAGGTTCTCAAATCCCTGTCTTACACAGCTGCTACTTCATATCATGCTTTAGTTCCTCCTTCCAGCTGGGAAAAGTACGCTTTCCATCAGACCCTATTTTCTATCATTGGTTTTAGGCAGTGCAATAGAGTCAAATACTCAGAGCTCCAAAGTCTTATTTCCAAATGCCTGTTGAATAGATATCTTAACCTGGATTTCCATCTGAAGCTCAGCATGTCCCTCTTGCTCAATTGTAAGCTTGTGTAGGTGAGGGAATATATGTTGTTTCAGCTTTGTATCCCTTAATATCCACTATGTAAACCCCAAGCAATTTTCTAGGACTACAAAATGCATAGCAGGTACCATACTGCATTCCTAGTTCCTTCACTGGCAGTTCCCTACACCAAATAAATCATAGCCTGGTCTGGGGGGAAAAAAATTATCATGTAGCACATGTGAATCAGCATTCTTTGGAAGGAGTTGGGTTGTTGGTAAGTCTTCTTACATCTTCCATCACTGTATGAATTTCCTTGACATAATGCAAATTCCTGTTCTTCTGAGTTGTCATTGTACAACTAGAACTTTGTTCTAGTGCTGACTCAAGTTCTTGATCAGTTCACATACCTGAGTTGTGCCCTTAGACTTGGCCTTTTAAAAAAGGAGTTGGATTCAGAGATCATGATGAGCATAGAGAAAAATCATGAGGAAGCTAAACACAGAAATATTGAATGAAGGAATGAGTGAGTGAGTGAGTGAATGAATAAGCATTTATTTGTTTGGAGGAAAGAGACATTAGCATCCACATGACCCTTTCAGGAGATGAACAACTAGACTGAAAAATAGACATATATGCAAATATATGGAGAGTCAAAGACACAGAAAGAAAGAAGGAATCATTGCCAGACAAGAACATCAAAGGAGAGAGGGAACTGGTATTAGATGAAGACATAAGGGATTGGCACTACAGGGAACAACAATTTGGAGAAGCAACCTGGATTTACTCCTTTGCTGGTGTCATGAACAATGTGAATTGTGTAAGTCCCAAGAGAAGATGGGTAATACCAGCAGGAAGTTTGTTTGATTTCCAAGTTTTTTTTTTCTCTGAATGGAGGCTTAAGGAGAAGGAAGTACCAGTCCCAAGACAGCATTATAAATCAGAATGGCAATAAAGATCCTTGGGAAAGGTGGGACCTAACAGAAGGGAAAATTGTCTATGAGCTCGGAAGCATATTCTTTGTGTTTTCTGACAGATTAAATAAATCTGTTCTATAGTAGCAGTAGCTATTTCATTAGTCCACTAGTTAACTGTTTTGTACCTGCATGGGACTTGAGGGACCTTTTAGGAAATGACATTAATCAAATTCTGATGTTACAAGGAGAAACCCTGGGTAAGGGAAAAACCCAAAGAAATTGATCAGAGATCTGAAGACAAATCCAGAGCTATAGTTGTGTGTCTTTAGTTGTTTAGCTTTTCTTGTGTGTATGACATATTTTCCCAAACTGATTATAAGATCTCTGATGGTAAGGATCATTATTTCAGTGCTTAGAATGGTGTGTATATAGCATAGCTCACTTCATATTTGTTTAATGAATAAACATAAAATAAATGCAAAACGAATGGATTCTCATTGGGATCCAGCCTGGATTGTTTACTCCAGGTCCCAATCACCTCCAATACATATAGCAAAGCCCCAAAAGACCAGATCAAGTTCAAGCTGAGATAACTTGTCCTCAGAAGTACAGTACAGAAAACCTCATTGACATGCATTCCCTGAACCCATACTGGTTCAGAATTCAATTGACTTCAGTAGGTTAAGGTGATAGGATCCTTGAACTCAGCTAACTCATATGTCCTTAAGGGGTTCAGGGCCTTCCTAAGAGTAAAATAAAATGTCTAGGCTGAAACCAGATGCCTACATCAGTCAGAAGAGATAAAACTCTTTCCCCATCAAAACATCTGTCTGTCTGAGACAGACCCAAAAAGGTTTAGAGTCTTTAATTACTGTGCCCAGTTCCTGATTGGCCACTCATTCCTCACTGCCTTGAAAATCTGATCACCTGTTTTTTTCAGTCCCGTTTTACTTTTTTATTTTTACTTTTCTGAAAATTTGACATTGATGACCACACCTTCTTTCCTTACTCAGTATTCACTCTTTCCTTGATTTCTATAAAATTGTTCTCTACTGGTTCTCCTTCTTATCTGATTGTTCCCCCCACACACTTTTTCCTTGCAGTCTAAGTGTGAGTACCTTTCAAGACACCTCCTGGTGCTCCTTTCCCTTTTCTTAGTATTCTGCACTGGCAATCCTATTCACTCCTGTGGCCTCAATGATCATCTCTATGCAGGTGACTCCTAAATTACATCTTCCTGCCAAATTTTTACCCAGAGCTCCAAAGTTTTATTTCCAAATGCCTATTGAATAGATATCTCAACCTGGATTTCCATCTGAAGCTCAACACATCCCTCTTGCTCAATTGTAAACTTGTGTAGGTCAGGGAATGTATGTTGTTTCAGCTTTGTATCCCTCAATATTCATCACAGGTACTTAATAAATACTTATTAAGATGAGCTGAGTTGAACTGTTTGCACTGATGTTTTTTTTTCACTATTGATAGGCCTGGCTTTTTACCCATGACAGAAAATTGTTAATGTAATTGTTAACATAATGACAGAATATTGTTACTGTCAAATGTTACTTGCCACTAATTCCTTAATGATCCTAGTAATGTCAGAATTTCAATAATGTCTTTACATTCCTACTCTTAAAAATTACTCTTTATTGGATTGAGCTGTACCACATCCTAAATCCCCCCACCCCCACCCCGCCCAGAGATTTTACCTTGTAAAGGAACCTAGCTTAGCTGAATCTCAGCTTCTAATGTTCTTGCCCCTTTCCATTTGGATTCATGGCATGAAGCGCAAAATAGCCAGAATGAAGTGGTTTTCCTTACCCAGATTTCCAAGGGCCACTGAGGTCTCATGACCAGGCCTTGCTACATCATATCTCTTCCTTCCCTTTCCCTCCCTAAAAATATGGGTCTCTTGGTTGGAAATTCATTGGGCTCTGCACTCATGAGACATCTCCCAGAGTGACAGGTTTGCTACCCTGTTATCTCAATTAAAGACACTTTATTCCTCAACTCACAGCTTTGATTTATTTTAAGACTTGAGACCCTTAATCTTAACTTAAATGTTTGTGTTTACTCTCTATTAAGAATATAACATATAGAAAAAAAAAGATGACATATAAAAGGAATCTTACTTATTTGCAAAGTCTCAGAGGTAAGGAGTTCTACTGGCCCCTGGGTTTTTAGGAAACAGGTGATGTTAATCCAGATAGTAGACTCAGTAATGGGAAGAGATAAGGCAGTGGTAACATAGTAGAGTTGGTTGGTATCATCCTGGGACAGATGTATCTCTCCAGGATACTGGGTTGAGTTTGTAGTCTCTACTATCCAGTAAATCTTCTCAGGCTTTGGATAGCCTTGTTTAGAAGAGCAGGAAAAATTCAATATTTCTCCAATTTCTGCAGTCTTGTTATCAAGCCGGGTTATTTCAGGTTGACTGAAAGGGGCTAAAAACAGAAGTAAGACATTAACATTTTTTTATTTCATTCCAAACCTTGATGCACCTTGGAAGGGAGGGGTAATCATCACTGACCAAAGAGAAGGGAAGAATGGAATTCTTAGGATAACTTAGGATGTACAACTGATGTTGCCAAGACAACAGTGCTGGATTGGGAGTCAGAGGACAAGAATTCAAATCCTAGCTCTATTACTTGCCACCTATGGGACCTGGGTCTCATTTACATTATTTGTAAAATTACCTCTAAGATTTATTCCAGCTCTGAAACTTTGATCCTAGGATTCTAGTAACCCCTCTTTGCTCAGTTCTTTTCAGGAATGGAAGTATGCAAAACTTTTTTTGGGTGGAAGAGAAGTCCTGATGTGTGATTTTGTCAGCATTTGGAATTCCCAGTGAGAAAACTCCCTCTCTGAATGCAGATCAGCAACTATTATACAACTTCTAGTCTTATAGAACAGTGAGAGACTAGTGAGGGAGAGGGGAAAGAGAGACAGGATTTGAACCCAAATCTTCCTGACTCTGAGGTTTGCTTCCTATCCATCCTGTTGCCTCTTATACACAGCATAGGGCTAGATAATAAGATAAAAGACAGGCTTAGGTGACATTTTTGTGGGGAAATGAATATACAGATAAATAGAACCTCTCTGGGAGTCTTATTTTCTATTTCATGAAAAACCATTTGCCTGGGACACTAGAGATTACATTTCACTGGTCTCATAATCCTTTCACTTCCTACTCTCACTAAGTTCACTTTTTCCCTTTTCAAAGAAACCATTTGTATGTCTATAATCATCAACTAGTTTACAGAAACTCTTCCTTAATTCAGAATCTACAACCTGAAGACATCTCACACACACACACACACACACACACACACACACACACACACACACACTCCTCTCTATCCCTAGAAGTCAGATTCTTTGGATCTGGAAGTCAATAGATAATGACTCTGTCTGCCACTGGCAATAATTGATCCTTGACTGTCAATATGTCAACCCTCTTTTCCATGTTTTTTTCCCCTCTGCAAAGATTTCTTCCAGCTCTAAATTGTTGTTCAGTTGTTTCCTCCTCTTTGACATCCCATTTCGGGTTTGCTTGGCAGAGATACTGAAGTGGCTTGCCATTTCCTTCTCCAACTCTTTTTATAGATGAAGTAACTGAAACAAATGGGGTTAAGTGATTTGCCAAGGGTCACATAGGGAGTAAGTGTCCAAGCCAGATTTGAACCCAGAAGGATGAGTCTTTCTGATTTTCCAGGCCCAGTGTTCTATCCACTGTTGGAGCCCAGGGCTCTAATGCTTAATAGCTTCCCCCTTTCAGCTCTAAATGCTTAGTCCTAGAAGGTGGAAATTATAATACCTTTCATTTCCTGGAGAACCTTGGAAATATCTATAATGTCCTTTATGCTGCATAGAGCTATATCAATAGGAGATCTTATTTAAAAACTATTGCTTTGCCCCCAGTTAGAGATGGGTAACTTCTGGCCAAGAGAGGTGCCTTTTCTGTTGCTCTCAGTTTGGGTCACAAGGGGTTAATCAGTGACCTCCATCAGAGGGTAGAAAGGAAGTCTTAAATTAGTCCAATGTGCAACTTGCTAGGCACTCCAATGACATATCTAGAAGGGTGAAAGGACTGAAAATACTGGTTCCAAAGGGGACCAAAAGACCATAAAACATTATACCAAGCTAAGGTATTATGAATTGTCCTGTTGACCAAAGTGGGGCTTTGTTTAACTATCTGTGTATTTCCATCTAACCACAACTGCTTTTGTTCATTTGACTGCTGAGTGATTTGGCATGTCAAATGGTTAAAAAGCTCCATGGACTTTTGGTGTAATTGAATCCCTGAATTCACCTCCAGTGGACTTTCTGGAAATCTCTCTGCTTTGCCTTTGCTTTTATAAGCCTCACCACATAGCACCCAAGAACTACAAGTGACTACTTACCAAGGACAGATAGCTGAAAAGATAGTTGGTGGATGATAACTAATCCCTTGGGGCCAAGATGTTGGACAAAACATGTACACTTCCCCTGGTCCGTAATCTGAACATTCAGAAGATGTAAAATCCAAGTGGTTTGGTTAAACTTGGTACGGTTAATGTAGTTGGCATGAACGTGGATTTGCTTTTCTCTTCCACGATATAGCTCATATAGAACATCATCTCTGGCACCTTGCCAAAATATTACTAATTCTTCCTGGCTGAAGTTTTGAGGATTCTTGAAATCACAGGGCAGGTTTGCAGTCTCATTGTAAAAAGCCTCAACCTCTGACTTTGTGGCATTGGCAACTAAATTGGAGGAGAGAAAGACAGATATAAGAAAAGGAAACAAACGAAAACTCACTTTCATTTATCCATAATAAATACATAGACACCTCACCGATGTCAGTATAAATAAATGAAACCGATCCACCAGGGTTTAAATAGCAGCACAGGTAGGGTTGTGCTAGGGGACAAAAATGCCTATGGGGTCAGCAGAGAGCCAGACATAGGTGTGTGGAGCTGCTTAACATGATACTCTTTGCATAGGATGTCTTTGCATAGGATACCCAGACCAACCCTGAGTACAGTTTCTGAGAACAGAGGCCTTAGGACCCAAGAAAGGGAGAACTGCAGGAGGAGGGAGGGCTATGAACTGGAATCAGAAACTCTTAATAGTAATTTCCTTTATTATCCTCACTGATCTGGTTAAAGCGAAGAGGTGGGTTTGGGGAACTTATAGGAAATGAGTACTTGGAAAACTGATACAAACAAAAGTTTTATTATTTGTCGAAGCAAGCAGGCGAAAAAAAGAAAAAACCTCCACATATACATCGTATGGCAATATAAACAGATATGGGGTTTTGCCCTATAGATGCAAGAAACTCATGCAGCACAAGGGGGAGGGAGGGAGTTTTGTTAGGAAGGAAACATGTGAGAAATTAGAGTTCAAGTATCAAAGTTATATACCCTAAAATAAGTTTGGCAGAGAGCAGATCATCAGAGTCAGATGTGGGGAGGGGAGCTGCATTTCTAATCAGATACAGATGTGATAGAGAAGTTTTGGGGGTTCATTTATAACCACCAGGCTTCGGTGACTTCTAGTAAGCGGGAATTTCTTTATTGCAACCAGAAACTGAGAGTCTGAGTCTGAGCTGACAATCTGAGGCAGCAGGAGGAGAATGACTCAGATTGGAGCAGGTGGTCAGAAGTTTTATCCAATCAGAAGCTTCAACCATTAAGCGCCTGACCAAGGGTTAACAAAGATCAAAACAGTGGAAAAGTACAAACATGTCTGTTTGTCTATGCCCATATCACTTACAGTCATTAAGCCAACTTAACCTAAATAACTAATAACATTTTTATAACAATAAACATCAAACATAATAACGTTTGCAATTACCACATAATTATTTTTTTATTTTAAGGGGGGAAAATGGAAGGGGTGCAAATCCAAGATCAAACCAGGAAGCAACACATTACCAACTCTAATGGGAAGGAAATAGGCATCGAGGAGAAGGGGTAATGACATAATCCAAAAAATCCAGAACTGGGAATACAGTTCAAAACAAAAGGCTCAAAGGACACTACTGTGTCAAAATCAAGTCTCCTGGATGGAGCAGAAAGGAGCTGCTGGTGAACCATAGCTGTTGAGCTACCAACAAGGACAGAGAACTTTGATTGACCAGGGCAGAGGGAATATTTCACACCTGCAGCCCCACCTTCTAAGAAGAGTGACTGCAGTCCGTGACTCAGGATCTGCAGGCCCAGCACACACTCCTCTACAGGTGGAGGTTACAAAAAATCTACGCTCTTTTCACCAGACCCATGAAGCATCAGTGTAAAGTCAAGTCTTTGAAAGACAGAGGAGTAGGAAACTCATGTTCAGATACTCTAACTATAAAAATTGACTTCCCAGCCATTGCACACACAATTCATCACTCGTATCTGAAAGACCTTCCTCCATTTCACTTTCCTTTTGTGGTATCTCTGGCTTCTTTCCTTCCTTAGGGTTCCACTTCCTATGTGAGGCCTTCCTAATCCCAACTCCCAGGAATTAACACTCTTTCCCCATTAAATTATTTTAAATTTAACTTGTTGGCTTACTTATATACATATTCTATCTCTCCAGTATAACATAAGCACCTTCAACAAAGAGAAGTTTTGTCTGTTAGCTCTGTGCCTGGAACATCATACATACTTTATATATGTCTTTTGAGCTGAATCAGAAATTATGTTGGGAAATCTGTGAGTCTGATGGTTGCTTTGAGACCAAAAGTTCTTTTATTTGCCTCATGGCTTAGCAAGAAAGGAAATGTTTATAACACCCAGACTTGAAGGAGTTAGTGAAATGATGTCAAAAACCTTAGAAAGTTAGCATGTTCTTACCTAAAAGCGTGGCCATCATTGACAAAACAAGTATTTTCCAGTTCATAGTACTGTCATTAAGGAAAGGAAAGTGAAAATAGGTCAGAAATTAAACATTGAATCTTCATCTTCATTTTAAAAAATGAAAAGAAGATACTTGAAGCCTTTTGGATTATAACTGGGAAGGGACAAAGATAGAACATTCTAATTTATATTGAGAAATTAGACCTGTTTCTTTTTGAGTTCACTTGACTCAACCAAGTAAAATGTCATACAGAGCCTTATAAACACATAGCCATTATGAAATCTACTGTTGGGAGTAATAAACTTTCCATCATGATTAAATCTTCGAAAGGACATTGGGTAACTATTTTTCAGTGACGTTATTGAAGGAATTCATGTCGGTCAAGTCCACCAACTTTGAGTCTTTCCCAACGTTAAAATCAGTCTGTTAGGCTATAATGATAATGATTGGGGCTTTGTTTTGTTTCTTGGGGGAATATCTTAATCTGTCTTTTCATCAGTATAGATAATTCCCAGTGTGGAAACTCCCTCCAACAATGCAGATTGGCAACTTGCCTATAACTTAGAGTTGTTTAGGGTACTTAGACTTCAAATGTCTTGTACTAGGTCATATAGCTAAGCTATCTCAGAGGTACCACTACCTTGTCTCTCCACTATCATTATTATTAAGTCTTGTTTAAATAAAGTACTCTTCTGATATCTCATTATTGCATGGAGATGATTTTGGATGCTTAAAGGACCAACAGAGCTCTATTGCTGGAGGGTCCTATCAAGCTGGAAAGATCAGGAAAGTGCAAAAAGGGGACTTACTACATGTTGCTTATCCAAGGATCAGTCTAACTGGGTTCAGACCAAGGGATGAATTTTTTCAGCCAGTAGAAATCCATGAAGAACTGTCTGCTTCAGCACAGAAGGAACACCTGCCCAGAGATGAAATTGCAGATACTTAAAGCTGAAGTAATAAAATCATCTTCATAAAAGGTAATTTTATATAGCACTTAAAAATTTGCAAAACACTTTACACATATTATCTCATTTTCCCAAAAACAACAAGAGGTAGGTGCTGTTATTATCATCATTTTAGAGGTATGGAAACTGAGGCTGAGAGTACTTAAGTGACTTGCCCAGGGTCACAAAGCTAATAGGTCTCTGAGGAAGGATTTGAGTATAGGTCTTACTAATTTCACATCCAGAGGTCTATTGACTATAACCAACTGCCCAGAGTAACAACACTGATTATAATAATTACAATAACAGTAGTTAATATCATTATTATCTCATTCTTCATGGAGCAAAAAGCTTTTAAAATACAAAGATCTGACCTAGAAAGTTAAAATCATGTGGGAAGAGGATGAGGTACACAAAATCCCTATTGTCCTGTCTTCTATTGGAGTTGTGCCAAAGATGCTTTCAGTGACCTTGAAGAAGCTGGGTTTACATCCTAACCCTTTTATTGAACCATTAAAAATCAGTGATTCTATTGTCCTTTGAAACAGTCCGTAGAACACTAAATATATAAGAATGGCAAATTAGCTAGTTGGCCTGGGATGGTTTCTATCTGAACCCCATTAAAAACTAAGTGAGATAATAATAGAAGATACTCTATTTCAGGAAGAAAGACATAGGTTCAGGACCTGCCTCTGATATATATTGGATGTGACCCTGGGCAAGCCACTGAATTTCTCTGCCTCCAGGCAACCCTATAAGACACTATGGTACAGAGTAGTTGCCCATTTCTACACACATGAAATCACAAGTCCAATGACTTCACCCCCCCCAAAAAGTAGAGGGTATGTTTTGGGCAGCAATGGCAAATCCAGCAGGATGTAAGAAAGATTCTATTTTGGAGGGCTTGGACAACCCAGCAGAGGCATTAAGATATTATTTCCTATGGAAACCAAATAGTAGTGGAAAAATCATTGAATTTTGAAGCCAGAGGACCTGGGTCTGAATCCCTGCTCTATTACTCACTTACACTGTGACACTGAACAAACTACTTGACCCCTCTGGGCTGCAATTTCCTCATCTGCAAAACAAAAGAGTTAAACTAATAGACAAATCTTAGAGAAGAGACAGGAGTCAATGAAATTCTTTTTGAGCAAAAGAAGTGACTAGATGACAGCACTGCTTCAAAAGTACGAAAAACCCAACTGTCCACAGCAGGACAGGAACCCAGAGTAGGAGACTGCTCTATCAAAGTTTGAGATGGTTAAGAGCCTGAACTAGAATTGCAGTCAGGGGAGTGAAGAGGGATGGAAAGATAAGGAAGATGCTTTGAAGAAGAAGGAAAGAAACCAATCTGGTGATTGGATATTCATTTCAATAGAAATTTTTGAGTGCCTACTATATACATGGCCCCATGCTAGGTACAGAGGATATAAAAAAAAAAAAAAAGACCTTCATCTTTTTTCTACTCCATTCTGTATCATGAGCAAAACAAACTTCAACTTTGGAGGTTTGATCCTGAAGAGGAGATTGCAAAGAAAAAATAAAAGACAGTAAATGAAGGGGAGGGGTGCTCATCAGTTAAGAAATGGCTGAACAAATTGTGCTATATGAGTGTGATGGAATATTTGTCATAACCTAAGGGAAAAAAAAAATAAAAGATGTTTTCAGAGAATCCCAGATATATAAATTGATATAGAGAGGAGCGAACAGAAATAGGAAAACAGTTTAAACAGTAACAAGGTACAGAAAAACAACTTTGAAAGACTTAAGAACTCTAATCATAGCAAAGAACCCTGTCCACAAAGGACCTATGAAGGGCACTGTCTACCTCCTGACAGAGAGGTGATGGACTCAAGGAAAAGGAAGACATGGACCTTTGGACTTAGCCCTCCTGTGAATTTGTTTTGCTTAACTCTGCTTATTGACTCTGAGGGATTTTTTTTCTCTTTTCAAAGTTGAGAGTGGGGATTAGCAGTGGTGGTGCCTCCCTCCCCCCCAAAAAAAGAAAGGACATAGAAGTATCTTTTAAAACACATCAAAGCATGTCCAAAGGGCTATAAAATCATGTATACCCTTCAACTCAACAAGATCACAACAAAGACTATAGCCCAAAGAGATTAAAAAAAAGTAAAAGGTCTTATAGGTACAGATATATCTTTAGCAGTTTTTTTTTGTGGTGACAAAGAATTGGAAATCAAGGGTATTCCCCATCAATTGGGAAATGGCTGAACAAGCTGTGATATGTGGTTGTGCTGGAATACTGTTGTGCTCTAAAAAATAAGGAGCAGGATGCTTTCAGAAAAATCTGGGAAGATTCACAAAAACTGATGCAAAGTGAAACAAACCTGAACACTGTACACATTAAGAGCAATATTATATAATGGTCAACTGTGAATGACTTAGCTATTCTTAGCAATGCAATGATCTAAGACAATTCTGAAAGACATGATAAAAAATGCTATCCACCCCCAGAGAAATAATTAATGGAGTCTAAATGCATTATCAAAGCATACTTTTTTAATTTTCTATAATATTCTTGGGTTTTTTGGTCTGCATTTGTTATTGTTTTGCAACATGACTAATACTGATATGTTTTGCATGATAGCACATGTAATTGCTTGCCTTCTCAAGGAAGGGGAGAGGTAGGAGGAAGAAAGAATATGTAACTCAAAATTTTTTAAATGCATAATTTTTATAGCAAATAATATTTTATTTTTTCAATTACATTTTCAACATTCATTTTTATAAGATTTTGAGTTCCAAATTTTTCTCCCTCCCTTTCCCTCTCCTCCCCTGTCCCCAAAACAGCAAGCAATCTGATATAGGTAATACATGTACTATCAGGGTTAAACATATTTCCGCGTTAGTCATGTTGTGAAAGAAGAAATAGAGCAAAAGAAAAAACCATGAAAAAATCAAAAAACAAAAAAGTAAAAATAGTATACTTTGATCTGCATTAAAAGTGAATGTTAAAATTTTTTGTTTACATGTAATTGAGAAAAATTGAAATAAAAATTAAATGTAAAAAATACACAGAAGAAAAGAAGAAGTTTACACAAACTGGACAGCTTTGAAATATATTGAATTTATTATATACATGTATATATATTATGTAAGTGCGTATTTAAAATCAAGCGGTATGGAATAGAGATTCACTGTTTCATACTATCTTCTTTTATGATCCACTTTGTAGGTGGAAATGCTCACTTCCTTTGTCTGGACGTAAGTTGGAATTTTTAGAAAGAAAGGGGAAAAAGATATATTTCCTGCCATCGATGCCACTACAATCTACTTTGGGGATAAAATGTGTACACAAATAATTAACTAAAAAATATCTGAGTGACCTGAAGGATTCATGAAAGGAGGGATTGCTTGTAGTTGGCAGGGTCAGGGAATGGAAGGGGTGGCACCTGATGAGGGCCTTGAGGAGAAAGATTTTGACAAAAGGATGGAAGGAGTCTGTTCTGCACATATGTGATGGCAGATAAAGTCACAGAGGCATGATGAACTAGAGAGGTAACATGCAAATCATTTTGGCTAAAGGTGAGCATGGCCAAAAGGGACACTTTAAGAAACATTTTTGGAAAGGCAAGTAGGAACTAAATTGTGGAAAGCCTTGAATGTCAGGCTTAGGAATCCACATTTTCTTTATTAAGTAATAATAAACCATGGAAGGGTATTTTGGTTTATTTGTTTTGTTTTCGTTTCATTTTTTAAGCAGGGAGGCAGCCTGGTGAATCCTATGCATTAGGAATTACTTGGGCACTGGCGTGAAGGCCATTTCCAGTATTCCTGATCTAGGTCTTGCTACCAAACTCAGATGGCTATGAAGGGCAGAGTGAGGCTGGTGACTTTGCACTGCCTTGCCTCACTTAAATCCAATTCACTTGCAAGTGAAGACATTACCTTCCTCAGGTCATCAGTCCTCTTTCAGACAAACAACATCAGGATGATGCACTAACTGAACATGGAGGGAGGAACTGAGAACTAGGCAGATGACTATTACACCTGATTTCTCATCCTGACTCAAGCAAAACTTTCCCCTGTTCCCCTGGCCACTGGCAAAGTTGCAGTCCATTTCCATTTCCTAGTCTCAGAGCTGTGGACCTGAAGTCTGAAGACAGCCTCAGACCCTTACGTGACACAGGGAATCATTTTACCTCCTCTATGTCAGATTCCTCATCTGTAAAATGGGGACAACAATATCAACCTCCCAGGATTGTTGTAAGAATCAAATGAGCTAATATTTTCAAAGCATTTTGCAGGATAAATGGTCACATATTAGCTATATTATTTTCATATAAAATAATTTAAAATAAATAAATAAATAAATAGAAATAATAAATAGTATAATACAATATAATTTTATATTATATATAACATATATAATACATAACATTAAAATATAAAAATATAATATAATAATAAAATTAAATAACAGATGTAATGTATAACATAATGTAATATAATACAATATAATAATAAAGAATATAAAAAATAAAATAAAAATTAGTGTATCATTATTAGTCCTAACTTAGTTCAGATTGAACTGTATTCTTGATTTGGTTTCCCCAAAACTCTAAGGAACAAGTCTCTAATGGCATCCTGCACCCAGAAACCTTTTTTCTATAAACTTTCTTCTCTTTTTGATCTTTTCCTCCTACCTTCCTAATCACTGAGCATATCAGCACTTAGCAATGTAAATTACCCAAGCACTTCGAGAGTGAATGCTATCACATCAACGCAGTTTTTTAGCATTAAAAATGAAACTTTCATTTTTGTTGTTGTTCAGTCATCCTGTCCACCTCTTCATGACCCCTTTCTGGGGTTTTCTTTGCAAAGATACTGGAGAAGTTTGCCATCTCCTTCTCCAGCTCATTTTATAGTTGAGGAAACTGAGGTCAACAGCATTAAGTGACTTCTCCTGGCTGACACACAGCTAGTAAGTGTTTAAGGATGGATTTAAATTCAGGTCTTCCTGACTCCAGGCCCATCTCTATACCCTGCACCACCTTGATTCCCAAACTTCATTTACTGGATGATAAGAGCAAGGTTTAGGATAAAATTCAGCTTTTCCTTATAGCCAATGACCAGGGTTGTGGATCAAAGGTGTGGACTTGATCGTCCCCCTCCCATGTAGATTAACTAACTCATTCTGGGAACATCATTTAGTCCTGCTGTCTGGATTGCCTGGATTTAGTCTCCAAAAGCTGGTTTCAGTAGGGAAAGAACACTGAAATGGGAGACAGGAGTCTCTGCATCTAGTCCTGGCTTTGTCACTCATTACTTATGTGACCCAGAGTAAGTCACTGTACCTCTGGGCCTCCATTTTCCCCTCATTAAAATGAGGTGGTCGATGTTCAGCTGTGAAGATTGTAAGCCCACAAGGTGAAGAAACCTGGAAGGCTGAGCTACATTGTACAGAAACCACTCCAGGGATCAATGGGAAAACAATGAAAGGAAACTATACCCTGCTCTGTTCACTGAGCCTTGTAAAATGTTGGTGGGGACAGGGCAGTTAAGTTTATACAAAACTTTTCACTCAGTATTCTTCCTGCAAGTTGCATTCTGCAGTTAAGAACTGCTCCCACCGACACTATGTGTTTGTCCTTCATTGCCAAAGAAGACCATGACATCAGAGAAATGATGACATGACTTGCACTTGACTTTGTTTTGAGTGAGGGATGGCTGTGCAGGTCACTAGCCTCACTTCTCCTCCAGAGCCATCTGAATCCAGTGACCAGATATTCATCAGGATGACTGGAGATGACCCAGGATGAGGCAATTGAGGTTAAGTGACTTACCCAAGGTCACACAGCTAGTGAGTGTCAAGTCTCTGAGGTGAGATTTAAATTCAGGTCCTCCTGACTCCTGCACTGGTACTCTATCCACTGCACCACCTATCTACCCTTCCCACTGACACTACTTCAAAGCAGAAAGAAATATTGCAGCCAATATTAATAAGAGGAGTAGTTGGGTAGCTCTGGAGTCAGGAAGATCTGGGTTCCAATCTGGCCTCAGACACTTACTAGGTGAGTGACCCTGGGCAAGTCACTTAACCCTGATTGCCTGTGGGGGTGGGGAGGGGGAAGTGGAAGAAGAAGAAGAAAGAAAACAACTTTTCTCCAGATAATGATCAGAGGGGAGGGTGAGGGAAATGAAGGCAGCCTCATGAGATTGCCACTCCTAGTTGTGCTGGTCTTTTCCCACCCTGGGCCCCACCCATACCTCATATAGATGCTCTGCAGTTACTTTTGGGGGTTCTCCCCTCAACAGTGATTCAACTGGTTTTCCCCAACCTCCCAGTGAGGAGAGAGGGTTGAGAATTTTCCCTGCTCTAGTGATTTTAACAAGAGAGGATGGGTAGCATGGGATGGGGGAAAAGACCAGAACTATTTCTACCTTCAGAAGAATGCAAATTCCAGGAAGAATACTGAGTGAAAAGTTTTGCATATACTTAACTGCCCTGTCCCCACCAACAACCTTAGATACCATTTTAACTTAATCTCAATCACAAATACATACCACAGGATGCATTGATCAACAATACTTTTTATGGACTCCATCATCCCTCCAAAGCTAGAAATCAATTAAAAAAAGCTAAAAGGGAAAAATATTAACTGTAGAAGGGTAAAAGAAGGGCACTTGAACAATATGGCTGAATGAGAAAGCATGGCTAAACCTAGCTTCCTTCCATTATCTAAAAATATCAAGAATGTATGAGAATAAATGAGCAACAACAACAAAGAGTAGCTAGAAAACTCTCATAACAAGAAAAATTTAATAGAAAACCAATTACAAGAAAAATGAGAAAAGGATGACTCAAAGCCCCTTAAGGAAAGGGAAATACTACAGACATTGACATTAACACCCTCAAATACAATAACAGCAAAACTGTAAGAACCTCCAAAATGGATCAGAAAAGCCAGAAAATAAAAGATGAAAAAATAAGGGTAGAAATGAGAGCTGTCAAAGAAAATATTTTAAAAAATAAATAACAGAGTGGAGAATTTGGAGGAAATGACAGAATCTCTTCAAAGCAACAGCTTCTCTGAAAAAGGGAACAACCAAGCTGGAAGTCAAAATGCCGTGGTGGATGAAAAGTAGACAGAACACAAGAGGTTATGGGTAAGAAGCAATAGCTATTTTTTATATATTTTGTGGACTAGAATGCATATTTCCTCATTAGAGAACAAACATTTTGAGTCAGAGAAAAGTTTTTAGGGCAGGAAGAAGAAGGACCTGCCTGGTCACGTTCAAGAAGATAGAAGGTTGAAGGTTTTTCTAACTCAAAAAGAAAGAAGATTGTCAAGTCAGCAATAAAAAAGTTGTTTTTTTTTAAGGAAGTGAGGCAGTCATAATTAGGTTGTCAAGTCAGCACTAAAATAATCTCTTTTTAAAGGAAGTAGGATGTCATAATTAAAATGTATTAAGTTTACAAGTAAGAGGCAGCATAGTATAATGGATAAAAAGCTCACTTCAGAGTCAAGAAGACCTGGGTTTAAGTCCTGTCTCTGATAATCAAATTATTTGATCTCTCAGTGCCCCAGGCAACTCTCTTGTAAGGTTATTTTTAGGGTTATATTAAGTTGCAGATCTGCATTGGTAGAAGGTTTTTCTTCACTAGAACTCCCTTACACTAATGAAAGTACAGGTCTGAACCAAAATTTAAAAAAAAAAAAATCAGATGGGAAGAAAGCAAGAGTTCTCTCTCTATAAGCCAAAGGTTTGAGAATAGAATCTGCAAAATCATTCTCAGAATCATAGATCTTCTGAAAAATAGAACAAAATTTAAAGTCCAAATACTATACTTGAGGAAATCATAAAAGTTACTTTAAAGTAGAGGAAATAGAAAGCAGACTATAGATTGATACAATTCACAGATCGCCAATAAAGATGATTCCCCAAGCCTAACTAGTAATTGATGTAGCATGTTTCTGAACATTGAACAACAAATATTTCTGACTGCCAGGAAAAAGAAAAAACAAACTTTTTACTTCTTGAAGAAAAGCAATAAAGATAATTTAAGGCTACACTAGGTCAAAAGAAATCAAAGGAAAATTTAGAATAGGATATTTTGCAAGGCAAAAGAAATTGTTTCACAACTCCAGATTACATATCCTGCAACCTTCAGCTTAATCAAGAATGAAAGTTAGACTTTCAGGAAAATGAAGATTTTGAAGAATTCTTTTGCAGGAAAGCACAGGTAAGAAGGACATTGATATTCTAACTTATAAACATAAGAAAAATAAACAAGCACAATTAGCACAAAAAAAATGCAATTAGTGCAATGCTTATATGCTTTTTAGGGCAAGATGACTTTTTTTTTAAACTAACAGTTTTTAGGTCCATTGAAATGAGAGAAAATCTATAGGAAAAATTTAAAGAATGTCCAAAAAATTAGAAGGAAGAACAGAGGGAAAATTGACTTAATCTTTTCTGAACTAGATTCCACATTTCCTCATTAGGGAACAAATATTCTGAGTGTGAAAAAGCACACTCAGTAGGTCTTTAAGGCAGGGAAAAGAGGGACCCAGAGATGCCGTCTTGCCAGGTCAGCTTCAAGAAAATATTAAGTTGAGAGTTTTTCTATTTCAAGAAGATACAAAGTTGAGAGTTTTTCTATCTCAAGAAGATAAGAAGATTGAGAGTTTTTCTGTCTCAAGAGAGAAGGTTGTGGATTTTTCTATCTCTGTGTTGGGGTTGGGGAGGAGTGTTAGACTGGAGAAGAAGCTTTGAGAGAATAGGGAAAGAACCCTGGGAAGTGGTACCAGGTTAGGGAGAATGGGAATTGAGTATCCAGCCTGTAAAAGGATGCCCTGGGGACGTTTTTGGTCTCTGCCTTTAGAGAATGGGAAGATTGAAGGGAAGACACTTCAGGAGACCTTCTCTAAGCTGGGCTTCTATTTCTCAGCACCACCTTCCTCCCCAGGAAAGAGTCCATGTCCCAAGTGTTTTCTGGTTCTGAAGGTGGATAGACAGGGAGACATAGGTTCATAGGGATGAGACAAGTCTTTTAATAGATAGGTGATGACTGACTCTGTATTTGGAAACGTATATATTCTCTGAGTGTATACTCACCTTACCATGCAACATGGCCTCCTTATGAATTCATATTTCTGGAAATGAGCCCCCAAAAATGAATATTAAAAAAATAAGTTGAAGAGAGATATGAGAGAGATCCATAATCACACTAACAGACTGGATACAAATGAAAGTAAAATTTTCTTCATCCTACTTTGAATGAGAGAATAAAAACACATAAAACCTACAAGAAATAATTCAAGAGCAGGGGAAAAGAATAATGAAGAGGATGAATTAAATGATTTTTTCTTGGAAAAGGTGAACAACTCGAAGTTTCCACCCATCGGACTGGAGGAATTGACAAAAAGAAAAAAAGGAAAATGACAAATGTTAAGAGGGGCTTTGGAAAAACATGCTACTCACTGCCTGACAGAGAGGTGATAGACTCAAGATGTAAAATAAGACATATTTTCTTGGACCAGTGTGAGAATTCATTTTTGCTTGACTATGCATATTTGCTACAACATATTTTCTGTTGTTGTTGCTATTATTTTTAATGGGGAGGGACAAAAAATAAACTTTCGTTTATTGAGAAAAATGAAATAAAAATCAATTGGAAAAAAATTACTATAAGTGAATTCCATTCAGAGTGGAGCAGGATCCCAAAATTTGGGTCTTTTCCCCAAATCTGGGTGCATTGAGATGCTGTTGGTAGAGTTGTGGAATGGTACAGACATTCTGAAAAAAATTTGGAACTATGCCTTCAGAGTCACTAGAATGTATATATATATATATATACACACATATATATATATACACACACATATATATGTATATATATTGAGCAAGCAATATCATTTCTACACCTATCAAAGAGATCAAAAAAGGAGGAAAAGAACTCATATTTACAAAAGCACTTATAGCAGTTCTTTTGTGTGGTGCCAAAGAACTATATACAAAGGAGGCAGTGTCCATCAACTGAGGAATTGTGCCATATATAAGAAATTATGAAAAGAATGGTTTTGGAGAAACATTAAATGGTTTGCATGAACTAATACAGAGTGAAGTAAGGAGAGCCAGAAGAACCATTTATTCATTAAAATTGTAATGACAAATAACTTTGAAAGGTTCAAGAACTCTGATCAAAGCAATGACCAACCACAATTCCAGAGGTCTCGTGATGAGAATTAATGGAGTCAGAACACAAAATTCTCCTAAAGTCTAGATCCGATCATGTTCTTCTTATACCCAATAAATTCCACTGGCTCCCTTTTGCCTCTGGAATCAAATGTAAGGTCCTCCTTTAAAATCTTTTGAGCCTAGCCTAATTCTGTCTTTCTAAACCTTATTATACATTTCTCCCTTTCTTGCACTTCACAGTTCAGCCAAACTGACCTTCTTGCCATTCATAACACATGGCATTTCATATTTTGTATCCAAAATTGGATACTTGACTGTTCATCTCCCATGTGTGGAATGTGATCCTTTCTCACCTCCACCTCTTAGAATCCCTTATTTTCTTCAAAAATTTGTTCAAATTGAACTATTCTACGTGAGCTATTTTCATGTATCTCCACTAGTTGTCCACGCCTTGCCCTCTCAAAATTACTTTATGTCTATTTTCCTGTTTTTGTTAGTGTTCAGTTGTTTCAGCTGTATCCAGCTCTCCATGACCCTATTTTGGCAAAGATACCAGCTGGGTTGACCATTTCCTTCTGTAGCTCATTTTTCAGATGAGGAAACTGAGGCAAACAGGATGAAGTGATTTGTCCAGGTTTACATAGCTACTAAATTCATAAAGGCAGATTTGAACTCAAGAAGATGAGTCTTTCTGCTTCCAAACGCAGTGCTCTATCCACTGTACCACCTAGTTTATTTTCTATGAATATCTAATATATTTTTGTCTTTGCACTCTCAGCCTGTTATTTGGGGGGCCTATACTGGAGAATACCTCTTCCACTTGGACTCTTCAATGGCCATCCTCCATGACAGCGTCAGACATCTTTGTTGAGCATCCGTCTCTTTGTTTTATATCCCACATGACAATAATCAGAAGGTCATTGAACAGGATTGTTTTAATTGCCTCCTAATAAGACTAGTTTCATTAAAATCTGAGCTCAAATATCACCTTCTCCATGAGCCCTTTCCCAATGGCCCCAAACACTAGTGCCATTTCCCTCTTTTCCCTTTCCCAATGACTTTGCATTTATTTTGCATATACTTAAGATCATAGACTTAGTTCTAGAAAGGTCCTTTGATGTCATTGAATCCTTCATTTTTCAAATGGGGAAACTGAGGCCTAGAGAGGTTAAATGACTTGCCCAGAAACTAGTAAGTGTTGAAGGTAGGAGTCATACCTGAATATTTAAATTAGTCTTGTTCTTTATGCTATCTGACAATGTCATTTTAGTACAGAGTGATCTCAATCACAATGCACCATATAATGCAGTAGTGATCAATGATAACAGTAAGGACACATGACTTTGTATACATAACATAAGAGTTATTATGTGTGCTATGACTGATCTGGTTAGAGAAGGTTACAATGGGAAAAAGAAATCCCCAGACTTCCTGACTCTCAGTCATAACCTAGAGAGAAAAATAAAAACAATAATGAAATCTTCTTTGGGTTCTAAAAATACTCAATACAATTAGATACGGCTTCAGCTTGATCTAAACTGAAAATATCTGTGCTGTAAATGAATGAGTGAATGAATGAAAATCATCGCAATTTCGTTGTTTCAACATGTAAAAATAAAGGGAGTGGGGGTTGGGGGCATGGAGGGGAGGGTATTCCAAAACATGACATTTTATGGTAGAGAGAACAAAAATATTTTGTTCAATATGAAAAATATATTTTTAAAAAACACTAAATTACATATAGCATAAAATATCAAACTCAATCACTGAGGAAATGAATGAATTGATGAAAAGCATGTATTAAGCAGCTACCATGTGCCAGGCCTTGGCTAAGCTCTGAGAATACAAATACAAAGAGCTAAACAGTCCTTGTCTTGGAGGAACTTACAGTCTAGTAAGGGGAAGACAATACAGATAGAGGAGTCCTCACTAGGGCCAAGAGTTTTGTTTTGGAAAGTGACAGGGTTGATGAGTGCAGTCACAGGGGGATTGTCAAATGTCAAGATCTTTCTAGTGTTTATATAATTCCTGTTCCCAAAGCAAGAGAGGGAAGGAAGGAGATGGAGAGAGAAGGGAGAAATAGTGTATGCATGATGGGATGGCAGGAAGAAGCTAGAGTGCAGTGTGACAGGGCTGGTCACTGAGACAGTGAACTTCCTCCAATGAGGAGAGCATAGCCTGAGAACCAGACCTATAGGTGGAGGTTGCCCTAGCAGCATGGCATGAAAATGGCCAGAGTTCAGTAGTGCCTAAATCACCTAGTCCCACAGGAAGGGTTATATCTCCCATACTGTGGAGCTGCATGAAGCCCAGAATCTTTCCTTAGCAAGCAATAGTACAAGCCCAATGCTTTCACAGAAGACAGAGGTCTCCTGTGCCATGCAGCCACATTACCTCCTAGAGTAGAATGGGATGGGGTTCATGGGGCATGGCCATGATTATTTCTCCCCACTTTCATCATTCCAGCTTAGTCTCATTTCCTCTTTTTAAAATTCCTGAACAGAAAGACAAGCCCTTGGTCTGCATAACCCACGTAAATACCCCTCCTCACCCCCGGGAAATTACATCCAGGTTTGTTCCCCTACAAACTCATTCTCTTCCCTCAAAAACTTCTGGGAAATGTAGTCTACCAAACACAGGATTGTACCCAAGAAATATATCACTTTGATGCCAAAGCGTCATGAAGTGAGTGGACTAGACTTCTAAAGAAATTCCTTATATCAGGTTGGGTAAGAGAAGATTTTGTACCACATTCTTATATGAAGAGGGAAAGTGAAAAATAAAAAAGAATAACAAATGAACATGAGAAATAATGGACTGGGCAGAATAATCCATTGCAAGGGAGAGCCTGTGGGAGGAGACAAGGACCATATCAGAGTAAAGAAACAAACTGCAGAATTAAGTGCTAGTTTAAAAGTGGAGTCAGGAAAAACACAATTTAATGAGAAAAATACAGTCTTAGCAATTATAGCACTAAATATGACTTTAGCAAACTCCTAAATGAAATGAAAGAAAATGGTACATTGTACAAGAAAAGAAAATCCAATAATCTGCATACACATGAGATACACATCTCAAAGACAAAGAATGAAACTGAGGAGATCACATAAAATTTAAGTTCTAAGGAATACCAGAAAAATCAGGATTTGCAATCATGATTTCAGACAAGGGAAAGAGTGAGAGAGAAAGAGAGAGAGAGAGACAGAGAGAGAGAGATCATGTCATGTTTAAAGGCACTATGGGCAATGAAAATCATTAATATATATGTACCAAACAGTATAGTCCCTAATTTTTTTATTTCATCTTTTTTATTGATAAAAGCTATTTTCATCCTTTCCTACTTTACCCTCACACTGAAAAGGAAAAGAAAATCAAAAGCCTTGTAACAAAAATGCATCGTTGAAGGAAACAATTTCTGTGTTTGCCATGTCCAGAAAATCTCTCTCCTTCTACATTCTGAGTTGATCGCCTCTCTATCAGGAGGCAGTGCTTAAGTTCTTAGAGGAGAAAGGAAATCAAATAGCAAAAAAAAAAAAAAAATACTGACAGCAACAATAATAAAGGAATTCAATTTTCAAAGCTGTATAAATCTAGAAGTAAAATAAGCAAGAATATATAATTAAATACAGTTTTGTTATATAATTAAAATAGCTTTGAAAAACTGGACATTTCTGAATTGAAATGTTCAACAATATATATATATTTCTCAGTATTACCTGATACATTCACAAAATATCACTTTTTATGGTAAAAAGAAATCACATGTAAAAGTAAAAAGGGAGAAATATTATTTACAATCCATTAAACCATAAAATGGCAATAAATAAAGGAATCAGGAGCAAAAGATATGCTCCTAGGATAAGAAATGTACAATTGGAAAAGACTTCAGAATCCATCTAATCCAAGCCCTAGACTTCAAAAATGAGGACCAAAATATTTAAGTGACTTGGTGAAGATTGGAATTAGCAGTGCAGAATTGAGCCTGGTTCTCTCACTAAAAATTCAGCAGTGGAATAAAAGTAATGTCAATTGAAATAGTGATAGAATAAGTCATGGCAAGAGTAAAGAATTACTTCAAAGAGAATGATGATGAAATAACAGACCAGAATTGACGAATTCAGCTAAAACAATCCTAGGAGGAAAAATTATATCTCTGTGGGGCATATATTAAATAGAAAAAAAGAGAATTAATTAGCTAAACATACACTTTTTATAGAGAGGAAAAAGGGAAATAGAAATAGAAAAACGTAAGATTAATTAACTAAGCATACAGTTTTTAAAAGCTAGAAATCAAGACATTAGCAACCCCAAAATAAGTACAAAGGAAACATTTTTGAAAAAAACAGAAAAGTTGATAAAATTGAAAATAAAAAGATTTGATTTATTTAGACCTCATTTTTAAAAGTGATAAAATTCATAAACCATTAGTTAACATTACAAAAAGTAAGGAGGAAATCAAAATCTGAACTTAAAAATTAACAAGGTAAATTCACAATAATCATAGAGGATATAGGAGACCTACTAGAAATGACTAAACAGTTACGTTGAAGCAAAACTGACAGGTTAAATAACATGGATAATTATCTATAAAAAATAAAGTACTCAAATTAAGAAAATAAGAACTAGGTAACTATTTTTAAAAATCAGATTTCAGAAAGAGAAGTAAAGTAAGCTATCACTTAACTATTGGGAGAGAGGTCAAGATGTGTGATTTTATTGTATCAGGAATAATCAGTAAGGAAACTCCCTCTACCAATGTAGATCTGCAACTTAGAGAGCTGCCTCTGTTCTAAAAGGTTAATTGACTTTCCCAGAATCACACAAATGGCCGACTTGAATCTAAGTCTTACTTACTACAGTTTGTCATAAATGAACTAGCAAAGCAAGGGGCGTGGAGGAGGAAACCCTTGTCCAGATGAATTTACAATTCAACTCAAATATCAAATATTTGAAAAGCAGTAAAAATCTATGGTACAAAAAACTGTTCTCAATAATAGAGAAAAAAATCATTCCATAAACTCCTTTTATGAGGCAAATAAGATCCTAATAATGAAATCAAGGAAGAATAAAGCAAAGAGATAGAGCTATAGTTCAATATTCCTAATGAATACTGATGCACACTTTTTCAGTTAAATTTTGTAAAGTGACTATAGTAGAATATTCAAAAAGGTAGTCTTTGTGATTCATTAAAAATGCAATCCAATTGAATTTATACTGAGGTATGAAGATGGCTCAATGATTCACTAGAGAAGAGGGAAATTAACATAACTGCTCATATAAAATCTGTAACTATATAAAAATTGTTCACATAAAATCCATGAGTATATAAAGATAAAGAAAACTAAAATATAGAACTCATCTATGTTGAAATTCTGAAAAACATAGATACCGCTATAGAAGGGTACTTCTTTAATAAGATCAAAAAGTATATATTTAAAATAAAGACCTAGCATTATTAACAATGCAGAAACACTAGACTGCTTTGCATTAAATTTGGGGGCAAAGCTAGGATACCTCTTTTCATCATTATTGTTTAACACAATATCAGAAGTGTCAGCTATAATAGTAAGAGAAATCAATGTAAGAAATAAACATTGATAAAGGTATCTAAATTGTCATTATTTGATAATTTGATAATATTTGATAATTTTTGATAATAAAAACCATTTTATGATGGTTTACTTAAACACCCTAGAGAATGAGTAAAGAAATGAACTTCAGAAAAGTAGCAGGAATACAAAAATCCTTTTTAAAATATCCACAGAAATAATCAGTATTTTATGTAGTACTAACAATAGTCAGGAAGAAAAAAAAAGAAATTACATTTGAAATAATTACAAAAATATATGAGAATTAACTTCTCAAGTCATATACAGAACTTACATAAATACAACTCCAAAACTCCCTTAGCAGAAATAAAAGAAGAAAAATGACGGGGGAGACATTCAGTGTTCATGGTTGGATTGTACCAGTATGTGTTGTGCTTCATTCTCAGAAAGGACCAAAATGAGATAATACAAATGATAATTATCTAAACTTATGTATAAATTTTGAGCTTTATCAATCAAACTTCTAAAGAGTTATTTCATAGTTAGACAAAATAAATAACACTAAAATTCATTTAGAAAAATAAAATATGATCAAGAATTTCAAGGAAAATAGTATCAAAAGTAGGAAAAAAAGAAGACTAGGCATTACCAGATCTCAGACTATCTTATCTGTTTCTAGCTAAAAATTAGGAAAAAATAGATCAGCGGAACAGATTAGACGAGCAAGACTGAAAAACAAATTAACACAGTAATACGGTATTCAATAAGCCCAAAGACAAATTCCTGAAGGAATGTGATAAGAACTGCTCAGAAAACCATAAAACAGTTTGGTAGAAAATAAGTTTAGAACATCATCTTGCAGTGTATATGACAATAAAGTTCAAATGAATACACATTCTATAAATACAAAGAATCATGGTAAAACTAGTAAAGGAGAATAAATAAAAGAACATTTCTCACCTATAGGGAGTGAAATTCGTAATCAGATAAAGGACAAAGAAAACCATAAAAGACAAAATAGTTATTTTCAATTATATAAAATTTAAAAGCATTTGCATGCATACAAATCAACCCAACTAAAATAAAAAGTAATGATCTTTTGGGGAGGAGGAGGAACATCTCATGTAAATGTCTGCCACCTAAAATACATAGATAATTGGTAAAAAAATATATATAAGATTGAATCATTACTGAATTAATAAGTAGTCAAGAGATATAGTTTCCAAAAGAAGCAATAAATAAAACCCATCAGTAAATATACAAAAAACTTTCCAAATAAATAATAGAAATGCAATTTTTGAAAAATTTGCACTAACAACGATTTTGTAATAGTTCTTTATGACTCAATGTTTTTATATCATTTAATCAAAAAGCATTTATTAAGAGCTTGTTATGTGCCACGAATTGTGCTAAACAGTGGCGATACGAAAAAAAAAAGGAAAAAAAATCAGTCCTGACAGTGAAAGTTTACATTCTATTGGGTGAGAAAACATTTATCCATTAGTATATACAAGATAAACACAAAGTACATGGGAAGTAACCTTAGAAGTTATTAGCAGCTCTAGGGTACTTGAGTTATCCTAAAGGAAGTCAAGGATATTAAGAGCAGAAGAGGTAAGAAGGAAGAGCATTCCAGGAATGGAGGACAGACAGATAGAAGAGAGGAAATGAAATATCATGAGTGAGAAATAGAAAATAGGCTAAAAAGACTCAGTCGTAGTGTGTGTGTGTGTGTGTGTGTGTGTGTGTGTGTGTGTGTGTCTGGGAGTAGGGGGTAGATGGAGAGCAATGTACTAAAATACTAGAAAGAAAAAAGAGGCTATGTTATAAAGAACTATGCTATAAAGAGCTTTAAAATATTTTTTTAAAAAAATCAAAAGAGAACAGAGATATTTTACTATGACTGGGGGAAAATTCTTAATTTAATTTTTTCAATCAGCAAAAATCTATCTTTTCTCCATCCCACCTCACCCAACCCCCAATAATAATGTCTTCAATAAAGGATGGATGACTTCTTTTGGGGGATGTTGGAGAAGGGATTCTTGGTCCAGTACAGGTTATACTGGACAGTCTTTGATACCTTTTTCTAGCTCTGAAATTCCAGATTGAGATGATCTCAAGGTTCTTTCCAATTCCAATATCCTATGAGTCTACTATTATTCTACAGTTTCAGATCAGACCCAAACTGCATTGTTTCACTTTCATTCACATGTTGATTCTTATTCTTCCCTTCTATCTCAGTGAACCAGACTCGGAATTTTGCAAAGCGTAAGAGTCAAAGAATATCAGCACTCATTGGGGACTTAAAGACTATCAGGGTTCTTATCTTGGGGTCCAGGGACCACCATGGAGTTCATGGATAGATTTCAGGGGGTCCATGAACTTGTAGGGGAAAAATTATGTCTTTATTTTCACCAGTTTCTGAGATTTGGCATTTCCTTCAATTATTTTAAAATGTCCTAAGAAGCAGTCTGACCAAAGGCTTCACCAGACTGCCAAAGGGATCCATGACACACAAAAAAGGTAAGAACACAACCCAATCCAACTCTTGTTTTATAGGTTGGGAATATGAAGCTCTGAGAACATGCATAATGTACACATAGTCAAGGCCTGGAGTCACAGAGATCATAGGATTTAGAACTGGAAAGAACCTTAGAGATCACCTAGTTCGCTACCTTCCCTCCATTTCACAGATGAGGAAATTGAACTTCAGAGAGATTGTGTTTGCCCAAAGTCACACAACCAGTAACACAGACATGATGAGAACCCAAGTGTTCCAACTCTAAATTCAGAACTTTTTCTATCATACCAGATTATAGTCTTCTCTGAATGTCCCCATATAGTGAATGACATTTCCCCTCAATTATAACTACATGTCTATACATTCTAGAACATCCCACTAGGGAGCATAAATCACAGTGATCACTAAGAGCACATCAAAAGGGAAGGAAGCCTTAAATATAGCATCCATTTTGGGGTAGAAAATACTTCCTTATTTGCTCAGAAACAGACACATGCAAATCTATACCCAGAATCAGGCTGCCTTGGTGGCAGAGTAAGCAACCACTGACTCATGTGACCTGAGGAACCTCACTCAGAAATGTCTTCTACAATTCAGACACTATTCCTAGACTTCCTGTTATCACTCCCAGATTTCAACTAAGGCATTGAAAGTCACTTTACCAGTGAAATATTTCCTTGAGAGGAGAAACCTGTGAAATATTTTTTAGCGACTAACAGCAGAACACTAATTGTGGAAATAGTCCCTTAGCGGCAACCTTGGAAATCGGAACCAAAGCTTATGAATAAGAAATAGGGGTGTTTCCTCTTGGACAGGCCCAGTTCCCTGAAAATGACAGTGGAGAAGAACTGAAGACAAACAGCTGACTTTACAGCCACAATCTTTCAGAATTACTCCCACACCCCCACACCTTAAAAACAACCACCCTTACCTACTAACTCTGTGAAGGCAGAGCAGGACAAACAGAGAAGCTGAGAATATTACAGTCAATATAACACTATACTATAAGGACAGCAGGCCTAATGATAAAAGGGGTGGGAACCTGGGAAAATAGTTGTCACACAGGATCTCTCTTTCAAACTCGATATGCTCTATTAATATTAATGTCTGCCAGAACAAGAAAATTCAATCATAAAAGCATTTATTATGTGCAAAGCAAAGAGAAATACTAAATAATCCCTGCCCTCAGGAAGCTTATATTTTACTTGAGGGACTCACAGTTGATATTTACATAAGATTTTAATATTTGCAAAACTCTTTACATATGTTTGAGCCTCAAGGCAACCCTGAGAAGTAGGTAATAATAGTAGCTGTAATGATAGCTAGCATTTATAGAACACTTTATAGTTTGCAAAGAGCTTTATAAATATTATTTTATTTTATCCTCACAACAACCCTGGGGGATAGGGTGTTATTATTATCCCCATTTAACAGATAAGGAAACTTTTTCTATTACCTATATGTTGTTTTACCCATTAAACTTGACTAATACATTTGTTGTTATTCAGTTGTTTCACTCATGTCCAACTCTTAAGTTGGCCTTAGAATTCAGTTAAAAAGGCCATCCTTAAGAACCTAGAAGGCCACGTGTAGCCTTAAGACCTCAGGTTCCTCACCCCTGGATTAGGAAAATTCTGCCCTACATACATGGGGAAATACTCTCCCATGGATTCTCACAGCAACCCTCCCCCCCAACTCACTTCCCTATTGTAAGTCTAGTCCCCATCCTCCTCTACTTCCTCTTACCACTGGGGAGAAAGTCTTCCCAGAAGAGCCTCCAGTAGTTATGTCTTCACTGTGCAGTAGGCTGCACTCTGGGACTTTTCCATTATGCCTCCGAAACCTCTTCAACCTGGGAGATCACTTCAGCCCAGGACTCCAAACCTCTAAAGTACCTTCTGTCCTTGTAGCCCCACCTCTGATTAGAGAGCTCCTCCATGATCCTCCATATAAGGAGGGACCCAGACCAGCCTCCTTTCCATTACTCACCAGGCTGCACTCTGGACTTGTCCACCATTCCTCTTCATGCTCCTCCCTACTTTCAACTTCCTTTAATATATCATCTTCCTCCACTAGAGGAGACCCCTCAGAACAAGAACCATCTTTTTTATTTTTTAATTTTTGGCTTGTATTAATATTCCCAGTGATTAATAAATGTTTGTAGATTGATTGATGGATTGAAACACATAAAAGCATTAACTTGGAAAGGGATCAGGCAACAGCTGTTCTACCTTCTGGATTCCTTTTCTGCCTCCACAGTAGAGTGAGAGGGGGAGAGTTGTCTCTTAGAGGATGAGGTAGGACACCTTGTTGCAGGTTTCACAGTATGCTGAGAATCTCAGGACAGGAATTGTAAAGAACTGAAGTTTGCTGTGGTTTCTTAGAATAGGAAGCAGAGCTGAGGGGGAAAGTCTCACGGTGAGCCAAATCTGCCATCTTACCCTCTCAGATCCTTCTGTAGTACTAATATAACCTTATCTCTTCTACCCCAGGATCTGATCTCATAATTTCTATTGTACAAGTCTCAAATAATGAAAATCAGTCTAGCAGAGACATCTTTCATTCATAGCAGAATGCACTGATCTACCTTAATTCTGTGCTTCTGAGATTTTCTTGTTCCAAGTCCAATAGTCTACATATGTGTGGATTACACATATTTTCACTTCCCTACCATCAGTATTGGTGAAGCATATGGACTTCGGGTTCTATGATGATGTCACTGACTAACAGTTTCGTTTTGGGAAAGACAATTTTCTGAGACTGTTCATGAAAGTTTGGGAATTGTGATAGATTGTGTGCAGTGACTTGTGTTCGTGTGTGTGTTTTCCTTCCTAATTATGTATTTATTATTATAAACATTTATTCTCTCTCCTTTCCACTCCCCCTTCCCATTGAAAAATTAAGAAAAAATAAAACCCGTATAATAAAGATGATATTCATCTTTCCTAGAGTACAACCTACAGTCCTTTGGAATTGGATCTTGCAGTATTGATTGAAGGCAAGAACCATGTTTTCTCTGAGCTTTGCAGCACCTGGAATAAGGAGAAAATATGGTACAGTGGAAAGAGCATTGATGCC
The DNA here is from genome assembly GCF_028372415.1 of Notamacropus eugenii. Taxonomy (NCBI): domain Eukaryota; kingdom Metazoa; phylum Chordata; class Mammalia; order Diprotodontia; family Macropodidae; genus Notamacropus; species Notamacropus eugenii. Next base: position 343,501,726 of record NC_092876.1, read on the forward strand.
CAACTTTGCTGTTGTTGATTGTTTTTGCTGACTTCACCCTCCCCCTAGTTCTTCTTAAATATGTGTGTGCATGTGTATGTGTTATGTATGGGTATATATATATATATACACATATATATGCATGTATATATGTGTATATCTATATATAGATACATGGCATGATTCTCTGGGAGAGGAAAGGAGGAAAGATACAGGCAGAAATGTAGGTGATAGGAAAATAAAAGATATTAATCAAAATCTTTTTTAAAAGAAAAAAGCACTAGCGCTAGAATCAGAAGAATTAGGTCACACGTGTGACCTTTCACAAGTGACTTCATCTCTCTTGTCCTCAGTTTGATCATCTGTAAAAGGCAGCTAGCCTAGAGGTCCTCTGACATTCTTTCCAGCTTTAAATCTCTGGTTCTAAGACAGATTAAGACAGATAAACTGTTTTGGTTTTCCCACAGCAGGTTCTATTTTACAAGAGACCAGTTTATCCTCAACCTCAAAGCAACAGACTGGACCTAGAGGTAGCCAGAACAAGAAGCCATCTAGGTAATAGACAGCAAACCCCGGTGTAATGTAGGGACCTGGGTTTAAATTCTAAACTCAAATCCTCCATTGTCTGCCATTTACTACTAGCTGTGGGATATTGGTTAGGTCACTGCAAGTCTCTGAGTCTCCTCATCTGTTACAAAGAGTTAGAATGTAATACCTACCCTATCCCTCTCATTGGATTGTTGTAAGAAAAATTCTTCATCAGGTTTAAAGTTGATATATATAAAATCATATATATATTCTACCTATGATTCAGTCTAATTTTTGCAGTTGACAAATGTTTTAATTACAATATTGTATAATTATTGCAATTAGCATTTGTATAGTAGTTTTAGGTTTGCAAAACATCCTATGAATATTATCTCATTTCATCTTTGCAAACACCTTAGAAGGTGCTACTATTATCCTATTATGCAAATGAAGAAACTTAGGCAGACAAAGGTTAAGTGATTTGCCCAGGGTCACACAACCAGGAGGAGTTTGAGACAGGATTTGAATTCAAGTCTTTCTGACTCCAGGTCCAACACCAGCTAGCTGTTATAGAAGGAGATACAGATCTCCTTACGTTACTTGGTTCAGTACGTCTAACCACCCACAGGAGATATTGTATCATAACATGCTTCTCTCCCTCCATTTATAAACTACATGGGAATATTTCTGCTGACAGAAGCATATCCTTTATTGCTCCCAGAAAACCCAGATGCTTGTCCCAGTGATAGACTAAGTAGCTGGAACCTTTGAGAATCACTCCTCACCTTTCTGGCCTGTGAAAAATGTGTAACGCTACCAAATTAGAGAATGAATTCAGAGATGCAAAGGAAGAGGAAACTATTTGGAGCAAAAATCATCACAGAGCTAGTCCAGAATGCTTGGCCTTGGGCCTCTCGTCCTCTTAGCCTCTTGGCCCAAGCAAGCTTTTGCTGACTGGTGGGCATTTCCACTAATCAAAATGACTAAGGATTCAACTTCAGGGAGCAAGTGAATGAAAAGTACAATGGAAACCCCCTTAATGTCATGACTTCAGTATCATATTTTTAGTTCATGTCACACTTAAAAGGAGAGATAAACTTGTCAGGATTCCCTTCTGCATATGGGGAAATTCACATGCCTAAATTCACTTAACTGTGAGGCCCAGATATAGGGGTCTTCACTTGTCTTATCATCAGTCATCATGGAATGGCTGAAGAGGTACCAGATATACTTCCCAAAAGGGCTCAAAAAATACTGAGGACAGTTCTCCAAAAAAGAGCTGTAAACTATTAAGAAGAGGAAAAAATATTCTAGGTCACTAACATTAAGAGAAAGGCAATCAAAACAACCCAGATTTTTTTACTTCACACTCAGCAAATTGTCAAAGATGACAAAAGATATAAACTAGTGGTGGAGGGGCTGCTAAAAGATAGGCACCCTTTGGAATTATGCTAAAAATATCTTTTTGGCTCAAAGCTCCCCCTACTAGGTATGTACCCCAAGGAAGTCAAAGACAGTAGAAGGAAAACATCCCACTATGTCAAAATATTGATAATAGCACTTTTTGTGGTAGCAAAGAACGAAAAACAAGACGCTCATTGGAGAATGCCTGAAGAAGTTGGAGTGCATTAATGTAATGGATTATTACTGTGCTATAAAAATGATGGATATGACAAATACAGAGAAACATGGAAAACCCTCTATGAACTTAGGAATATAGGGGGGCAAATAGGCAAAATAAGTATAGGTAAATAAATAGATAAAAATAAAAGGTGGAGACAGAAAAGACCTGGGTACAAATCTGACCTCAGACACTTTATAGCTCTATGTCCCTGGGCAAGTGGCTTAACTCCAATTTGCCTGAATTTCTCAACTGTAAAATGGGGACACACTGGAGAAGAAAATGGCAAACTCTCCAATGTCTTTGCCAAGAAAACCTTGTTCATGGTTCACAAAGAGTCGGACATGACTGAAAGAATAAAAACAACAAATAAAAGATATTGATCAAAATTTGTATTCAAATAAATGACACATGGGAAGAATTCAGAGAAGCAGTGAAAGAGCAGAACTAACACAAAGTGAAGGAGAACCAAGAAAACAATGCAATAATTACAATAGCGTGAACTTTTAAAGAATGAACTGAATATTATACAATGATCAAGCATAGCTTTACAAAACAGAGCAGAAAATGCATCTCCCTCTGTTGGTGAGCTATGAGTGTAGAATATCATATATACTGTTAGTTAGCATGGTTCAATATAGAATCATAGATTTAGCGCTGGAATACGACTTGGAGGCCATTCAGCAAAACTCCCTAATTTTATGAATGAGGAAACTGAGACCCAGAGAGGTAAATTGACTTGCCCGGGGTTACACAAAGCAGGGTTAGGATTTGAACCAGGTCTGGACTTTCATGGAATTCTTCTAACTCCACAACCTAGCATCCTTTCCATTGTACCATGTCCTGTCGTTTGCATTTGTTAGTTTTGTGGAGCTGTTTCTCCCTCCTTTTTGCTAATCTTTGGTACAGGAATGCTCTCTGGGTAGGACAAATATTTGTCATAGATTATTAAAAGTGTAAGAACCTTCATAAGTCACCTAGTCCAAACTCTGTATTTTATAGATCAAGCAAATAAGCAATAAACATTTATTAAGTACCTACTATGTGCTACAGGGCCTATAGGAGCACTGTGTTAAGTGCTGGGGAAACCAAAAAAAAGTCAAAAAACAGTCCCTACCATCAAGGAGCTTTACCTCTAATGATTATGATGAATCACAGATTTAGAAGTAGAGTATATCTTAGAGGACACAGAAGAATAGATTAAGAAATGAATACAGTGTAAAAGCAAAAGACATCAATAAAAAAAAGAACACTTTAAAAAATAAATTTTAAAAACATCGTAAGACTGAGGGGAAGTGGTATGGGGTTGTTGGGAAAGACAGATGAATTTAGTTAGGAAATCTAGATTGGAATCCTAGTTTAGCTCCTTACTAACAGCAAGTTAATTTACTACTCTGGACCTCAGTTCTCTCATCTGTAAAATGAGGGGGGTTATGCTACATGACCTCTAAGGTATATTCCACTTCTAAATCTATGATTCATCATAGTCATTAGAGTGTAAGCTCCTTCAGTATAATCGTTGAGCATAAGGACTGTCTTTTGCCTTTTTTCCCCCATTTTAGCACTGTGTCTGGGCCCTGCAGTACATAGTAGGTGCTTAATAAATGCTTATTGCTTGCTTACTTGACCGATCTGTAAAACAGGGAGTTTGGACCAGATGACTTATAAAGGCTCTTACAGCTTTCATACTCTATGATATCTATTTGTTAAGCACTTTCCTGTGAATGGTAGGTGACTTTTCAGATACCAAATAAAGGATAAGAAACTGACGTGGTTCTCTTCCACTGGGCATTTTCAGCCCATACATTTCTGAGGTTCTGAACACAGGCCCTGGTTGTAGAAAGTACTTTGAAGTCTCAGGAGAAACCAGAAGCACATCTGTGAGTGAAACGATCTTATCTATTCTTTGCCTAGACCACTGGATACTTCCTGGAATCAGTGTAGCAGGAGGGAGGAGGTGTGTGGTTGAGGACTGGTACATATGCATACAGTACTATCCCAGAGGAGGGACTTTTTTTTCTTACCCAACTAGATAAACCGAAAAGACCTTTTCAAAGGGTAAGTCACATTTCTTAAGAGTTGAGAGGGTTTGATGTCATCTTTCCACTCTAAAGTTTCTGAGCATGGCGGTGCTTTCCTTACACACTTACTTTGCGCTGACCTAAGTCACAGAGGATCAGCTAAGAAAATTTAAGCAAAATCACTTGAAAACCATTAAAGTGCTATATAAACATAAGGCACCATTATTACTGCTATAATTTATTAATTAAACGCAGTTGCTACCACTAATAATGATCAATGAGGTTTGTGAATAACAACATATAGGATGATCACCCAAATAGAAGTCTTTCTCCCAAGGCAGCTAGCTACAATGGAATTATAGCTACCAGGTTAATATCAGAGGACCTGGCTAATTCCAAAGGATTAGCTTCCTTTGCTAATCACTGGCTGTGTGACCTTGGGCAAATTTCTTAAATTCTCTGGGCCTCAGTTTCCTCATCCATAAAATGAGGGGTGTTGGACTAGATGACCTCTAAATGACTCCAGATGACCCTTTCAGCCCTAAAACTTCTATGAAACTCCCTTTTATCTATCCCCTGATTTTCTTAGGTCTCCTTTCTTCCTTCCCCATCCTGGGTGCTCTCCTGACTTCTCTGGAAAATTCACTGACCTCCCACTCAGGGTCCTTCAATTGCACAAGGTTCTTGGCTACCTCCTGAGTCACCGCTGCCTCACTTCTCTTCAGTTATACAGTGGTTGGTGTGTCCTTAAAACCCACTCCTTTACAAGGATTTCAATACTTGGTGGGGAGCAGGGTGGTTCCCTCTGGACTTTATGATCACTTATCTTTTGATTCAGAAGGGTCTTTTCAGTTTCCTCATTTTGACAAGCAAAGTCACCTGTCTATCTGAGTTTAAAGAAGCAATTCCCATTTTACCTTTCCTACATCAAAAGAATCATTATGAAAAAGCCAAAAGCGGCTTTAGACAACATCTGATCATTTGGTTTCTCTTTCTTTTTGCTCTTCAGCCTAATGACGTTAACTTAAATATCAGAGAAGCAGGGATCTCTAACAGAAAGATCACTGGACCAAATAATGTCAGGAGACCTGGGGTGAAGCACTTACCCAGCCCCTCCCGGGCTGGTTCACTATCCACTGCACTACCTAGCTACCCCATAATTGATTTTTTAAATAGTATTTTGGTCCCCCTCAATTACTTGTCAAGACAATTTTTAAAATTCATATTTTCAAGATTTTGAGTTGCAAATTTTCCTCCCTCCCTCACCTTCACACTTTCTAAAATGGTAGGCAATTTGATATAGGTTATCCATGCCCTAGCATGTAAAACGTATTTCCATATTAGTCATAGTAGTGAAAGAAGAAACAGATCAAAAGAAAAAAAAACCACGAAAAACACATGAAGTGGCGCCCTAGGCTGCGGCGGGAAGTGCGGTAGAGGTGTGGACAGCCTGAGCTTAGCCCCAGCTCGGATTCCACCCTGAGGGAGGCCTCCAGAGGAAGAAGGACGAACGGACCCCTCGGGAGGCCGCTTGCGGACCCGACAGAAGGCGGCCGGTAGAGAGACCCGGACTCGCAACTTGATTCTCAGTAGGGAGGGGAAGTTCCCGCGCAGGGAACCCACACTGCGATGTCGGGAGTGGCCTCAGTTGATTATGAAAGATTCCCACAAAAGAGTTCTGAGAAAGCAACCAGGTACAAGGTTCTGAGAAAGCAACCAGGGTGTTCACATCGTTCAACAGATGTCACTAAGAGGAGATTCACCAGTGACAGGTATGCACTGCTCAGGCATCCACCTCCACCCCCATCCCCAACCTCCCCATCCCCGCAAGTGCAAACGGTGCAGGAAGCATCCTGATTAGACAAGGAAGATTTTCAGGGTTCAGCTGATAGCACAGGCTCTTCACAGAAGCTCAGGGTATTTGTAAGACAGTACCCATCATAGAAAAAAAAAATCTTGAACGATCTTTCTAAGACCCCAGAGAGAGGAGGGGAGGAGAAAACCCTGGAGTTTCAACAGTCAAATCTACGTCTGTCCCAACTCTTTATCTGCCAGACTAGCACTGGATAACACATTGCCATTGCCCCAAACGGAACATTACATCTGGCCAGTCCAAGTAGAAATGGAATACAGGGGATGTAGGTATTAACAACCACAAATGCAGGTAATACTCAATAAGGGACAACAGTTCTTCAGTAGGCATAGACATCTATCTGATGGACAGCAGAGAACTGTCACTAGCAACCAAATGGTAGTACTGATTGCATCAGGAGATATGCATACTTATCAGATTCATGCCACACCAGCAAATACTAACATTCCACAGACAGAAGTGATGACATCTCCAGTCACCATAACATCTCAGACAACTACGTTATTTATGGTTGATGGATGATCCTCAGTTGAAAAGAGAAATAAAACTGATGAAAAATAAAGAAGCTGCTGGAGAATGTTGAAGAAAGAAAAAATAATATGTTGAGTGTCTGGAAAATCAAGCTGCAGTCTTGGAAAATCAAAATAAAACTTTAATAGAAAACTTAAAAACTTTAAAATATCTCTACTCCCATAAAAGTGTCTAAAAAGAAGATAAACCAATTTTATGGACTTACCTAAAAATTAAATGGATTTTCTTTTTATGTGGAATTTTATAAACTAAAAGGTCAAAAATGAAACTTAAAACTAGGAATTGCAGCATAAGGACTGAAGATTTTATTTACAAGATGCTGATGATGGTATCTAATAGAAATTAAAAGACTTCAAGCAAGTTCCTGGAACAAGTGGAACTTCTTTTTTTTTTTTGATTAATTAATTTTTAGTTTTCAACATTCACTTTCATAAGATTTTGAGTTTTAAATTTTCTCCCCCTCCCTTGCCTCTCCCCTCCCCACAACACAGGCAATCTGATATAGGCTCTACATATACATTACTATTAAACATATTTTCACATTAGTCATGCTGCGAAGAATTAAGACCAATGGGAGGAGTGGCAAGAAAGAAAAAACAAAACAAAAAAAGAGAGAAAAAAATGTGCTTTGATCTGCATTCAGACTCATAATTCTTTTTCTGAATATGTATAGCATTTTCCATCATGAATCTTTTGGAGTTGTCTTAGATCCCTGCATTGCTGAGAAGAGCTAAGCCTGTGGCTGTTATTGTGTACAATGTTTTCCTGGTTCTGTTCACTCACTCAACATCAGTTCATATAAGTCTTTCCAGGTTTTGCTGAAGTCGGCCTGTTCCTCATTTCTTATAGCACAGTAGTATTCCATTACATTCATATAACACAATTTGTTCAGCCATTCCCCAACTGATGGGCATCCCCTCAGTTTCTAATTCTTGGTCACCACGAAGAGAGCTGCAATAAATATTTTTGTAGGTGTGGGTCCTTTCCCCATTTTTATGATCTCTTTGGAATATAGACCTAGAAGTGGTATTGCTGGATCAAAGGGTATGCATCTTTTTATATTCCTTTGGGCATAGTTTCAAATTGCTCTCCAGAATGGTTGGATCAGTTCACAAGTCCACCAACAATGCATTAATGTTCCAATTTTCCCATATCTTCTCCAACATTTATAATTTTCCTGTTTTGTACTTGAGCCAATCTGAATGTGCTACCTCAGAGTTGCTTTGATTTGCATCTCTCTAATCAAAAGTGATTTAGAGCAATTTTTTCATATGACTATAAACAGCTTTAATTTCTTCCTCTGAAAACTACCTGTTCATATCCTTTGACCATTTATCAATTGGGGAATAACTTATATTCTTATAAATTTGACTCAGTTCTCTATATATTTTAGAAATGAGGCCTTATATCACCAATACGATTCCCACAGCAGTTGTTATACAGACATATTTCCAGGGTTGAATTGCAAAATTTAACAAACTCTCTTCCTCAAAAACTAAACCAAGATATTTATTCAGATACCAGAAAGACAGTTCCATCCTGGTGTAATCGCAATCAAATTAGGATGTTTTGCTGTTTTTGTTTTACTAAAAGTGCCTCTGACTGAATAATGTGATTGGGAAGGATCTTTCCCACCCATTGATGGGTCTGCCCTAGGGAAGCTTGATTAGGCAAGCTGTTTTTTAGAATTCTTTTTCTATTGTGACACTGGGCCAAAGGGTTACGCCTCTGGGTCTAAAAAGTGTATAAATACTCTTAGGGTGAGGTTTTACTTTGGGGGTTTAGTTTTTGGAATAAGGTCGGTGCCAGATGAGACTCTGGGAAGCCACTAAGCAGTGCCCCCCCCCCCACTTCCCTCCACCCTCCCCACCCTGCCCCAGATGTTGGTTCTTCCCTCTCTGGTAAAGATGTATGTATATTAGTGGTCAGACAGTTTGGAAGCACTGCCTGCTGATTTTTTTTCTGATTTCTCTGAAATTTTGAATTTGATTTTCTCTGATACCTATGCTTGATTAAAGTGGTTGTTACCCCTTGAAAGTTGCTTTCCTTTTATGAATACAGATCTAAGAACCTGTGGTAGCAGGTCCCCCTGTGTATGTTGGGGTGCTTATTGATACACATGGTAACAAAGAAGTGTACACACATCATCAATCCAGGGAGCACCAACATCCCCAAGCCTTCCCTGCATTAGGCCTCCCCACAAACAAGCTCCCCTAGACAAAATTCCTCCCTCCCTTACTCATGCTAGCTATTCTGCCTCAGCTCTCCCTTCTCTCTCCCAGCTCTGCCTTACTCTCACTTCCTGCTCACCCCTTCTTGTTCCACCCATTCAGCAAGTTCCTCCTGGCATGGGCTCTATGCGACTCAGGCTTCATCACAGCAGTCACCTGGGCCGAGCTCACAGCGGGTCATACAGGTCTATCAATGGGCAGGAAAGATTTTCTCATTCTATTAACATTAGAGGCCTTCATCAAAGACACTGGCTGTAAAATTTTTTCCCCAGCTTTCTGCCTCCCTTCCAACCTTGGTTGCATTGGTTTTGTTTGTGCAAAAACTTTTCGATTTAATGTAACCCAAATCATCCATTTCGCATTTCATAATGTTCTCTATCTGTTGTTTGGTCATAAATTCTTCCCTTCTCCATAAATCTGACAGATAAACTATTCCCTGTTCTCCTAGTTTGCTTATAGTATCAGCCTTTATCTCTAAATGACATACCAATTTTGATTTTATCTTGGTATACAATGTAAGATATTGGTCTATGCCTAGTTTCTGCCATATTATTTTTCATTTTTCCCAGCAGTTTTTGTTAAACAGTGAGTTCTTATCCCAGAAGCTGGGGTCATTGAGTTTATCAAACACTAGATTACTATAGTCATTGAATATTGTATCCTGTATACCTAACGTATTCCACTGATCTACCACTCTGTTTCTTAACCATTATCCAGTAGTTTTGATGATCGCTGCTTTATAATACAGTTTTAGATCTGGTGTGGCTGGGACACCCTCTCTTACATTTCTTTTTCATTAATTTCTTTGATATTCTGGATCTTTTGTTCTTTAGATGAATTTTGTTATTGTTTTTTCTACCTCTATAAAATAAATTTTTGGTAGCATAACTGGAACTTCTACTAGAATTAACATCAACAGTGGTACCTGATCAACAGAATGGGAATTTTTGACAGTTTGAATTTCCCACGTAGTAGTTATCAACAAAGTTTGCAACTGAGACAATTCATTAACGGAAGTTTGATGGGGAATTTTTTAACCAACATTTTATTGGTATAGATTTTCATTACTTACTAGGTTCTGAAATAAGCCCTTTTTAATTATCTACGTAAATATTTTTGTCTGCCAATATTATAAACTACAGATTTAAAAGGAAATCTAATGCTTTGTAAAATGTATAAATTATGCGTACTTTGCTCAACAGTTGAGTCTTTAAAACAATCTTTTAAAAATGTTTGTTTGCAAGAGGTTTAGCAAAAATAAAAAAAAAACAGGGCATAATCATTTTTCAGTTTTTGGCTTTCAAGATGTTCAAGCCACATGAACTAAAAATAAAACTTTGAAAGAAGTAGTCTGACTTTCAAAGAAGTAATTTTTATAGAAACTTTTTAGTAAACTGGGTAGAACAGTATAAACATTTGAGAGTTTTTTAAAAATATTATTGATTTTTTGGATGTGGTAACTTTCTCTAAATAGATCATAACAATCATGTGTTGATTCTATATGCAGCTGATATGAATTACTTATTCTACTGTGCTTTAATAGAAAGAAATATTTATAAGCCCCTAAAATTATTTTAGAGGATTTTTTAAAAATCAACTCAAGATACATACTAAAATATTTTTCCAAGAGGATCTTTCTAATGAAATTCTAATGTAGGGTTTATCAGTTTAAAAATAATGCAATTTTAAGCAATTATTCATGTAGAAAATATTTTGTGAGGTAATACCTAGATTCTTACCTTCATAAGAAAAAAAAGAATAAAGCAAGTAAAAGAAAAAAAACTTCGATCTGCATTCAGAGTCCATCACTTCTTTATCTGGATGTGGATAACATTGTCCTTCCCGAGTCCTTTGTACTTGTCTTGGATCATGGTCTTACTGAGAAGAACTTAGTCATTTACAGATGATCATCATACAATGTTGCTCTTACTATATACAATGTTTTCCTGGTTCTGCTCATTTCTTTTTGCACCAGTTCATACTAGTCTTTTTTCCATGTTTTTCTGAAATCTGCCTATGTATCTTTTCTTATTGCTTAATAGTATTCTATTACACTTATATGTCACAGTTTGTTGTATTGTTCAGCCATTCTTCAATTGATGGGCATCCCCTCAGTTTCCACTATTTTGCCACCACAAAAAGGGCTGCTATAAATATTTTTGCATGTATAGATCCTTTCCCCTTTCTTATGATCTCTTCAAGATACAGACCTAGTAGTGGTATTGCTGGATCAAAGAGTATGCACAATTTGGTTGCCCTTTGGGGACAGTTCCAAATTGCTCTCCAGAGTGTTTGGATCAGTTCTCAACTCCACCAACAATGCACCAGTCTCAATTTCTCATTTTCCTTTTCTGCATGTTAACCAACTTGCTAGGTGTGAGGTAGTACCTCAGAGTTGTTTTAATTTTCATTTCTCTAATCAAAAGTGATTTAGAGCACTTCTTCATATGTCTGTAGATAGCTTTGATTTCTTCATCCAAAAACTGCCCGTTCATATCCTTTGACCTTTTATAGATTGAGGAATGACTTGTATTCTTATAACCCTGACAGTTCTCTATATATTTGGGAAATGAGGCTTTTATCAGAGACACTGGCAGTAAAGATTGTTTCTCAGCTTTCTGCTTTTCTTCTAATCTTTTAAATTTGATAGAATTAAAATTATCCATTTTACTTTCCTTTATTTCTTGTTTAGTCAAAAATTCTTCCTTTCTCCATAGGTCTGACAGATAAACTATTCCTTGCTCTCCTAATATGCTTATGTATCACCCTTTATATCTAAATCATGAACCCATTTTGAACACATCTTGCTATACAGGGCAAAATGTTGATTTATGCCTAGCTTCTGTCATGCTGTTTTCCAGTTTCCCAGCATTTTTTGTCAGATAGTGAGTTCTTATCCCAGAAGCTGGGACCAATTATTTCTTATTGTGCAATAATTTTTCCATCACTTTCTATCACTACCACAATACGTTTAGACCCTAGGTTCTTGAAGGTTAAAAGCCAGCAGATTATAGGCTCTAGATGGTTTTAAGATGCTAAAAAAGTTTCAGGTATGGTCCTAGCAGCAAAATGGGTCTGTGTAAGAAGTCCAGTCTAGCTATTAATAGAGGTGCCCATGTTCAGTGTTCTGGCTAGTATGTAACAGATTCTTTGGCTTGGAAGCCCCAAAATTAAAGAAAAACTTTAAAATGCAAGCAAATCTATGTATCTCCTTTCTGATTTCACAGTGGTAGAAAAGAGAACAGAGTATGTTAAAAATTAGATAGGTCTTAGACCACCTATAGACATTAACTTAACTACAGGTATAGTAAGTTGTGAATTTTTAGATAAATTGACATATGATTAGAAAAACTGAATCACATTCATCTTTATATTTTCACAATAAATGAAACTAGAAGACCAAAGAAAGAGGCATCTAAATAGAAGGATGACTTGAAGTATCTCCTTGGAGAGACAAAGGAATTGACTTGTTTTTTTTTTATCCTATACTCAGAGTCAATAAAAACATTTCATGGGACACAATTGTATTGCCATTGTCATGATGAGCAATGACTAAAAAGACTGCCACAGAAAAGCTGTGTGATAGAGGGGGAAATGCTCGATTTGGAGGAAGAGGCTTTTGCTTCAAGTGCAGGCTCTTCCACTGACTCTCAGTGTAACTTTACTTAACTTCTTTGGCCTCATTTTCCTTATTTGTAAAATGAGAGGTTTGCACTAGATGACCTTTCCTGCTCTAAATCTATGAAATTTAGATAAGTGCAGTTTACATGCCAACAGCTATTGCAGAGGATGAGAGGTAGAGAAATACTACAAAGAAATTGACCAAATCTTCTGAATGGAATAAATTATTTCATAATTTCAATGTGAAAGGTAAAAATTACAAAATATGACTTATTTTTGAGAAACAAAAGAAGTGCTAGCTCTATGAATAGCTCAGAAGTTTCATATTACGTATTACAGATATTCCCCAGAAGAAAGTCAGAAGGTAGTAGATGTGGTAAGAGCTGAACAAAACATTAAATGAATTGTTTTTAACAATTATTTTAACAATAAATGAGTAGTTATTGATGTGGGAGTCATGAGTATCAGCAGTTTAGACGCATTCAATTATAGTTAAAATCTAATCAAAGGAAAGCCTAAAGGTAGGAAGAAAATACTATGAAGAGTTACAACAGCTATATCCTGACATCCAAATGAGCCATTGATGCTGAAAAGAGAGAAATTTAGAGACAAAGATATTGATCTTAGTTATCACCATTTTGTGCAGAAGTTTAGCCATTATGAAATGGTTTCCACAGGGAAAAAGTTAGAAGATCCCAGAGTCCTCCTTAGCCAACACACACTGGCAGCAGAGAGTAATGAGTGCCAAGACCTTTTTTTTTTTTTTAACAATGCCTGAGTTTTACACATGCATTTGTAGAAGAAGATGGTAAAAGATTACAAAGCAGCAAGGAAACAGTGGATGTGAAAAAAAGTCTAAAGAAAACTTGATGGGAAACCAAATGGTCTTACCAAGACCATTTGTAGATGAAATTGACAAGAGGAAAACATAATGGAAAGTGGACAAATTTGTCAACATTTCTATAGCATCTATTTTTTATCTCCAATAACTGAGGAAGCACCAAATTTGGATTCTAACAGTCACACTCTGTTATGTTTTACAGACAAGTAAAGAGAACATTTTGACAGACAAAGTTGTGCTAGACCAGACACACCAAGGGCATCTATGATAGAGGTTACATCATCTTAAAAACACTGAAGGAATTATTTTAGAAGGCATCATAGTGACCAAAAGCTATTCCCCAGTAGATAAGTGGTCGAGTATATGAACAAACAGTTCTCGAAAGAATTGTAAACTATTAACAACTATATGAAAGAATGCTTCAAATCATTAATGAGAAACAAAAGTCAAAACAACCTTGAGGTCTCGCTATACCCCCAGAAAACTGACAAAGATGACAAAAGATGGGAATAGTCAATGTTGGAGGGGTTGTGAGAAGATAGACACATTAGTACATTGTCAGTGGGACTGTGAACAGTACAGCCATTTTAGAAAGCAATTGGAATTACGTAAATAGAATAACTAAAATGCCCATACTCTTTAACTCAGAGATTTCATTATTGGGCTTATACCCTAAGGAGGTTACTGAGAAGAGAGTCCCCATATACACCAAAAAATTTATAACAGTACTTTTTGTGAAAGGAAAGAATTAGAAATAAAGTGGTTGCTCATTGATTGTGGAAGGCGTAAGCAAACTATGCCACAAAATTCAAGTAATGTGACCACTTCATAGAATTCATCATTCACACTAACAGTGACTTAGCTATACATGAAGGTAATGGAATCTTAAGGTGCTGTAAGAATTGATGAATATAATGAATATAGAGAAGCATAGAAATACGTATATCATCAGATGCAGAGTAAAATAAGCTGAGCCAAGAAAACAGTAGGATAATGTCAACAGAAAAAAACAACCACAAAAAAAGTGAATGTTGCAAAATAATAAAGTACTAGCATAGATCACAAGAAAAGCCGTAAGAAGATAATTCACCTCTTTGAGGAGTCAGGAGGCCAAAAGCATGATACACCACATATGTTTTCAGATTTCTTCTAAGAATTTATTGGTTTTACAGATTTTAAAAGTTATTATATTTTTTCTTTTAAAATATTATTTATAACATGCGATAGTTCCCTGACATGTGCAGGTAAGAGGGATACTAGGGGAAATTTTGGTTACGTAAATAAAAAGAAAAGAAAGGAAAACAATATATCATTTACAAGAGGGCTGTGCAATCTAGCTTATACTTTTTCTCTGGTTGAATTCTGGGATCAAGTCATTAGTCACAAGCAATATTTATTCAAGATATATGTATTGATGGGTCAGCTCTATGGGTCACTCATCCAGTTGAAAATTATAGTCTGAGTAATAGTCATTCTTCATTCACTGGTATTTTGCCGTATAGAAAATTAAACCAAATGATTCTGAGTAATTGTAGCTTTCATTTAATAGACACTACAATATTCTGGAACTTGGTGCAATCTGCACAATTCAACTGAAAAAACTTCAGGACTATCTGGAAGACCATATCCCCCATAGGGAAAACCTCTTCCACTTGGATTCTGCATAAGACATTCTCCATAACTATAGCAACTGTCATGTTCTGGCAAGCATCTATCCTTCTGTTTTGTGCTGTACTAGGTATTGAAGATCAGATGGTTACTGATTAGTTATTTCTGTTGACTCCCAGAAGCGCTACTTTCCTTAAAAGCTCGGTTCAAACATCACCTTCACCATAAGGCCTTTTCCAATGGCCCCAGTTGCCAATTCCTACCCCTTCCTCCTCACCTCAAAAAAAAGAAATGACCTTGAATTTATGGTATATATACTTAGCATCATAATCACTTTGTGCAGTCTCTCTGTCATTTTTTATAGATGAAAAAACTGGGTCCAGGAAAGTTAGTGGCTTGCTTAGGGTCCACCCAGCTTACTAGCTGTGTCTGAAAAGTAGTTTTTAAACACAGCTCTTCCTGAATACAGGTTCAGCATGTATCCACTATGCCATATTATCTCCCCTGGTAGAATGCAAACTTCTTCAGGGAAGGTACTCTCCCATTTTTGTCTCTACCTCCCTAGTGCCTAGTATATAATAGGTATTTGATAAATGATTGTGACCTACTTGATTCATTGTTGAATCAATCTGAAAATCTTACATGATCTTAATATGTACATTAGAGATACCTTACAGAGGAGAACCTATACAGCCACATTTTGCTCTAGCCAATTAAATGCTAATTTATAACCAACAAGTAATAAACACAGTCTGATCTAATGTGTTCTGCGTTGCTTAGTCAATTGTAAGAAAGATGTGGTCCACAATAAAATATGGTTTGCAAAAAGTCTTTCTGTTTCCCCTTTCTCATTGAGGATGCCCTTGATATGTGTGTAGATTATTTGCATAAAGATTTTGTAGAGAGGAGAATATGAGTAAATGGGTCAATAGATATCAATATCCTCTTGATTGGTGATGTCAAATTCATCCCAACTAACAATATGGCCTGCAATACCCCCAAGTGTGGTCCAGAGTCAGATTAAAATGTAATTGGAAAATAACAAAATTAATAAAAATATAATAAAACATAGATGATAATAATTTGAGATTTTCTAAGTGATACATGAGATCAAGCTCCTTTTCTATCTGAGTTTGACACTACTGCTTTTGATCAATTCTTTTTGGTAGTAACAACATTCTGTGATTTTCTTCCCAGGCATTTTATATTTTCCCCTCTTTCAAATACAATGATACTCAGTTCCTCAATGTCCTCAAAATTGTTCTGCTTCCAGCAGAGATATCATCCATCTATATTTGGTCTGGTCCAATTGTTCTTCCCGTATTTGTTTACTTCAATGCTATTCCCACTTCCTCACGTAAACACATCAATGACTGTATGAGGAAATTATATTAGTTCAGGTCCTTATCATCTCTTGCTCAGCATATTGTAATATCTTCCACACTGGACTCTCCACTTTTAGCCTTTACCATATCCCATCCATCCATCCTACAGCCACCAAACTAATATTCCTAAAGCACCTTCTGATCATGTCACTCCCCTGCTCAATAGACTTCAGTAGTTTCCCACTGACTCTAGGGGGAAAAAAAAAGAAAAACACATACTCTGGTGCAGTTGACTGAAGTCAAGAAGACTCATCTTCCTGAGTTCAAATCTGGCCACAGACACTTACTAGCTGTGTGATCCTAAGCAAATCACTTAACCCTGTCTGCCTCAATTTCCTCCTGAACTGGAGAAGAAAATGGCAAAACACACCAGTCTCTCTGCCAAGAAAACCTCAAATGGTTTCAGGAAGAGTCAGATGTGACTGAAAAGACTGAACAACAATAGAACTCTTCAGCAAGTTACTTAAAACCTTCCTCAGTCCAACTCCAGTCTTATTTCACATTACACCCATTAACATAGTATTTCAGACAAACTGGCCAACTGGCTTCAAATTCTTCAAACTTAGCATTCCTTCTCCTGCCTCCGTGACTTTGCATGGACTCTTCCCCTGCCTAGAGTGTACGCCTCCTCTCCTCTACTTAGAATCCTTAGCTTCCTTCACAGCTCAGCTCAGCCACCACTTCCTATGGGATGTCTTTTTTGATCCTTTTAAGTTGTTAGCATTCTTTCCCTCCTCAAATTATCTTGCATATACCTATTCTGCCTACATGTTGTACCTCCCAGAAAGTGGAAATTCTTCGAGGTTAGGGGCTGTATTCCATTTTGCCTTTATAGCTCTAGCACCTAGCATGGTGCTTTGTACATAGTGGGCACTCAACAAATGTTTGTTGAATTGAATTGAACTTGTTTACATGAAATTAGATGGGTCACTGAGAGAAAAAAATAGTTTTTTTCGTAGAAACCTTGGAAGATCTTTTCCATTTTTTCGTTATTTGTTGCCTTTACAATTTCATCCTTTTACAATCTACCTCAGTTGAGTTTCTTTCTTGATTTTCTCTTCCCTTCTTCCATACGTACCCCAATGGTTATTTTAAAGTAACTTAAGCTCACTATAGGCAACTCTCACTTAATAAAATACATGAGGTCATTAAAGCTTGCTTTGAAGCTAATTTTTGCTAGATTAGTTCTATCTTTACACTAGCTTCCATTATAAGTTTACTTATGTGTTATGCTAGAAATAAATTTGGCTCCTGGATATAATGACCTCACATGTAAGAATGCAACAAACCTTATAAAATTATAATTTTCTGGTAAATACTATAATAACAGCTTTCAGCATATTAAGAGTAATGTTGCATTGCATACAAAATAAGAATACCAAAAAGTGAAAATATAACAAAGTACCAGGAGAGTCACACATCACTCTAACAACAACCAGGAACTATCATTACATGCTTGCTTCTGTCTCACATATTATTCACTCTGCTCTGTAAAAGTGGCAATATCTAAAGGAATTTGGCTAACTTTTTCGTCTCCTACAAACCATATACAATTATAAAGTGGCACACAATGGAATTTCCCCTACCCACACACTTTTCTTGTTAATTCATCTTTCACACCAAGGTCAGATAAGAATATATAATCTATTATCCAATCTTCTGATAACCTTGTACCCACAACAGAATGAAGACAAAAACTAACCACCTACAACACCATGGGATTTGGAAATTAGGAAGTTTGTACCTGATGAGATAGAAGGAAATAGCTGACACCCAAGAAGCACCTATGGGCATTGTATGTGTACCACCAGGGCACATCTATTACAGTACAGCTTGCTGTATAGGGACAAAGAGTCCTAGATATCTCTGAAACCTCTGAGTATGCCCTTATGCCATGATGAAGGCATGTCAATCCTAGCTTGGCTCTATAGTCTGGAGGGGCATTTAGTGAAAGGGCAAGCTAAGTGTGACTCATTAGCACCTTCACTGTAAACCTCACTGGTGCCTCACATAAAGTATATGCCTCTAGATAATTTCAGTTATTTATGTGTGGAGTGGGGGAAAGGGTGGGATGAAGGTTGTAGGGGTTAAAGTAATCCTCCCCTTGAGGTTTAATGGTTTAATAATTATATATATATGAAGGAAGTAAAAAATGTGGGTGTTTCAGCAACATTTGTAAAAATGAATTTAAACTTTCATCAATATAATGATCTACCACAATTCCAGAAGACTGATGATAAGTCCTCCTAACAAAGAGCTAATAGAATGCAAATTTATAGACAGATAGATGTAGAAATACATAGATGCATATATGTGTGTGAATGTATTAGGTATGTATATATATGTATATATACAGAGAGAGAAATGGAGGGAGATAGATAAAAGATGATAGACAGACAGACAGACAGACAGACAGACAGACAGACAGATAGATAGATGATACATACATACATACATACATACATACATACATACATACATAGATTATAGTAGACAGAAAGACCTGGCCAATACAGGAATTTGTTTTGTTTAACAATACGTATTTATAACATAGGTTTTGTTTTTCTATCTTCCTCAATGGGGGAAAGGGGAGAGAAGGCGGGAAGGTAAGTGGATTTTTGTTGATTTAAGAAAAAATGAATTTAAATAAATGAATTCTAAGCTTCCTCTAGTGAGGGGCAAAGGACATGAAATAAGTCTGGTAACCTGAAAAAGGAAAATGGAGATATGGAAATTACATGTGGAAGTTCCACGAAAAGGAGAAGGAAGAAAATGTGACTTGGATGAATGTAGTATTATCTCAACAGCATCATGGTATCAAACCCAGCTTACAGAATCCTGGCAGAATCAAAGTCCATTAAAATATCTGAGCTTTGGTTTAGTGAGCAGTGCCGTTATTATTAATGGAAATGTGGAAACAAGAAGGAAGGAGATGTTTTGAAAGCTTGTCAATCAATCAATGAGCATTTCTTAAGTGCCCACATATGCCAAGCCCTCATCATGCTCAATTGGAGCAATTATATGATGTTTTATATGAACCAGATGTTCTGATTTCAATGCTTTATTCAATGCTTTATTTCCCATTATACCAAACTGGTCTAGGAACTAAAAGTGAATGCTGGAATCCTGGTGAAACTTTTTGACTCAATATATCCATGTGCCCACTTAAAAATGTGATGGTATTTCAGAAGTGGTCAGTTTCTCTATGTCACTCACTAGATTGCTTGAAGTAGCAGGATCATTCCCAAAATGTCATGTGAAAGAGGAGCATCTGACAATGTCTTCATCACAGTAGTTTCCAGCTATCTTGTAGAGCGCTTCCTCAATTTCTAGGACAAGTAGCTTTCTATCTTTCTTATTCAAATGATTTTGTTCATGGGAATGTGGTCAGTCAAAGGAAAACTCCCAGACATTCCAGTTGGAATTCCTGTGGTTTTTCCTACAGCCTTACTTTGACAGCTCTTTCTCTTTTAGGGAACAGGCTACAGAGTTTCATGTGACTGCATTTGGAGGGTTAGAATGAAATCTTTATTCATCTTTATCCCCAGGATCTAGAATCTCCAGGCATTTTGCACTCTGGGAAGGAAAAGTTTATCAACTCACTTCTTTCACAGCATTCAAGATTAGAACCCTTTTTGTCCAGTGGGGTGAACAAATTCTCCTATAAACATGAATCTGTGCCTGCTCTTAGGGAGCTTACAGCCTAATAGTCTGAAAATAGCATATACACAAATTATTATGGAACAAGGTAGAATGGAATGAGAACAAAAGAGAAACCCATATTGCTATGAGAAAACTTGAAGGCGAGAGGTTTCATCAGGGGGAATTTAAGGATATGGAGCATATCGCACCTGAACTGGGACATAAGGAAAAGGAGAATTTTGAAAGGTAAAGATGAGAAGGGAATGTGTTCCAAATACAGGATATGACCTGCTGAATGCATGGGGACAAGTCAGTACATGACATGACATGATCAAATAATAACTAGTCTCCAGTTTGAGTGAGAAGGGAAGAATGCAAGAAAAGTAATAATAAATAATATGATAAAGTAATAATAATAAACATTTCTGTAGCACCTACTATGTGCTAGACATTGTGTTAAGTGTTTTACAAATATTATCTCTTTTGAGCTTCACAACCACCCTGACATATAGGTGCTAGTCTTATCTCCATTTTACAGATGAGGAAACTGAGGCAAACAAAGGTTAAGTGAGTTGTCCAGGGTCCCACAGTTAGAAGCCAGATTGTGGAAGATAAACAAGTTTGTTTCTGATCCTATAAGATGAAAAGGTTGTTGACAAGGGAGTGGCAAAGTCAGACAGGCAGCTTTGTGAAGAGAGTTGTAACCAACTAAGGGACGATTTCAGTAGCCTGAGCACACATCCAACAATTTACCCAAGTCTTGCTAATTATGCCTTAGCAATATCCTTCAAATTGGTTTCTTCATTGCTGTTCTTTTTGCCACCTCCCTGGTGGACTCTGATTAATTCTCATCTAGAATATTACAACATCTTAAGTGGTCTCCTTTCCCTCCTCCTGGAACATACAAACAAAATGAAAATTTTGTCCTCTCCCCTCCCAGCTCCTCTTCCCAGACCCAAGCACACAGCAGGCACTTAATAAACGGTTGTTCAGTGTTGAACATCAATTTGGACCCAATATTCCAGCTTCTCAAACTAATTTGGCATCTTGATTCTGGTATCTCAGCACTAAAGGATCTCAAAGACCATCTTGAAGGTTTAGGTCAATTGCCATTTCTTTGATTCCCTAAACCAAAAAAAACCCACCTCATCCTAAAACCTATTTGTACCTTCTCTTAGTTATTCATTTTATATTGTAACTTGTATTATAGTTGTATAGAATAATAATAATAATAATAAATAATAATAACTAGCATTGACATGGTGCTTTAAGGTTTGCAAAGCACTTTAGAAATATCATTTCTTTTGATTCTCACAGCACCTCCCTGGAAAGCAGGTGATATTATGAAACCCATTTTATAGTTGAGGAAACTAAGGCAGACAGAGGTTAAGTAACTTGTCCAGGGTCATACAGACAGGAAATGTCTGAGGTAGGATTTGGACTCAAACCTTCCTGACTCCAGACCCAGTGTTCTATCATCTACGCTATTTAGCTGCCTATATTATCTCTCCCCTACAGATATAAGGTCTCTAAGGTCAAGATCTTATTTACTTTTGCTTTCCTCTCCTCTTCCCAGACCCAAGTACACAGTCAGTACCCAATAAACAGTTGTTCATTGTTGAACATCAATTTGGACTCAATGTTCTAGCTTATCAAGCTAATTTTGTATCTTGATTCTGGTATCTTAGCACTAAAGAATCTCAAAGTCAGAAGGGATTTCAGAAGCTAATCAATCTATAGTCCAATTTGTAGCAGAACAGAAACTCTTTCTGAAGCAAACTCAAGGGGACAAGACTTCCAGCAAAGAGAAACCTATATCTACCCAAGGCAACCCATTGCATTAGAGGCTGCTGAGAGGAATAAGGGATAAAGTACTGGGTCTGGGGTAAATATGACCTGAGTTAAATCCTGCTTTATAAACTTCCTATCTGTGTGACTTTGAGAAAGTCACTAAGACTCCCTGGGATTCTGTTTCCTCATCTGTAAATCAAAGGAATTAAACATTGTGACCTCTAAGGTCCCATCTAACTCTGTGATTCACTTTTGTATGACTAATTTTTAGTTCTTCCTTACATCAAACATAAATCTGTTTTTCTACAACTCAGTCAAAAAAGATTTGTTATAGAAAGCATGTATTTATTATATGAAGCACCTTCTATGTGACAAGCACTGTACTACACGCTGGAGGTACAGAAAGAGGTAAAAGACAGGTCCTACCCTCAAAGATCTGACAATCTATTTTTTTAATTTTTTTTTTTTAGTTTTGAGTTACAGATTCCTTCCTCCCTCCCTAATATGGCAAGCAATCTGATATAGGTTATACATGTACAATCATATTAAACGTATTTCCACATTAGCCATGTTGTGAAAGAAAAATCAAGAGAAAAGGAGAAAGTCACAAGAAGAGAAAAAGAGAGAGAGAGAGAAAAAATAGTCTGCTTTGATCTGCATTCAGACTCCATAGATCTTTCTCTGGATGTGGATAGCATTTTTCATAATGAGTCTTTCGGAATTGTCTTACATCATTGTATTGCTAAGCAGAGCTAAATCTATCAAAGTTGAGCATCACACAATGTTGATGTTACTGTGTTTAAAGTTCTCCTGGTTCTGCTCACTTCGCTCAACATCAGTTCATGTAAGCTTTCCCAGTTTTTCCTGAAATCTGCCTGCTCATCATTTCTTATAGCACAATAGTATTCCATTATATTCACATACTACAACTTGTTCAGCCATTCCCCAATCGATGGACATTCCCTCAATTTCCAATTCTTGGCCACCACAAAAAGAACTACAGTAAATATTTTTGTAGGTGTGGGTCCTTTTCCCATTTTTATGATTTCTTTGGGATACAGACTTAGAAGTGGTATTGCTGCATGAAAGAGTGAATACACAGTTTTATAGCCCTTTGGGCATAGTCCCAAATTGCTCTCCAGAATGGTTGGATCAGTTCACAACTCCACCAGCAATGCATTAGTATGCTGATACTCATATTGAGGGAGACATCAAGCAAACAAATGGGTACAAATTATATACAGGATAAATAGGAAGTAATTTTTAGAATGGAAGGCCCTGGATTTAAGAGAGCTTGGGAAAAGCTCCCTGTAGATGAGATTTTAGTTGGGACTTAAAAGAAGCCAGGGAAGCCAGGAAGTAGAGATAAAGAGGAAGAACTTTCCAGGGATGGGGGCAGAGAAAATGCCAAAATTAACCCCATTGCTCCTAGTTCTGCCCCTCTTCTCTGTGGCAATTCATTACTACCCTGAAAAGTGTGATTACTTCATATTTGATAAAGTAAGGGTCTTTATCAAATACTCTGCAGAAACCAAGTCAATTCTAGACCTCTGCTTCTGAAGTGTTGCTCACCTTCTGTCATAAGACAAAGCTCTTTGTCAAAGCTCTGAAGTCACATTTTAGCCCTGTCATTTTTGATGTTAAGTAGGACAGTACATTTTGGGTGCATTTTAAAGATTAAAAAAGTAAGGTCCAGGAAAGAAACAGGGTATAATTGAAAGAGCATTGAACTTGGGGTCCTAGGTTCAGAGTTCAAAGCCCAGACCTATCAATTAATCCCTGAACGAATGTGGACAATTCAC
This sequence comes from Notamacropus eugenii, assembly GCF_028372415.1. Lineage (NCBI taxonomy): Eukaryota > Metazoa > Chordata > Mammalia > Diprotodontia > Macropodidae > Notamacropus > Notamacropus eugenii. The sequence continues at coordinate 343,525,200 of NC_092876.1, forward strand.
TTAACCTTTTAAAAGGATCCTAGATCTAGAGCCGAAAGAGACCTCAGAGACCACCTAACCCAACCCCTCCGTTTTATAGATGAGGAAACTGAGACCCAGGAAAGTTAGTGTTTTGTCTAAGGTCACATAGATAGAGGAAGCATCTGATTGCAGTTAATGTTTTTTCACCTGACCAACACTGTTTCAGTTTTCTCAACTGTAAAATGATGACAATGGACTGGATAATCTTTGAGGTCCTTTAAGCTCTAGAACTATGATCCTATGATTCTAAGGGGTCATTTTGGCTCATTTGGGGACAAACCAGGTTACTCCTGGGTTATCACATGTGCAAAGTAAGATTCCCTGACTGTGTTCCTTAGCCAGTCAGCACAAAACTGGGAGAAGTTAACAGGAGGTATATGGTGGATGGTCTGATACAGAGCTAGTGATGGTCTTAACTTAACTGATACTCATCCCAGCTGAACTCCCTGAGGCTGGACATCTCCAGGGAAAGGAAAGCAATAGGAGAATGGATTTCAGGAGAGAGTGTATCTGGGCTGGAGAGAGATTGCCAGATTGTAAACTGGGCCCCTCCCCCCCCCCATGACTTCTTCGATTCCTTCCAGCAATAAATCTTTGATCCTTTGAAGGGGAATTGGAGAAGGAAGGAAAGAAGAAAGAAAAGGAAGAAGAGGAGGAAGAGGAAAAGGAGACAGAAGAGGGGGAAAGAGAACAGGACCACTTATATACTAATTATCTTTGTATTATCCTGTGCCTAAAAAGAGTGCTACATAATAGATACTTAATGGGTGTAAAATGACTAAATGAAAGTATATTTGGAAATCATAAATATAGAGGTGATGATGGATTAAAGCTCTGAGAACAGATGAGAAGGGAGGAGCCACAATGGGAAGAAGGAAGAGGTCTAAGTCTACGATTTACTTACCAGCTCACTGTTACTTGGAGTAACTCAGTGCCCCGTTCAAGCCCTCAATATCCTGATTTATAAAATGAGAGGGTTAGACTAGGGCAGGGACCTTAGCTTGGGATCTGTGAACTTGTTTTTTACAACATTATGACAACTAACTATATTTCAATATAATTAGTTTTGTCATGTTATTCAGTTGTTTTCAGAATTGTTGATTTTTCATGATCCCATTTGGGGTTTTCCTGGCAAGGATACTGGAGTGGTTTGCCATTGCCTTCCCCAGCTCATTTTATATGTGAGGAAACAGAGGCAATCAGAGTTAAGTGACTTGCCAAAGGTCTCACAGCTAGCAGAGTTAAGTGACTTGCCAAAGGTCTCACAGCTAGCAAGCGTCTAAGGTCGAATTTGAACTGACTACAGCCTGGCACTTGGTGCACTATGGTGCCACCTAGTGGACCATTTCTGGTACTCTGGAGTTAGTCACTGCACACATCCAATCAATGATTCACTCAGTTTCAATACGAGGCTTATGGTATTACCTCTGACAACAATCTCCTTAAGTTATTTGCAATGGGTTTTTTGCCCCCTACACCCACTTTAAAGTTATGGCACTAGAGTTTTCCTGCTACAAAGCAGGAAGCTGATTTCTAATAAAGTGACTAAGTCTAGAGTATAGCATAATAGTCGAAAGAGCAGGTCCTCTGAAGACCTGAGTTCAAATCTCACCCCTGACTCTATTTGAGGACAGGCTAGTCACCTAACCTCCCTGGGCTTCAGTTTTCTCGACTGTAACAAAGCAGGGGGATGAACAGAATGGCCTCAGAAGTTCCATCCAGCTAAAACTATTATACCAAGTATTTCCGCTTGGCAGTAAATGAGCTGGGTCAAAAATTTATACTTACTCAGGATGCCCCATCTCTGTACATAAATAAGAAATTGCTATGAAAAAAATTAAAATATTGCATTTCTGGTCTCTGGCTTTAAATTTTTAGTCGTAGTTAAGCAGAATCATAGATTTCCATGATCAGTACCCCAGGTGATTTAAAGGAAAAGTCCCACAATTTCCTAAGTGACAAGTTGAAGAAGAAGAAACTTTCAGTTCCACGTTTCTAGAGGAATGTTCTTAGAAACTTAGTAGGTTTTCATATTATTGGTTCTAAGATGGGTTGATATGTTCACATGACCTTAAAATTTTCACTTGAAGGACGCTTTTTATTTCTTTAAGTCTAGTTTCAGATGTTAGAGGTTTAACTTTTTCCCACTGACTGGGAACAAAAATTCTGAAGCCAAGTTATTTGCATTATCTTTTCCCCAAAACCTACCTCTCATTAGAACTTCCTTATTTCTGTCCAGGACTCCAGCAGTCTCAGAGGTCTGATCATGTCATCCTAAGCTCCTCATTTCTCCTCTCTCCACACAGCCAATCAGTTGCCAACACTTATTTCTTGCTCCACAAAATCTCTCAAATTCAGTCCCTTTTCTCTATCCACAGAGATACCACCCTAATTCAAGCCCGAATTATCTACCCACCTGGTTTATTGCCATAGTTTTCTGTTCCTACTTCAAGTTTCTCCCCTTGTGAATCTATTTTTCACACAGCTGCCGCAGTGATTTTCCTAAAGTACAGGTCACTCCCCTACTCCAAAAACTCCTTTGTTCACTCATTGCCCATCGAGTCCCATATAAACTTTGCCACTTGGCATGTAAATAAAGCCTATCACAATGTGTCCCTAAAACTACCTTTCCAATCTTATTACGTATTATCCACCTTCACACACACTGTGGTCTAGGCGTACTGGCCCTCTTTCTGTTCCTCATTCATGATACTCCTCTTCCAGCATCTTCTTTTATACCGTTCTGTCCCCTCTACTTGGAATTCACACCATCTTCTCTCAGCATTGAAATCCCTTGTTTCCTTCCCAGCTCAGATCAAGCACTACCTTCTACATTACATGAAACCTTTCCTACCTAAGTTACCCTCCACCTGCACTCCCATCCAATAAATAATTAAATATCTATTAAGTTCTTTGTGCCAGGCACTATGCTAAATGAAGAGGATCCAAAGAGACCCTGCCTTCAAGGAGCTTACGTTACGATGGGGGTGGGGGGAGACAACATACAAAAGTATTGCACATAAAAGATCTATAGAGTGTAAATGAAAGTAATGACATAAAACAGCATCAACATGTAAAAAGGCTACCTGCTGAGGGGAGGATTTGAGCTGAGTATCAAAGGAAGCCAAAAAATGGAGGTGACTAGGGAGAGCGTTCCAGACCTTTAGTATAGCCAAGAAAAGGTGAAAGAGCCGAGAGATGGAGCATCCTGTATGAGGAACAACAAGAAATCTGTTGTCACATGCCTGGAGGGGAATAGAATGTAAGAAGACTGGAAGGGTAGTCACCTTAAAACCCTTCGCAACTTGTCTCTTTAGGAAGTTTTTCCTATCAGTGCAGATCATCAATTGTTCTGCAGCTCAATGGTCTTAGAACACTGCCTGGGCACTGAGAGTTTGTGACTTGTCTATATTTATTCAGTCAGTAAATGTCAGAGGCAGGCCTTGAGTTCAGGTCTTCCTGAATTGGAAGCAAAGTTTCCAAGTTCACTGCATCATATTAATTTTAAATTACTTAAACGTGGGGAGGAGATTGAAATCTTTATCCCTGTTGACCCAGTCATTCCATTACTGGGCATATATCTGCAAGGAGGCCAAAGAGAGAAAGGTCTAATAGATATTAAAATATTAACAAAATAACAATACCATACATTTTATAATGATAGAGTTCAAACATATTTCTTCAACTCTATTTTATTTCTAATGTGACATTTGCACACTTTAAAGTTCTATGTGAACACTATCACCATCATCATCATCATTTTACCTACGTTCCTAGTAAATGAGGGAAAGGCACTAGCAGCTGGGGGAATAGGAGAGTCCTCCTGAAGAAGCTGGAACTTGACCTGAATCTTAAAGAAAGTCGGAGAAATTAAGAGGCAGGAGTAAGGTGGAAGAGCATTCTCAAGTCAAGACTTCCAGGACACAGGAGCAACAAGGAGTAGATGCTGCCGAAGAGTAGTGTTCGAGGGCACCACTCAAACCTCTCCAAAACAGAAATAATGCACCAAAGATAAAGCCACTTCAGCTATCTCTGTGGTTTAGGACGCATAGAATCCAAAAGAAAGTTTTCAAAATGAAACGAAACAAAATACGAACTGACATATATTGACCCTGAGCTCACTCGCCATCCCTCTCCCACCTCCCGCACTGCTTGTTCTTGACTACAGTGAATTACTCTCTTCTCTTTTCTTTCTATATCCTCACTTGGAATGATCTTATCAATCCCCATGGATTCAGTTCTCACTTATATTCAGATGATTCCCATATATGCAGTTATCTACAGACATAAACCCAGCTGTTATCTCTCTTCTGACACCCAGCCTCTCATTACCAACTGTTCAATGGCTATTTCCCTACTGAATGTTTTGAAGGCATCTTTAATTCTGCATGTCCTAAACGGGACTCATCAACTTTCCCCTTCCCCAAAAAAACTCAATCTTCTTCCTGTTTAGTCAAGGACACTTCTATTCTTCGTTACCCAAGCCTATAACCTCAGTCATCCCTGACTTCCACAGATGTCATCCATTGCCAAGTTGATTCCAGCCCCGTATATGTCTCCCATATATCCCTCTTTTCTCCATCCACAGAGTCATCATTCTAGCTCAGACCCTCTTGTTGCCTCCTAATGGGTCTCCCTGCATCTTTTCTCACCACTTTAATCCATTTTCCACATAACAGTCAAGGGAATTTTCCTAAGACACAGGATAATGCCATGTCATTGTATGGCTCCCGTGGCTCCCTATTACCTCTAGGATAAAAAACAAACTGTGAGGCAGGCATTTAAAATCATTCACAATCCAGTTTACCTTTGCAGGGTTATCAAACATTACTCCCCTTCTTCACATTCCAGCCAAACTGACCAATTTGCTCTTTCTCCTGCATTATATTCCCTGTGTAATCTCTATGCCTTCAGATAGGTTGCCCCAAATCTGGAATTCTTGGCTTCCTTTAAATCTGCCTTCTCCCTGAAGTTTTTCCCACCTACCAATGCATGTTGAAATTACTTTATATTTACTCTCTCTATATTTTCCATCTGTTCTTCCCCCTCAAGGACAGGACTTGTTTTTTTGTGTGTTTATATCTCCAGTGCCTGGAACACAACAGAGGCTTAATAAATACTTAATTCCATGGGATCAGAGACTTATATCAGACCCTGATACTTGCCCAATTCTCTTTTGGCCTCCATTCACCTACCCCCTTCCCACTTATCCCTCTCTCTTGTGATAATTCCCTGACTACTCCAGCTTTAACTGATTCCCCTTTTCCTCTTATCTCCAATCTCACCCATCCCACATACACACAAAGTCTTCCATACAATTTAGCACTTAATTATTTTCTATTTTGTAGAATCCTTGCTGCTGTTTTTATGTATGTTAGATTTCTCTCCCCAACTCAGTTACAGCCTCAGAGTACTGTTAGAACTGGGAGAGGTGATAGAGATATCCTAGCCCAACTTTCTCATTTCACAAATGAGAAGTGTAAAACCCAGAAAGGGTTAGTGACTTGCCCTAGGTCACACAGTAAATTGATAGCAGAGCTGGGGCAAGAGTTCAGATCTCTTAACTATCAAGATAATGCCTTTTCTACTCTTATTCTTCCTATATTCTCACAATACCAATTTCAGTGGGTTATAGAGAGTGGACACATGATAAATACTTGTTTAGTCCATTGGTTGAAGTAGATAAAAAGGCTCTATTTTCCAAGTAGTGTTTTATTTTGAGGATTTTCTGAACAAGATTCGTGTGTAACCTTTGCAGCACTTCTAGGGATTTTTTCCCTTACATTCACTCTGATCTTTAATACTTTCCAAGAAGCCATCTGAACACTTCCCAATTCCAATTCTACTTTGGTTTTTCTACTTATCAATATAAATAATATGGAAACAAAAATTTTGCCAGAAGCCTCTTCTCTCTTTATAGTCTCATCATGTCTAGAGATTCTGCAGTGAGAAAACCCCTAATATCAGGAGTTCTTAACCTGAAATCTATGAACTTGTTTGTTTTTATTTTAAAAATTTTGATAACTATATTTCATTATAATTGGTTTCTTTTTTAATTCAATTTATTTTTATTTTATAACTTTAAAGGTAACATTCTGAGAAACAGTCCATAGTCCTCAGAATAAGATTGCCAAGGGATCCATGATACCATAAAGACTGAGAATCTCAGCTCTAACTCATATATTTGATGCCACGGACAGAAGAGAATCTGACTTGTACTTGAGCCCTGATTATATACACATGAGTGTATATAGAAGAGGAAAAAGATGGGGTGAGTTGGGTCCAGTTCCAACATCCTCTGAAAAAAGATCTGATGAACTCACTCACACTAAGGTGTTAAGGTTCTAATATTTTGCCTTCCTCTGAAGTATTTGCATTTTTTTTAAAAGGAGTATCAGAAGAAAAGGATGCTTAATATAAGTTAATAAACTCTAAATGGTGAAAGTCCAGGTATAAGGGCAAGAGATATTTGGGAGAGGAGCCTTTGGCTGATCCTCACATTGTATCTGGGAGGTGGATATTTCTCTGATTATATCTGGCCAGGCATGGGTAAACTCATTTATTTCTAAGCATGCTTAGGTTGGGTGGGTGGGTGAGTGTCTAACTGAATATTTTTGTGTATTCCTGTTAAGATCCAGAATAATGTTTCCTCATAATCTCTCCCCCAATTTGTTGCAGTAAAAAAGCTTTGACAAATGAGTTAAATGATAGTTTGAATGGAATTTTCAAATACTTTTGAATGAGACAGCTCTTGCCTTTCAGAGAGAGAGAAAGAGAGATCTAGACAATGGTCAGAAACTTCTAAAGGTCTAAATCTTTAATAGTTCTTTCCCAGATAGTAAATATTTCTTAAGCAATTATTATGTGCTAGGCACTGAGGTAAGGGCTGGAAATAACCAAGAAAGGCAAAAGACACTCCCTATTCTCAAGGAAGTCACAATCTAAAGGGAGAGACAATATGCTAATTATGTGTATGTATGTATGTATTTGTGTATATATACACACATACACATATACCTATATGTATACACTTAATACATACATATGTATACATACATATATAGACATTAACTAACAGAAGGTCATAGATTTAGAGTTGGAGATCATCAAGGACAACCCTCTCATTTTACAAATGAAGAAACTGAGTCCCAAAAAGGAGAAATGACTTGCCTAAATCACACAGTGATTAAGTAGCAGAGTTGGAATTTGAACCCAGGACTGCTCCATTTAAATCCATTATTCTGCTCATTTGTCTTATGTTCCTGGGATTAGAACTCAGATTCTCTGGCTCAAAACACTCATTTAATCTTTTTAGGACCCCAGACTATGTTTTATGTTAATTGTTCTTAAACTTAAAAGTTAACTGAATGAAACATAATTAACAAAACAAAAGACAGACCTTCCCAAAGCTAAATTTAGCTCCTTTGAGAAGGTTTTGTGCCTTTTCAAATGGAGTCTTTCCTTTCTGTGGTTCAATAGCCTTTGGAACTCTCTATCTCTGAACTAAAAGTATCAATTAATTGACAAGCATTTATTAAGCACCTACTGTGTGCCAGGTACTATGCTAATTAGGAGGGATACATGTACAGAAGTGAGGCAGTCACAGCCCTCAAGAAGTTCACAAGTCTTCCTGGGGAAGAGGCAGTAGTGGCCACAGAAAGGTAGAAATTGAGTCAGGGCATCCTTTCATTCTCTCTCCCTCCAGCGTGCCTTACAGCAAACTGCTCCAAGACTTCACTTAAGCACATCATTCTGACCATCTGGTCATAACAATAATAATAATACTATTAACACTCATTATTAGTGATTACAGCAAGATATATTATGCTCATTATTAACAATTAGTCATTATAGTATATCACACTAATTATTTGCATTTATTAATCATTATCACATTTACATAGCACTTTAAGCTTTGCAAAGCACTGTACACACTATCTTAGTTGATCATAGGACTTTAGAGCTGGAATTTAGGGGCCCTATGGTCCAACCTCTTCATTTGACACATAAAGAAACTGGGACCCAGAGAGATTAAAAAAGTTCTTGGGCAGCAGTTTAAAGCCAATGGCACACATGAGAACCCTAGACCTGGAGTCGGAGGCCCTGGGTTCCAATTCCACTTCCGCCATGTGCTACCTGCATGTCCATGAGGAAGCCACTTATTCTCTCTAGGTCTCAGTTTCCTTATCTGTAAATGAGGACTAGATAACCACGGAGGTCCCTTCCTGTAGTCTGTATATCTTTGAGAAAGTCAGCCTCCTTTTGAGTTTAGATAATTTACTGATGACTTTAAGAAAAGCAAACCAACTCTGGCACTCACCCAATGGTGGGCTGGTCCGTGTACTTTCTCCAAGTCAGGGAGGCTTCTTCGCCTGGTGCTTGGTGCCTGGTGCCTGGTGCCTGGCAGCTCCTTTCTCAGTACTTGGGCAAAGATGCTACTCTGAAGTCTCTCTCTAAAGTAATAACTCTTCAGTCTGAACTGTTCCTCTTTTTCATCTGTGAATTTCCCCACCCTTGTAGAAAAAGTTAACTCTTTCCTCTCTGGTTAGAATTGCATAGTTTTTAGCCGACTTTGAAGATTCTTGGTGACACAAACAAAAATACAAGCAATCAACCCCAGGACCTGACTTTTCAATCTCCTTGACCTCATTATCGAATCTTTGGGGATTTTCTTGAGGATAACTGGAGGATCAGGAATAGAGTCCAGGGTGAATCACTGATGAGGCACAAATCACCCCCTCCCTGAGCCATTCACCACAAGTCTTTCCTGTCCACATTTCTGGGGGCATGTGGGAATCCCCTCCTTAGCTGCAAAAGGGGGAAACCATAATAGGAAAGACTCAACCAAGAGGCTGAACAAGCCACACAACAAAATTACTTTGCATTAATACCTCACGTTCAAACTGCTGAATGCCCCAACACCTCTGAGCCCATCCTAGAGTTTCCAAGTCCTTTCTTGCTTTAATGGACCTTCTATGCCCCTTTCAGACATTCACTGAAGCCAAACAAAACCACTCGCAGCTCTGAGTCCACAGCCATCAAAGTTTGCTCTTTACCATCAAAGTTAAAGCCTTTTACTTTTAGATAGAGAAATAAAGGCTCCAAAAATCACTCTGGTTCATGCTGCTACCTTCTTTTGTCTGGACTATTGCAATGACCTCCCAACTGGTTTCTTTAATTCAAAACTCTTCCTTCTCCAAACCATCCTTCCACACACCTGGGGCAGCTAGGTGGTGCAGTGGATAGAGCACCAGTGCAGGAGTCAGGAGGACCTGAGTTCAAATCTCACCTCAGACACTTGACACTCACTAGCTGTGTGACCTTGGGCAAGTCACTTAACCCCAATTGCCTCATGCTGGGTCATCTCCAGTCATCCTGATGAATATCTGGTCACTGGATTCAGATGGCTCTGGAGGAGAAGTGAGGCTGGTGACCTGCACAGCCCTCCCTCACTCAAAACAAAGTCAAGTGCAAGTCATGTCATCATTTCTCTGATGGCATGGTCTTCTTGGGCAATGAAGGACGAACACACACACACACAAAAAATCTTCCACACACCTACCAAATTCATATCCCTAAAGCACTAGTCTATGTATATTGTCCCCCTTTTCCAGAGGTTCCCTCTTGCTTCTTGTCAAACTCTTGCTTGAAATGCAAAGCCCTTCTTTTTTTGGTTTTTTGGTTTTTTTGGAGGAGATAAGCAAGGAACATTAAGTGACTTGCCCAAGATCACACAACTAGTACGTGTCAAGTGTCTGAGCCTGGGGACCTGTCTTTATAATCAAGCCTATTTCTCTTTCCATGCTTAGTCCACACTCTTCCCTTTCGCATACTCCTATGTTCCCTTTCAGCATTTCAGCCAAAATAGCTTACTTTCTGTTCCTCCTATAAAGCATTCTGCCACAGGCTGCCTCAAATGAATTCCCTTATCACCACTGCCTCTGAGAGTTCCTGGATTCCTTCAAAGCTCAGGTACCACCTATTACACAAGGCCTACTCTAATTCTGCCCAAGTTGCTAGTGTCTTTTCAAGCCTCTCCTGCTAAAATTACTCTGAATTAACTTTGCATATGTAACATGTATGTTCTTGCTCACTGCCTCAAGGTCATGCAGACATTTCCCCTCAAGGTTCCAGACTCTCTCTGTTTTGTTGTGTGTGTGTGTTTTTTTTTACTGCTCTCAGCTCAAGCCCTACTAGGTGTGCTTCCCCCATCACTAGGAGACTGATGACTAGTACACCATCCATTTAACATCTAACATTGATTAACTTTTTCAAAAGGATATTGACTTCAAAGACACAGCCAGAACAAACTGGCAAACAACAAAAATATTCTCCCCTTCCCAATACTTCTGGGATAAACTCTCCCCTGTGCCACTTCAGCCTGTAGGGGAGTAATCCAAAAACTTAGCTCAGTTCCTACAGAGCATTGGTCCCTCCAAAGTTCATGTCCAGATGTGGCATGATTGGATGTGGCATGACTGCTTGATGAGCCTGGGTCTCAGCTAACTGTGAGGTAGAGTACCAAAGATCATTCACAAAGGTCACTCTTTCCTTTTCAGGTCATCAATTCTATGCTGACTGCAAACCTGAATTTAGGAATGAGGGAGACAGAGTAGCCCTCCAGATCTTTCGAACTCACAAAGTTGTAGGCTTCATTCACATCCTTCTCACTGAGCTCCCACACAGAATTAATACAATGAACCCTTGAATGTATAGGTAGCCAACCAGAGAGCCCTAGCTTCAATGCCAGTCATAGAATATACTCTATTATTTCTGAGACACTTCTCTCTCAAGTCATCACAATTTTCCCAGACCCAGTTCCTTAGGGCTCTCCATGGAGAGAACCCATCTTAGCAAGCTGATGGGGGTTGCACATGCACCCGATACTATAGTCTATATATTTTACAATTATTTGTGTACACCTGGTTTAAACATAAACTTCTTGAGGTGGGAACTATTTTCATCTCATCTTTGGTTCTACACCACCTAACACAGTACTTGCCATACTTGGCTGGTGTTTGGTTGTTTTTGAGTCATGTCCAATTCTTTGTGACCCCATTTGGGGTTTCCTTGGCAGAGACACTGTAGTGGTTTGCCATTTCCTTCTCTAGGTCATTTTACAAATGAGGAACTGAGGCAAACAGGGTGAAGTAACTTGCTCAGGGTCACATAGCTAGTAAGTGTCTGAGGGCAGATTTGAACTCATGAAGATGAGTTTTCCTGATTCCAAGCCCAGTGCTTTCTCCACTACACCACCTAGCTGCCCTACTTGGCACGCAGGAGGGGGTTTAATAAATATTTGGTGAATGAATGAATACATGTCCCTCGTCCCAGAATCTGTTTTATTTTATGAAAATTGCAGATAAGTAATGAATTAAAATTTTTTAATGTTGAACTGCTTTATAAAACAATGAATGCAAATTTAAGATGACATTTCTCTATATTGTTTTCTAACCTTTACTCCCACAAAACTATTTACATCCCTGGAGTAGGAAGATTTTCATATAAAACTATCTAAACTGTATATTCACAGTCTTTTTCAGTTCTTATATACCTTAATTTTTAGTAAGCCTTCCCAATATTCAACATTTGTTGTTGTTCAGTCACATCCAACTCTTTGGGACTTTCTTAGCAAAGACATTGGAGTGTTTTACCATTCCCTTCTCCAGCTCATTTTACAGATGAGGAATTGAGGCAAACAGGGTTAAGTGACTTGCTAGTTAAATGTCTGAGGCCAGATTGGAACTCAGGAAGATTAATCTTCCCAACTCCAGGGTGGGTACTCTATCCACTGTGCCACCTAACTGCTCCTATGTTAAATGTGAAAGGAAATAAATTCTAGGGTTCACCATGCAATATCTATGTGTTGATCCTTCATTGCCAAAGAAGACCATGCCATTAGAGAAATGATGACATGACTTGCACTTGACTTTGTTTTGAGTGAGGGAGGGCTGTGCAGGTCACCAGCCTCACTTCTCCTCCAGAGCCATCTGAATCCAGTGACCAGCTATTCATCAGGATGACTGGAGATGACCCAGCATGAGGCAATTGGGGTTAAATGACTTGCCCAAGGTCACACAGCTAGTGTCAAGTGTCTGAGGTGAGATTTGAACTCAGGTCCTCCTGTCTCCTGCACTGGTACTCTATCCACTGCACCACCAAGCTGCCCCTCACCATGAAATATGAAATAAAGCAATGAATAGGATAACATAACTATTTACCAAATTTCCTTTTACCCACTGGATGAGCTCCTCACATCCTCCAGGGGAACGTGCATTGGAGAGAGGGAACCACTGAACTACTGTTGAGGTCTGAGGAGTGCTGGGGAACCCCAAAATACTGACATGCCAGGTCCTGCTCAAATGAATTCGACTCAAACCTTCTTAAAGCCAAAGAAATACAAAGTTTATTAAAGATTCACCATACTGGGTTGACTTTTAAGGAGCCTAAACATTTGTAAAGCTTGTATAAACAAGCAGGCCAGACATCATCTCAGCTAGACAAAGTCTGAGCTGGATTGACTCAGCTCCTTCATGGAGGCAAGATGGAATTTAAATACAGAAAAAGATTGTAGGAGGGATCTGGGGGTGGTCTGGTAGTCTAGAGTGATGGGAGGAGGGGTTTAGGGAGGGTCTTGAGGAGAAGTCCAAGGAAGACCTCAATGGGAGTGGGGTAACTGGTCAAAGGTTGGAAATAGCTGGAGGCAATCAGGAGCTATCAGATAATGGAGGGTTTGGGTGGGAAGCAGGTAGGGCAATCCAGAGGTAACAGAAAATGGAAGGCCAGGCTAGGCCAAGGGCAACAGAATTGAATATGAAAGGCCAGATTAAGTGGGAAGATTCTAGGGGAATTCAGGGAGGTTCCCAGAGTCTGAACCATATCACTACCATTCAAGTCTTGTTCTCTAGAGTTAACTTTCTTCTGTTCTCTACATGTCTTATTTACATATGATCTCTCCATATGAAAACACTGAGGACCAGTTGAACCCTGCCTCTTACTTTTATTATTATCTCCCTTTCCCAACTCTTCCTCCTAAACATAACAAAGAACCACACAATTAATTTTTTGCTTAAAAAACTCCAACAGTTTCAGAAATTTTAGGTCTATAGTTGGTCACTATGTGTCTGCTTAACCAGGGTTTTATTCTGAAACAGAGTGTCGTCACACCAACCTTTAGTGAACCTGGTCTTCTATCTCAACTTGGTGGTAGTGGTTAAAAGTATGAGGCGATAGCTTTGATACTGGGCCTTGTGGTTCTGGAGGAAGTGGGGACATAAAAGTCACCAGTAACCTCTACTCCCAGAAAGCAGCTGTCTGATGTAATGGATAGAGGGCTGGCTTTAGAGTCAGGAAGACCGAAGTCTAAATCCTGCTTCAACCACTTAATAGCTGGGTTGTTGTTCAGTCATTTTTTTCAGTTGTGTCTGACTCTTCAAGACCCTATTTGGGGTTTTCTTGGCAGAGATACGGGAGTGATTTGTCATTTCCTTCTCCAGCTCATTTTATAGGTGAGGAAACTGAAGCAAACTTGGTGAAGTGACTTGCCCAGGGTCACTAGTAAGTATCCGAGATTTGAACTCAGAAAGATGAGCCTTCCTGACTACAGGCCTGTGCCACCCAGTTGCCCCCTAACAGCTGTATGACAAGTCATTTAACATCTTTGGTCACTAGTAAGTATCCGAGATTTGAACTCAGAAAGATAAGCCTTCCTGACTACAGGCCTGTGCCACCCAGTTGCCCCCTAACAGCTGTATGACAAGTCATTTAACATCTTTTAATCTCAGTTTTCTCAACTATAAAATGGAGATAATGATAGTACCTAAAACCTCAAAGGGTTTTTGTAAGAATCAAATGAAATTTTATACACATACACACACATACATTCACATATATACATGATGGGGTACAGACTCCGGGAACCTCCTCAAACTCTCCTGGAATCTTCCCACTTAATCTGACTTTTCATACCCAAATCTATTACCCTTAACGGAGCCAGACCCTCCATTATCTGTTACTTATGAATTGCCTCACCTGCTTCCTCTTCCACCCCTCCACCATCTGTTATCTCCTGATTGCCTCCAGCTGTTTCCCACTCTGGATTCTGACCTCTAGTCACCCCAGTCCCATTTATATCCTCCTTGGAATCCTCTTCAAGACCCTCCCTAAACCCCTCCTCCCATCCCCCCAGACTATTAGACTACCCCGCATCCCTCCTAATGTCTTTCTGTATATAAATTCTGTCTCACCTCCATAAAAGTTATCAGATTCTATCTGGTCAGCTACAAGCATCACAAGTGGTGAGGCTTAACAGTCAACTCAGTATGGTGAATCTTTAATAAACTTTGTGCTGAAAGAAGACTTGGGTTGAATTCATTCAGGCAGGACCCAGGGTGTTGGTATTTTGGGGTCCCAAGCACCCCAAACCTCACCTTAATGGTTCCCTGACCTCAGCATACATATATACACAGAAAGATGTGTATATTTATATTATATATAATATTAACTATATCTGTTGCTTCATCCATTTGTAATGAAAAATAGCAAGATTTTAATTTCTCAATGAGTAGATCACAAGCATGCTGAGATAAACAGGAAATTTTCTTTCCAACTATTTTTTCTGCAAGGAGAGCCATTCAGTGTTGCTTTGAGCATGATTTGTCAAGCAGTTTCAACTATATACATATATACATGTATATATACAACTATATATACATATGTGATATATACATACGTATATGATATACAATAAATCTAGGTAAGACCAATGCTTCTCTTTTCAAATTAAGCTTTTACACTTAGCAATTCCAGAAGTAGTATCATATGCTACTTTGAGTAATCTGTTTGATGTCATAAACATGATTTTTTTAAAGTTTTTGCTTCTTTAGTATCCAATATAATCTGGAAAATCATCTTGTCTTGACAAAATATTCTATGTGTTCATTTGCAAGCTCTCACATCCATTTATATGACTTTTCATGCTTTCTACACAAACAAAACAGTCTTTCCTCTCCGTTAATAGTAGTATTTGTGAATCTAATTATCTTTTACTTTATTTTTCTATATTTTTGCTATTATAACTATTTTCTTTGTTTGCACTTGATTCCACTACTATAAGTTCATTTTCTTTTCACACCAAGTATGTAGTTATCCATCACAAAGAGATATCTCACTTTAAACTTCAAAAAAATAAAGACTTTTGGAAAAAGAAAGTCATTCATTTTTGAAAGTTATTTCTATTTTTAACTAATTAATTTATTTTTAGTTTTCAACATTCAGTTCCACAAGCTTTTGAGTTTCAAATTTTCTCCCCCTCTCTCCCCTCCCTCCTCCCCACAACAGCATGCAATCTGATATAGGCTGTATATATACATTCATACTAAACATATTTTCACATTAGTCATGTTATAAAGAAGAATTACAACCAATGGAAAGAACCACAAGAAAGAAGAAACAAAACAAAGACCAAAAAGAGAGAGAGCAAATAGTATGTTTGATGTGCAGTCAGACTCTGCAATTCTTTCTCTGGATGTGGATAGCACTTTCCATCATAAGTCCCTTGGAGTGGTCCTAAAACCTTGTATTGCTGAGAAGAGCCAAGTCTATCAAAGTTGGTCATCATATAATGTGACTGTAACTTTGTACAATGATTTCTATTTTTTAAAATAGTAGTTTTGGGAGAAATTAGCTTATTGTTCTTAACAAATGAAACATACTGAGAAATATGATAGACTTCTTAGTACTTTTAAGTTACACATGAAGATTGCTCAACTTCAAGTTTACACACTCCATGTTTAAAGCCTGCAAGTAACTCTCAGTCACAAATTATCTTGGGTGATTAGCCTATGACTAATATAGCAGTGATGTTAAATTGGGCAAAAATGATGCTCCATAATAGCATAGATTCAAAACTGATGTCATTTGTGTGTACAATATTAAATAATCACCTAACTATGTTCCCTGTTGGTTGGAACAAATTCACCACTTAGTTTCACTTTTGTTGACTCATTTAAGTGTATGTATTTATATCCTATTTCCCCTAATTTTGATCATTGCTTCTATTTAACTACCAAGAGAGTACTGAGGACCACAGGTTAGAAAACTCAGATTTCCTCTCCCCATAGCATCTCACAAGATATACAGAAAAGGGATGTAAATTAGATTAGAATCTGAGATTCTTATTACTATGAAAAAGGTTTCCCATAGGTGTCTTTGTCTCACTTGTACAGAGGCAATGCATTTGGTAAAAACCAGTGAAGACTAGTCTTAGAAACTAATGGGTTGGTCTTTCTCAAACAATGTGAATAAACAGTTACCAAAAGAATTACAAACTACTAACAACCATAAGAATGTTCCAGATCACTAAAAATAAGAGAAATTCAAATCAAAACAACCTAGGCTTCTTTTCACACCCAGCACTTTGCCAAAGATATATGTTTGTCCTTCATTGCTGAAGAAGACCATGCCATCAGAAATAATGACATGACTTGCACTTGACTTTGTTTTGAGTGAGGGAGGGCTGTGCAGGTCACCAACCTCACTTCTTCTCCAGAACCATCTGAATCCAGAGATCAGATATTCATCAGGATGACTGGAGATGACCCAGGATGAGGCAATTGGGGTTAAGTGACTTACCCAAGGTCACACAGCTAGTGAGTGTCAAGTGTCTGAGGTGAGATTTAGACTCAGGTCCTCCTGACTCCTGCACTGGTAGTCTATCCACTGCACCACCTAGCTGCCCTATGGGAATCGTCAATGTTGGAGAGGTTGTGGGAAGATACACTAGTTGGTTGTTAGTGTAGCTATGAATTAGTACAATCATTCTGGAAAGCTCTTTGGAATGATGCAAATAAAATGGTTAAAATGCCCATACTCTTTAACTTAGAGATTCCACTACTAGGCTTATACCTCAAGGAGGTCACTGATAAGAAGAAAGTCCTTATATAGATCAAAATATTTATAGGAGCACTTTTCATAATATCAAAGAATTGGAAAGAAAGTAGATACCCATCATTTGGGGCCTAGCTAAACAAACTGAGATGCATGAATGTAATGGGATTTTACTGTGCTCCAAGAAACAATTAATTCTATGAATACAGAGAAACATGAAAAGATTTATACCATCTGATATAGGATGAAGTGGCCAGAGCCAAGAAAATAATATACACAATCACTGTTGTTGTTCAGCCATGTCCAACTCTTTGTGACTCCTTTTGGGGTTTTCTTGGCAAAGATTGAGTGGTTTTCCATTTCCTTCTCCAACTCATTTTATAGATGAGGAAACTAAGGCAAACAGGGTCAAGTGACTTGCCCAGAGTCACACAGCTAGTGAGTATCTGAGGCCAGTTTTGAACTCAGAAAGATGAGTCTTCCTGACATCAGGCCCAGCATTCCATCCACTGTGCCACTGAGGTACCCCCACACAATTGCTATAACAACATAAATGGAAAGAACAACCACTAGAAAAAGATCAATCAACCAATCGATCAATAAGTATTTATTAAGTGCCTACCACGTGTGAGGTTCCACGCTAAGTGCTGAGGATACAAAAGGAGGCAAAAGATAGTCCCTGTCCTCTATATTACAATCCAGTGGGGTAGACAACATGCATACAACTACATAGAAAACAAGCTATATATACATGTGTATATATATATATATATATATATATGTGTGTGTGTGTGTGTGTGTGTGTGTGTGTGTGTGTGTGTGTGTGTGTGTGTGTGTGTATATACATAATACATATGGAAAAAATTGACAGAGGTAAGGCATTGAAATTAAGAGGAACTGGGGAAAGGAAAGCTATAAAAGGCTTCCTACATAGAAAATGAGGTTTTAGTTGGCACTTAAAGGAAGCCAGGGAGGTCAGTAGAAGGAGAGAAGGAGAGAGAATGTTCCAGGCATGAGAGTGAGCCAGAGAGAATGCAAGGTGAATGTTGCCAAATTATAAAGAGCAAACATGGCTCCAAGAATGAGATATGAGAATATATCTGTTCACATTTTTTGCAGTGGGAGGAAGTCCTCAGATGTGGAACATTGAATGTATTTTCAGTTTTTTCCATACATTGATCAGTTTTGTTGAATTTTTTCCCTCTCTTCCACTTTTTGTGCATTTTTTTCCTTCAGAGATATTATTTGTTACATGAGATGGTTCTATGGAAGGGGATGAATATTGGGAGATACTCTGCAGAGGGTAAAAACAAAAGATATAAATGCAGATTTATGCTTTAACAAAACCAAATGGATCAAACTTGGGATTTGGGATGGGAGGAGATATGCCAAGGGCCCTAGAATCTTTACTTCTCTACTATCTTCAGGCAGGGATTGCCTCGGCAAATTGTGCAGATAAATTTTTGTCTTTATTTCCCCCAGAACACCTTTTCCCTTCTCCCCTCCCTGACTCCAGCCAAGCATTCAATGTTCTCAGGTCTCTTAACCTTTACAAACCAAAACTAGCTCTGAAGCTTTAAGTTTAAATAAATGTCTACATCTCCCGAGAGTATTTGGGGTTTTTTTAAACCTTCTCTATGACAAGTTTTGTCTGCTGCTGGAGGAATTTTAATAATCAATGACAAGTGGTATTATTCTAATTAGTCATTTCACATTTGTTCTGCTTAAGAAGAAAACAGGCTTTGGGTCCAGGACTCATCTATGAGGATCATGAAGACAACATTAAGAACAACTCTCATTTATACAGTGCTCCAAAACTGACAAAGCCATTTCCCCCAAAATACCATCCTTCTAAGGTTGGCAACCTGAGGGTCATCCTGGACTCTTGCCTCTCTCTCACATACACCCCTGTCTCTCATGTCTTTCCCACCTGTGTTTTTAGCTCCCCTCACCACCTCCCCCCTAGCTGGACCCTCCATTATCTCTCATCTTAACTATTATGGTAGCCTCTTTATTGGCATCACTACTTTCAATCTCTCCTCTTTCTCATCAATTCTCTACACAGATGTCAATGTGATATTCCTAAAAACACAGGTCTGTCAAAAAAAATCTTCAGCAGTTCTTTATAACTTTTAAGACATGTAAAACTGAGACTTTTGTCCTTTGAAACACAATCCAGGTGCTACATCCTACACAAGACCACGCCATCCCCAGTTGTCTGTGCTCCTTGCCCCTTTGAAATTACTTTGTATTACTACTTTGTATTTACTCCTCTGTCTAACAGTGATATTACAAGTGGCTATTCACATCTACTATAGGCCAGCACTGTGCTAAGTGTTGGGGATACAAATGTAACACAGAGCTCTAGTCTACTTGCATTAGATTAGTCTTAGTGATGGAGAATGATTATTGGATGCCCCCTGTCTAGGCTCCAGTAATCATTTTCCACCAATGAGGAATGTAATTGACAGGTCATTCAGTTCACATAGGTAATGTTGGGGACTTTGTCAGTTTAGGCTCCCAGGGAGTCCAAGAAGGATCTCACCCAAAACAGACTGGCCACACCGGAGGGCAAAGAACTTGAGAGATCAACTGAAAAGAAAATAGTAGGTTTATTCCAAGTTAGGTAAGGAATCTACATACAGAATGGAAAGTCATGCCTGGGGTGGGGGGGGAAGGGGGTGGCACAGTGTATAGAGCACAGACCCTGGAGTCAGGAGGACCTGAGATCAAATTTGGTCTCAGATCCTTATGTGACCCTGGGCAAATCAACCAACTCCAATTGCTTCCCCCACTCCAAAAGAAGAAAGTGATGCCCCACACCAAGGATTAGTCTTGTTCTAGGCAGAGTTTGGGCTCCATCTTCCAACTTTATCTACAAAGATTACACAGCCAATCAACAGCATTCTGGGCAATTTGGCATCAAATAACACCTTTCCCCAGAGTAGAAGAAGCAGAGGCAATCAACCTGAGGGAAAAGGTGGGGAATATTTTGAATGCATCTAACAGATTTTGTTACCAAGAAGAAAGCACAACTCTTGTTCCAGGTCAGGGAGGAAAAGAAAGTGATCATATATCTTTTTTTTCTAATTTTGGAAACGTTTGTATTTGAAGTTTTGAGTTTTAAAGTCGATCTCTCCTTTTCCCCTACCCCCAAGACAGTAAGCAATCAGATATAGGTTATATATGTGCAGTTATGTAGAACATTCCCATATTAATCATTTTGTATAAGAAGACTCAAAAAAAGAAAAAAAATGAAGGAAAGGAAGGAAGAAAAGAAGGAAGGAAAGAAGAAAAGGAAAGAAAGAGAGAAAGAAAGAAAGGAGGAAAATGAAAAAAGCATGCTTCAGTCTATATTCAAACAATATCAGTTATTTCTGTTGAGGTGGATAGTATGCTTCATCCTTAGTCCTTTGAGATTGCTTTGGATTACTGTTTTGCTCAAAATAGCTGTTATTCACAATTCTTTGTTGAATAATATTGCTGTTACTGTGTATAACCTTCTCCTGTTTCTGTTCATTTCACTATGCATCAGTTCATGTAAGTCTTTCCAGGTTTTTCTGAAATCATCTTTCTTTTAATTTCTTATGGCACAATAATATTCCATCACAATCATATGCCACACCTTGTTTAGTCATTCATTAACTGATAGGCATCCCTTCAATTTCCAATTTTTAGCCACCACAAAAAGAGCTGCAATAAATATACTAAATATCTGTATTGTTAAAGAAGTTTATTTGATTCAAGATTCAGGGTTGAGGAGAGCATTAAGAGGAGGTTGCAGGTAGCACTGAGCTGCAACTGTTGGCTCTTATTGGTTAGAGAGATTGTTAAATTTTCATGGTAAACATTTATACCTCAGAAATTAGCAAATATTCAACTCAGGTTTAATTTAGTGTTCTGATAACAAGATTTTAAGAAAGTGATGGAGAAAATGTTGATAATGCAAATTAAATTTAAACGTGTGTCCCAGGAATGCTATTTTTTTCCCTAGTGAATCTGTTACACATTTATCAGTGCACCACTGGTTTAGGGTAACCTGAAGATGTGTTCCATTACATGGAAAGGCTGCTATGTGGACAAAGATGAGGGAAACCCCAGAACCTAGAGGGGTTATAATGTGCCAGCATCAGAGCAGTGATGTAATTAAGGGTTATTCTTTATCTGAGGGACAGTCCCAACCCCTAGTAAGATTAAAGCTCCTCCTTTGAAGGGAAGGGAAAAACCTATTGGTACTTAAACTAATTTACTGAAAGATCTGGCTCAGGCCAGGGAAACTAAGGCTTTCCAGAAAGGTGGGGAGGACCCTCTAAAATGCTATAATTAGGAATCTGGCATTTGACAAGGAACTGAAGATCAGGGGAATTCAAGAGCTTTGTGTACCTTCGGGGAAGGCATATGCCAAATTTAAAGAAAATGGCCCCCAAGTGCTATCTAAAACTGTGGTGCACATATATAACACATTCACCAATCCAAAGTCAGGATAGATTTGTAGTATGTTCAGAACAACTGGAGCCTTAGTGTCGAATTGTAATTAAATGCCAGACACACGGTTCTACTTCCAGATTTTTCACTAACTAACTTTGTGATTTTGTAATATTTTACCTCTTCAGGATATAACTATCGTATTTATCTTAAAAGGTGATTGTGGTGATCGGATGAAATAACAGGTGACATTCATACAATATTTGAAGAGTTATAACATGCTTTACATACACCGATCTCATTTGATCCTTATAACCTACTGAGATAAGTGTTGTTGGCATTATTTTCATCATTTTACAGATGAGGAAACTGGAGGTTAGAGAAGACTTGCCCTCGGCCACACAAATAGCAAGAGTTTTAGAAAAAGGATTTGAATCCAGTTCGTTCCAGACTCTATACCAAATAGTCAAAAATAATGTATATAAAGTGTTTCATAAACCCTATGGGGCTTTTTAAATATGAACTCCTTATTGTTCTCATTCTTCTCCTCATATCCTAAATAGTTCAGATAAGGACAGGGAATGAGCATTTATTAAGTTCCTATTATGCACCAAGTACTTTATAAATATTATCTCACTTGATCCTCACAGCAACCCTGGGAGGAGGTGCTATTATTGTCC
This sequence comes from Notamacropus eugenii, assembly GCF_028372415.1. NCBI lineage: Eukaryota > Metazoa > Chordata > Mammalia > Diprotodontia > Macropodidae > Notamacropus > Notamacropus eugenii. Next base: position 343,547,213 of record NC_092876.1, read on the forward strand.
CCATTTACACTTTACAGTTGAATAAACTGAGGCAGACAGATTAAATGACTTGTCCACTGCCACACAGCTAGTAAGTTTCTGAGGCTGGATTTAAACTTAGATCTTCTTGACTCCAGACAGAACACTCTATCCACTATTCCACTTAATTGCCTCTAGGAAGGTCCTAAAACAATTCATAATCTTTATATCATTCCTTTATGTATAATGATTATCATCTGCTTTATCTCATATTTTTGATGGGTCTCAAATAGAAATGACTGAAGGATAATTCTTTTATATTTTTATGCTCTCCAGACTATTACACAAATGAATAAAGGGACCTGCTTTTTGTAATTGAATATGAGCATCGAGATGCAGTCTCATCTTCTGTAGACTCATTGAAAACATCTTTGAGACAACTCCAGTAGCAAGCAAGGCAAAGATGACTTGCACTGGGTCCTGTTTCCACAAGGTATTAATTTCTTCTGCTAAGTATATTTTGAATGCTTTTCATTTTATGGTTGTTGTTCAGTCATTTTCAGTCATGTCTGATTCTCCATGACCCCTTTTGGGGTTTTCTTGGCAAAGATACTGGAATGATTTGCCATTTCCTTCTCTAGTTCATTTTACAGGTGAGGAAACTGAGGCAAACCAATTTAAGTGACTTGCCCAGGGTCACACAACTAGTAAGTGTCTGAGGCCATATTTGAACTCAGGTCTTCCTGGCTCCAAGACTTGGCACTCTATCCACTGTGCCACCTACCTACTGTAAACTTTTCATGCCATGGAATTTGGAGATTGTAAGCAACTGACATGATGACATCTGCCATTCTTAATTTCTTAATTATCTGAATGTGGGCAATATTACTATTATTATTTTAGTTATTATCATCATACAGTAGGATGAGAACAATAAAACATCACAGGATAGGATATATGGGTTAACTGGGAATTTCTTGACTAAGTAATATGCTTTGAAAGAATGTGCTATGGATGTGATCTAAAAATTATCTAAGAAACAGAATTGATCCCTAATGGAGAAGTCAAGAGCCTTTTGGTAAGCGGTAAAGAAGAGTAAAATTGTAAAGGAGAAAAGATTCCACAAATACTGCTTCTGTGCAGTATCTAATGAGCAATGGAGAGTGTAGCCGCTGCTCTGAAAAGGGAATCGCTAGTAGTTCAGGAAAACTTAGTGAAATATTCAGTGCTCCAAATCTAGGGAAACCATAGGCAGCTAGGTGGTTATAGTGGATAAAATGTTAGACCTGGAGTCAGGAGGACCTGAGTTTGAATTCTGTCTTAGATGTTTACTAGCTATGTGGCCCTGAGCAAGTCACTTAATTTCTATCTGACTCAGTTTCCTTCTCTGTAAAATAGGGATGCTAATAATAGCACCTACCTCTCAGGATTGCCATGAGGTTAAAATGAGGTAATATTGTGAGGCACTTTGCAAATCTTAAAGTGATCTATAAATGTTTTTCTTGTTACTTAGGCTATTGGTTGTGTCCCACTCTTTGTGACCCTATTTGGGGTTTTCTTCGCAAAGATACTGAAGCAGTTTGCCATTTCCTTCTCCAGCTCATTTTACAGATGAGGAAACTGAGGCAAACAGGGTTAAGTGACTTGCCCAGGGTCACACAGCTTGTTAGTATCTGAAGTTAGATTTGAACTCAGGCCCTCCTGACTCTAGGTTGGGTACTCTAGCTGCCTCTTCTATAAATACTAGCTATCACTATCATCATCTTCATCATCATTAAGGGAAAGGATAGTCAGAGATTTTCTGTGGGCAGAAGCTTTTTCTGAATCAACAGAGGAGAGAAAATGGCTTGCCTAGAGTTTTGCTTTAAATCCTGCTCCAAGTTAATTGATTAGCGTGAGACGGTGTATCTATAACATTTCTATACCATAAATTATACTTGGCCATTACTTTTCCCTATATTAAAAATGATTATGCTCTTGCATGGATGTCACGGGACATCTGGCATTGAACTCAGTAGGTGACAGATACAAAGAGAGAAGTATAGGAGGGGATGGGGAAGAAAAGGAGCTTAAGCCAAGGTCATTGCTGGAGAAATTCCCTCCTCTTGATACCCTATGTGGTGGTGGGGAAAGTTACCTAGGACAGGCAGTGACGAGGCCTGATGGAAAGAGAACCTTCTGTTTGGGAACTTCTTTGACCTGGGGATGCCCTATTTTTCCACAGAGGTATTCTTCCATTTAAGGAACCCCATGTTCCCCTTTGAACAGAAGGGTAAGATTTAGGTTGCGTAAGTTAAGTAGGTCTGTCCTGACAGGAACCCTCAGATGCCCATCTCTAAGAGGAAAAAAGCAAAGGCTAATGGAAAGAATATGACATATTTCCCATTCAAGAAACTTCAAGAAATGGTGTGATGAGCAAGTTTCACTAACCTGGGAACTGAATCTAGCCTAAGCACTAGCCCAAGGTCCTGCAAAAAGTGAAGAAACACCAGAAAAGGAAATCCACCTCTAGGTTAAGTTTGGGGAAATGGGTCTCTGGGGTTATTGTCTTTTTGTTCTATGTAGAGTGCAGAGAGATAATCTGACCAAAATACATCCTCTGGTCTGCATCGGAGAACTTTGTTACAGTGGAATAGAAATACCACGAGATCCCCATTCCACAAGACCTGAAACTCTGACAGAGATCAAACTGCTGGGCTTGAACATGGCTCCTCAGGTGATTGGTGACTGACTCTCTTAGTGACTTTCCTTGTTCTGAAAATGTAGCCCATGCTCCTAGATGCTCACATTTCAGGCAAACTTTGGGTTGGGATTGCAGAATTGCAACTTACCAATGTTTGAACAACCATACCAGTTCAAAGCAAAAGACATTTAATTAAATCATACAGCAAAATAAATGTCAAGGGCTACACCCTCCCATAGGTTACCATGATGGCAATGGGAGAGGAAACACATGAGTAGAAAATATTAATGGCAAGAGACCATGTGTGGATGGAACACAGGCATGGGGAATACACATAACCAAGGCGACTTGAGCTCCTACCCTGTTGAAACCAATTTTTTTTTTCTGGGACTGCTGCTAGCCATTCTTTCCACAGAGCTGCCAATGTCACCCAGCTGATATGATGACCCCAAAAAACTACAGGTTGCTATGCTTGGCTTCTGGGCTACACTGTTGGTGTCTTCTCCCTTCTTCTTGGTCACCATGGTGGTCTTCCCTTACCAAGTTACATTCTGCTGCCATTTGTTGGTCCTCCTCATCGGGGCTGCTCTTTTGGGATCCTTTGCTACCCTTTCTTCTACCTTTCATTCTCTCTCCTTCATCTCTTCCTCCCATCTTCACTTTCTTCCTTCCTTCTTCCACAAAAAAGAGAAGGAATGATTTCCTGTCACTATAACTTCAAAAATCTAGTCTTCCATTTATCTTATGTCTCCCTGTCCCAAATAACCTGTTAACATTAACATAATCTCAGGTCAGTGCAACACAAGTTGCATTACTACACATGTAAGGAACACACAAACTCTATTTCTCTTTGTTGTTGTTCAGTCATTTCTGATTCTTCATGACCCCATTTGGGGATTTTTTGGCACAGATATTGGATTGATTTGCCATTTCCTTCTCCAGCTCATTTTACAGATGAGGAACTGAGGCAAACAGGGTTAAGTGACTTATCCAAGGTCACACAGGTAGTAAATATCTAAGGACAGATACGAAATTAGGAAGATGGGTCTTCCTGACTTCATACCCAGGACTCTATCCACTGCACCTAACTGCCCCTGCCTCTCTATCATTTGCCTACAAGTAAGTAGAAACATCGCTGAATTTGGAATTGCATAACATGAGTTTAAATTCTGACTCTGCAACTTGGCCAAGTTATTTCCTCTCCTGAGTCTTAGTTCCCTTATTTGTAAAGTAAGAAGGTGGATCTCCTAGATGGACTAGATGACTCCTTCCACTCCTCCTAAATCCCATGACGATGAACAAGTTCAGATAGGTTAAACACAAGCACATTTTGTAGACATGAAACTTTGTTTTGTCCCATTTGGAGGACAAGAACTCAGAAATCCTCTAGGTCCTGAATACTTCTGTCCAAGTTTCCAGGTCTAGTTCATTTGTAGAGTAGTTAGTTTTATTTCTCACTGACCATCCAAGAAGTCTGTCTTCTCTTTCTAGCCCCACTCCACTTCTTAGTCTGCTCCAGGCTGACCCCTGCTCCTCTTTCTGATTCAGACATCTGATCAGACTTCCCCTCTCATCCCCACTATCTACCAACTTCAATCAGCTAATGCTCTTTTCTTTCTATTCAGATACAAGAGTGTTCCTTTGATTGGCTGTTCTTTGGCTTTCTTAAGGCAAGTTTTCTCTCTTGATGGATCTCAGAAATGTATCTTGATTTGACAAATATTGACTAAGCACTTAGAGCAATGGGAAGGTATACAGCTGTAAGAGTCCATTTGGTCCAATTCCTCAGTTTTACAGATAAGAAACAGACTTCAACAAGCAAAGGGATTCACTCAAGGTTACACAAGTAGCTAGAGGAGGGAGGGGGTGGAATTGATCTGGTCACCAATTGATTTCTCTCCAGATCAAAGGAAGAAATCACAGAAGTTAAGGGGTCTATAACAGAGACAAAGGTGTTAAGGTCTTAAACAATGCATAAGAAGGGTTTGTACAGCGTAACTTCCTTGTGAGGCATTTAGTTCTCAGATTAAAATTAAATTGATGGGATTAAAGGGCTGCTAGTCATTGGTTTGCCAAGGATCAGCCATGACCCTGATGGCCCTTTAAAAAGCCAGACACTTTCTAGCAGTCAGTAAAGTAGGAGATGCCTATCAGGCATGACATTTGGCTATAAAGCCCTTTAACCAGTAGGAAACATCCCACCCAACAAACAGTAGTGTGGAAAGTTGAGAAAGGAGACAACTTTGAGGAATGTCATCTCTGAATTGAAAAGAAAATCATCCCAAGCTTTCAAGAATTGAGCTTCAGGATTTCCCCATCTATAAAATGAGGATAATAATGACCCTATCTCTTACCTCATTAGTTTGTTGTGAGATTCAAAGGACACAATGTACGTGAAGTACTTTGCAAACCTTAAAGAACCATGTAATTGACAGCTCTTATCATTATTGACTTCTTTTTCAGTGGTGATATTCTGTGTTGAGTAATATATGATTATCTAGCCCAATTCCTGTCAACACTAAAGGGTCATATACACATTGTGGTTGACTCAATAGTCTAAGGGTCATACAGTCAGTGATTGTAGAATAGTTTCTATCTACACTGACTCCTGACTTTACATGCACACATGGTTAAATTTAGCAAAATTGAGGCACATCTGCAGAGAGATTTAAATATAGACAACTGTCAATTTTTCACTTTAATGAGTTGGAGGGACAGATAGGGTAGTCAGTGGAATGAGTAATGCACTGTTCAGCAGTTTCAGTCATATCCAACCCTTCATGACCCCCTTTTGGCTTTCTGGGTAAAGATACTTTACTGGTTGGTCATTTCCTTCTCCAGCTCATTTTATAGATGAGGAAACTGAGGCAAACAGGGTTAAGTGACTTGCCAAGGGTCATACAGCTAGTAACTGTCCAAGGCTGGATTTGAACACAAATCTTCCTGACTCCAGGCTCAGTGCTCTATCCTCAGTGCTGCCTAGCTGCCCTGAGGAATGCATAGAAACTGATAGTCAACAAAAACAATTTGAGAGATAGAATGGCATATAATGGAATCAGGAAGATGTAGGTAGGTTCAGATCCTGCCCCTCACAGTTCCAGATGTGTGTCCTTGAGCACTTCCTCTCACTTCTTGAGCCTTAGTTTCCCCACCTATAAAATGTGGGTGATATCTATAGTATTCATAGCACAGGTTTGTTTTGAGCCTCAAATAAGATATAGCACTTTGCAAAGTATCAAATGCTACATAAACATGAGTTATTATTATTATTATTTCTATAAGACTTCAGGTGGTTTTTAGAATTTTTACTTTTGTAACAGATCTACGCATTAAGGGAAACTTGATTAGGGGAGGCCCACACCTTTTGTTAATTTCTAATGAGGCACTGGGTCAAAGGATAGTGCCCTCCAGTTCTGAGAAGTGTTTAAGTACTCTGAGGTGAGATGTTACTTTGGGGCTTACTCCTTAGAAGTGTTTGTTTGGCCAGATGAGACTTTGGAGAGCCTCTAAATTCAGATGCTCTCTGGTAACTCTGTATGTATTGCTCATGGTCAGACAATTGGAAGCCCTGTCTGTTGTACTTTATTTCTTTGTATTTTCTCTGAAGATCAGGGTGCTAACTTTTCCCCTGAACTAGGTGAATCATATATGTGCTTGATTAAAGTAGATTATTGACTCTTCAAAAATTGCTTCCCTTTTAGAAAAGCAGATCTAAGAACCTGTACAGCAGGCCCTCCTGTGCATGCCAGGGTCCTTGCTGTTACAGGAACTAAGCCCAGAGAAGCTGTGACTTGCCCGAGGTCACATAATTAAGACACGGCAAAAGCAGGATTTGAACCAATCTATTGCCTCTCTCATTTGATCCTCATGACAACCCTGTGAGGTTGGTGGTATTGCTACCGAAGGTATTGTTGAGGCTCATAAAGATTAAGTCAAACAACAAGTAAAATGTAAGGTGGGGCCATGAATGTCAATAGATTCAGACCTGGAAGGGATCTTGGAAGCCATTTAATTCAGCTCTCCTCATTTTATAAATGAAGAACTAAGGCATAAAGGGATTAAGTGAATTTCCAAAGACTATCTTGGCAGCAAGTAGGAGAGCTAGGATTCATACCTAAGTCCTCTGAATAGAAATCCGGCAGTCTTTGAATTTAGACTTTGTTCCTTAGGATTTGATCACTTTGTTAATTGTTCATAACTCTAGTAATTAGGTGGTGCTATGGTGTATATAATCCTGGATGTGGAGTCAGGAAGACTCATCTTCTTGAGTTCAAATTTGACCTCAGACACTTCCGAACTGTGTGAGCCTGGGCAAGTCACTTAATCCTATTTTCCTGTTTCTTCATCTATAAAATGAGCTGGAGAAGGAGATGGGGAACCAATCTAGTATCTTTGCCAAGAAAACCCAAATGGAGTCACAAAGAGTAGGACACAATTGAAACCACTGAACAACATATTAATTAATAATTAATAATATAGCATTTGGTTATACAGTTAATAGCTCTCATTTGCATAAACTTAGCTATGTGATTTATCAATCTGGAGGCTGTGGAATACGACCTGAAAAGGGCACTGGAGTCAAGGAATCTGAGTTCAAATCCTACCTTAGACACATTGTAGAAATTTGAATCAAGTCACAACTTCCTCAGTTTCCTCATTCCTTATTTCTATAAGATTTCAGGTAGTTTTTAGAATATCCATTTTTATAACATAAAAAGCTATACAACATAAAATAAATATATAACGTATTATTTATATAACATAAAAATATATGTTACCTCCAGTTACATCTGATTCAGTCTAATTTCAGAATAAGTCCCTAAAGTTCCACTGTAAAATGAGAGGACTAGACTTTGAGGTCTTTTCTATCTCTAGATCTATAATCTGATGAATCACTGAAAGGGCTTTAACCTTAAAAGTGCTCATCCTAATACTATTGTGCTGTAAGAAATGCTGAAGGAGATAGTTTCAGAAAAACATGGGAAGACTTAGATGAACTGATATAAAGTGAACTGACAAGAGCAAGAGAGACAATTGTATACAGTACTATCAATATTGTAATGATAACCAATTATAAAAGACTTAGCTACTCTGATCAATATCATAATCCACGACAATTCCAAAGGACTAATGATAAAAAAAAAAAGTTATCCACTTCAAGAGAGAGAGCTGATGAACAGTGAATGAAGACTGAAGCATATTTTTTCATTTTTCTTGCCTTTTTTTTTACAACATGGATAATATGGAAAAATGCTTTCCATGAATTCACACGTATAATGGATAAGATATTGCTTGCCTTCTCAATGTGAAGGGGGAGTGGAGTGAGAGGCTGAAGGGAAGGAAAAATTTATGACTAAAAAATATTTTAATGAATGTTAAAATAAAAAGACAGAAAGAAGGAAATATGACCACAATCATTCATGATTAATACTGCAAAACAAAAGAAAATGACCCAACAATTGATTAGATGGAGAACACTATAGAACATGAAGAGAACATGGAACTGCAACACTCTTTCCCTGAGTGATTCAAAAGAGAAATAAGAATTATAGAAGCAGAATTTATGGCTAAACAGCAAAAATAATAGGTAAAATAGAAAAACTGTAGATACATAAAAAGCATTTCACAAAATATAATGCTCATTCCTATTAAAAACACTAAAGAACATAGGAATAAATGGAGATTCCTTAAAATGATAGGCAGCATTTATCTAAAACATTAGTAAGCATTATATGTAATGAGGATAAGTTAGAAGCATTTCCAGTTAGATCAGGGGTGAAACAAGGATATCTATTATTACTGCTGTTATTCAATATTGTACTAGAAATGTTAGCTTTAGCAATAAGAGAAGAAAAAGAAATTGAACGAATTAGAATAGACATGCAGATGATATAATGGTATACTTAGAGAATCAAATTAAAAATTACTTGAAATTAAAAAAAAATTTAGCAAAGTTTCAGGATATAAAATAAATTCACATGAATCATTGGCATTTGTATATACCACTAACAAAGCCCAACAGCAAGAGATAGAAAGAGAAATTCCATTTACAGTTACTGTAGATATTATAAAATATTTGGGAGTCTACATGCCAAAACAAATTCAGGAGCTATATGAACACAGCTACAAAACACTTCTCACACAAATAAAGTCAGATCTAAATAACTGGAAAAATATTATTCATGGGAAGGCTGAGCTAATACAATAAAAATGACTATTCTACCTAAATTAAATTGCCTATTCAATGCCATACCAATCAAACTACCAAAAAAATAATTTTATACAGCTAGAAAAAACAATAACAAAATTCATCTGGAAGAACAAAAGGTCCAGGATATCAAGTGAACTAATGAAAAAAAAATGCAAGGGAAGGTGGCCTAGCTGCACCAGATATTAAATTGTATTATAAAGCAGCAATCATCAAAACTACTTGGTACTAGCTAAGAAACAGAGTGGTAGATCAGTGGAACAGGTTAGGTATAGAAGATACAATAGTCAATGACTATAGTAATCTACTCCAAAGATTCCAGCTTCTGGGATAAAAACTCACTATTTAACAAAAACTTCTGGGGAAAACTGGAAAACAGTATGGCAGAAACTAGGCATAGACCAACATCTTACACTGTATATCAAGATAAAGTCAAAATGGGCATGTGATTTGTGTTTGTCCTTAGTTTTCAAAGAGGACCATGACATCAGCGAAATAATGACATGACTTGCAGTTGTCTTTGATTTGAGTGAGGTAGGGCAAGGTCACCAGCCTCACTTTCTCCTCCAGAGCCATCTGGATCCAGCAACCAGATATTCATCAGGATGACTGGAGATGGCCCAGGATGCAATGGGAGACCCTGGCCCTTTTAGGCTAAGACTTTTTCAGGTACTCACTTAGAGTGAGGTAATGCCCATTCAGTGAATACTTTAAGAAGTAGTCAAGGGATGACCCCTTTAATTAGAAAAATTAAAAAAAAAATCAAGCTGGGAAGGCGAGACCCTCAGGGTTGATGGTCCAAAGAGAAACAGTTGCCATTGATATTCACTCTAAGCCAGGACGGCCCAAAAAATAGTCATGAAGCGCAGCTTGGGCAGGGACCTATTGTGGTCCAATCTATGGGCTTCAGAGTGAACTGGGTTAAGGTTTTACAAGAGACAGAGAGAGAGAGAGAGAGAGAGAGAGAGAGAGAGAGAGAGAGAGAGAGAGAGAGAAAGGAAGGGAGAGAGAGAAAGGAAGGAAGGGAGGAAGAAAGAAAGAAAGAAAGAAAGAAAGAAAGAAAGAAAGAAAGAAAGAAAGAAAGAAAGAAAGAAAGAAAGAAAGAAAGAAAGAAAAGAAAGAAGAAGGAAGGAAGGAAGGAAGGAAGGAAGGAAGGAAGGAAGGAAGGAAGGAAGGAAGGAAAGGAAAGGAAAGGAAAGGAAAGGAAAGGAAAGGAAAGGAAAGGAAAGGAAAGGAAAGGAAAGGAAAGGAAAGGAAAGGAAAGGAAAGGAAAGGAAAGGAAAAAGGAAAGGAAAGGAAAGGAAAGGAAAGGAAAGGAAAGGAAAGGAAAGGAAAGGAAAGGAAAGGAAAGGAAAGGAAAAAGGAAAGGAAAGGAAGGAAAGGAAAGGAAAGGAAAGGAAAGGAAAGGAAAAAGGAAAGGAAAGGAAAGGAAAGGAAAGGAAAGGAAAGGAAAGGAAAGGAAAGGAAAGGAAAGGAAAGGAAAGGAAAGGAAAGGAAAGGAAAGGAAAGGAAAAGGAAAGGAAAGGAAAGGAAAGCAAAGGAAAAAATCTAGCCAGTAAACTCCAAGTTAACTGGGCAGCTTCTGACCACCAAAATTTCCCTTCCTTTGGAGAGGAGAAGGAAAGGGAGAGGGAGAGGATGAGCTGAGTTACCCAGCTAGCTGGGTCCCCATTCAGGTAACTTGGTCTACTCCCATGATTTAGATATAAAGCTGATACTATAAGCAAAGTAGGAAAGAAAAGAATAGTTTACCTGTCAGATCTATGGAAAAGGGAAGAATTTATGATCAAACAGGAGAGAGAGAACATTATGAAATGCACAATGGAGAATTTTGATTACATTAAATTGAAAAGCTTTTGCACAAACAAAGCCAATTCAACCAAAATTAGAAGGAAAGCTGGAAAACAATTTTTATAGCCAGTATCTCTGATGAAGGCCTCATTTCTAAAATATGTAGAGAAGTGAGTGGAATTTATAAGAATACAAGTCATTCCCCAGTTAATAAATGGTCAAATTTATGAACAGGCAGTTTTCAGAGGAAGAAATTAAAGCTATCTATAGTCATGAAAAAATGCTCTAAATCACTATTGATCAGAGAAATGCAAACCAAAACAACTCTGAGGTACCACATCACACCTATCAGATTGGCTAACATGACAAAACAGGAAAATGATAAATGCTGGACATGCTGTGGGAAAACTGGAACACTATGTATTGTTGGTAACTGATCCAACCATTGTGGAGAGCAATTTGGAACTATTCCCAAAGGGCTATAAAATTGTACATACCCTTTCACCCAGCAATATCACTTCTAGGTCTGTATCCCAAACACATTGTAAAATTGGGGAAAGGACCCACATGTACAAAAACATTTATAGCAACTCTTTTCTGGTAGCCAAGAATTGGAAATTGAGGGAATGCCCATCAATTGGGGAATGGCTGAATAAGTTGTGGTATATGAATGTAATGGAATACTATTGTGCAATAAGAAATGATGAACCGGCCACCTTCAGAAAAACCTGAAAAGACTTATAGGAATTGTTGTTGAGTGAAATGAGCAGAAGTAGGAGAACATTGTACACAGTTACTGCCACATTGTGAGATGACTGACTTTGATAGACTTAACTCTTCTCAGCAGTTCAAGGATCTAAGACAACTCCAAAAGATTCATGATGGAAAACACCATCCACATCCAGAGAAAGAACTTTTGAGTCTGAATGCGGATGGAAGCATACTATTTACTCTCCTTTTCTTTTGTTGTTTTGTTTTGTTTTGTTTCTTCTTTCTCATGATTCCTCCCATTAGTTCTAATTCTTCTTTATGTCATAATTAATGTTTAATAGCAATGTATAACTAGAGCCTATATCAAATTGCATGCCATCTTGAGGAGCGAGAAGGAGAAGAAGAGAGAGAAAATGTAGAACTCAAAACCTTATGGAAGTGAATATTGAAAACCAAAATTAAATTAATTATAAAAAATAAATTAAATAGAGAAACTGGAATCTGCATTGATGTGTCTTACCAAATGAAAAGAGAGAACAATAGATTGGGAATGCAAATTTAGAGAAGTGAAGGATAAACTAGAAGAAAAGGAATATAAAATATGCTCATTTTTGTATTCTTAACAACTAACATGGTGTTTGTGATATAGTCATTGCTTATTAATTTTGGTTGATTTTGGCTTTGGGTTTTTTAAAATTTCCTGGTTTTGCTGTAATATGGATGCTTGATATTATAAGAAGTTTGACCTCAAAAATCAATTATTTTACTTTAAAAAAAAAGTGCTCATCTTCTCCAAATTCAAACTCAGGAATCCTGAAGCTTACACTGTTATTCTGATATTTCTTGTTAATGAGTGGACAGCACACAAAAGGCCTTGGGTTAAGAGGAAAAAATAGGAAAACAAGGAAGAAAAATGCCACAGAGAATTAGGTCCATGAAGTCCATGAGTCCTAGAAAAAAGGGACAAAGGAAGGGGAGGTGGTGATAGAGAAAAAATGGGGGGAGAGGATGTTAGATTAAGAGCTATTTCTTTTTGGAATTTCTTTCTGGAATAGAATTTCATTCTGGCAAGTTTTTCCACCCCCGGAATGTGGGGAGTAGTGAGAGTAAAGGTGTTGGGGGAGAGTCTCCAGGGATCAGTTCAGTCAGGGTGAGTTGGGAGGTAAACTACTGTTTGGTAAGGCAAAGAGAGCCTTCCTGTTCACCTGAGAGCAAGGGGCGGAGCAGGAAGCAGCCGTAGCTTTGTGGGAGAGTGAGCAGAGGAGAGAGTGCTACAGGTTGAGATGACACTCCAGAAACCTCCTGGTCTGGGGGCGACCACAGAAGTTTTCCCTGCCTCCTGGAAGGGAGCATTTGCAAGGCCCTAAAGAAGACCAGGCTTTCCTGGGGCTGCATCAGATGAAGAAATAACTGTGCCTTGGGATTCGTGAAAGAAAGAGGCCGTGATGGGCCCGGAGACTCCGCCTTTTCTCCTCTTTTTTACCTGGCTCCCAGCAGGTGAGCCCTGGGGTTTAGCGGGCTGGTCTTTCTAGGCCAGCGCGCGTGAGAACCATTGTTGTTCAGCTGGGCTGGGCCGCCTTGGTGGAGATGAGAAGGGCGAGAAAGTAAAGAGGATGGGAGGGAATGTGAAGAACTAGGGATGTGGGCTGACCCCAATCCCTTGAGGTTAAGAATGTGATCAAGTTTCTGTTCTGAAAGAACCTGTTTTTTTGCTTCTCTGTTACCTCTGGCCCAGGAGAGACAGGTGCAGGTGCAGTTAAGAGAGAGGAGCCCAGAACTATTTGAGTAGGTGCCTATCTGTCCTTCTCTCCAGTTTTTTGGGGGATTGGCAAGAAAAGATCCTTTCTAGTCACTCTCTAGGGTGGAGGCTCTGCTGAGACTACAAACAGCTCTTTCTTCCACACCTCCTTTTCTTTTACCGTACACATCCCTTTCTACCTGAAACTTTGCTGTTGCTTTAAATAGCAAAGAAACCACGCCATTCATTGCCAGTACTCCTCCCCCAATCCCTCTTTTGTAATTCGTAGAGTTAAACTGAAGAAACACACTGCCCCTGACTGCACGTTTCATTGTACACTTGTAGATCGCCTCCTCTCTCCCACGGGGAGAGCTATGTTCTGTCATCACTCCTCTCTCCCCAAATGACTATATAAGGAGTACCTTCTAGGATAGGAGACAGGCACCAAGCCTGTGCTTTCATTCACGTATGGAAGCTGCCAGCAAACAACTTCCCTTTCCAGTTCAGGTGAATGCTTTCTCTACCATATATATCCTTAGAGACACTGACTACTATACTGTAGGCAGGAGAAATGATCCTACCATCTGAGCCAACTCCAAAAGACTCCCAATAGAAAATGCTATCCACATCCAGAAAAAGAGCTGTGGAGTCTGAATTCGGACGGAAACCTACGATTTGTTCTCCTTTCCTTTCGTTGTTCTGTCTTGTTTCTTCATCCTTGTGGCTCCTCTCACTAGTTCTAATCTTTCATTACGTTATGGCCAATGTTTAATACAAATGTATAAGTAGAACCTACATCAGATTGAATGGTGTCTTGGGGAGAGGAGAGGAGAAGGGGGAAGGGGAATTCAAAACTCAAAACTCAAAATAAATTAATTAATATATATATTTTAAAAAAAAGAATGTGGCACTTTGAGTCTTAAAGGATATGACAATCTAAGCTATAGAGGAAAGGAGGGGACACCTTACAGAAATAGAAGATAGAGGTGCATGTAAGTAAATATGTGAGATATGTGTGTATGTATATATATAATATACACATAAAAAGCAAATAAAAGGTAGTACAACCTGGACACTAAATTGTTTCATTTAAGTTTTATTTAAAAATTTCATCTAACTTGATTTTTATTTTAATTTAAATTTTACACCTAATTGAAAGCAAAAGAAAATTATTTGTAAAAGAAAAATAAAGTGGCTAAATTATGAAAAGCGATCCTGTACAAAAAGCATAGCAGAACCTGGAACCCAAATTAAGATGTTCAATATGCTTTCTACAAGTTCTTGAGGTCACAGGCCATTTTGGTTTTTGTCTTTATATCTCCAGTGCCTAGTACAGTGTCTGACTGAACTTCAGCAAGCATTTATTAAGTGCCTATTAAGCAGAGAGGAAGCTGGTGGCTCAGTGGATAGAGCACTGGGCCTGGCATCAGGAAGGTATTGAGTTTCTTAAGTTGTATCTGAGTTTTTATCGTCCCATTTTGGGGGGTTTTTCTTGGCAAAGACACTGGAGTGGTTTGCCATTTTCTTCTCTAGGACATTTTACAGATGAGGAACTGAGGCAAAGGGGTTAAGGGACTTGTCCAGGGTCACACAGCTAGTGAGTGCCTGAGGCCAGATTGTTCAACTTTAGTCAGGGGCATGTAGGAGCCTCAGACACTCACTGAACAGTCCCTTAACCTCTGCCTTAATCTGCTGGGGAAGGTAATGGAAGACCACTTCAGTTTCTTTGCCAGAAAACCACAAATGAGGTCATGAAGAGTCAGACATGACTCAAACATTGCAGCACTGTGACTAAATAAATGCATATATGCTCTTTCAGTAAAAACACCCTAAAAAATAAAAATAAATAAAAACGCCTTGGACTTGAAATCAGGAGGAACCAAATTCAGGCATGTCCTTAGAATCATATTGTGTGACCTTGGGCAAGTCATGTAACTTCTCCTGCCTCACTTTCTTCCTCTGTAAAATGAGGAGCCAGACTTTGTGGCTGCTATGATCCTTTCCAGTTCTAAGTTTATGGTCGTATTGATATAGACAGCAGAACTGAATTTTAATCTCTCCTCAACTATGTACTATAGGGAAATTACTTCCTTCTCCCAGGTCTCAATTTCCACATGTATAAAACTAGAGAATTGATTAGATGATTACTATTACCTTCAGTTTGAATAATCTTAATTTAGAAAACTAATCTGAAATTAGAATGTGCTGCCCTACCTTTAAATAGTAAACTACTTTTCATTTTTTATACCTATTCCTATGGACCCCTGCCTGAGGATATTCAGTGGGATTGCTTCCCTTTTTAAAAATGTTTTCACTTCTTTTTAGGAGTGACTACTCTCTGACCTAATATCCCATCATCCCCCTCTTCCCAGTTATCAATGAATGATCAGCTCAGAGATAACAGCTAGAATCCTATGTGGCAGGGAAAGAGAGAGGGAGATGAATAAATATGATAGTCCATTTTTTTAGCGTGTTAAGGTTTATAAAGTAGGTTGTTCACAATAACTCCATGAGAGACCCAGGGCAAATGTATTAATTCCCTCTTCCTTATCAGAAGACTGAATCTCAGAGAAGTGAAATGCATGCCACACACAGTATGTGGCTCAACTGGTACTTGAATTCAGGTTCTTGAAATCAAAATAGATAATTCTTTCCACTACATGACATTCTTAACATCGTATACAAACGTATTGTGGATATCAGAAGGATTAAGTCTCCATCTAACAATCTTGATAGAACATAGATATTTCTCAGGCAAAATTCCCAAACCTTATTAAAATGGAAGCTAGTTGCCATACTGAGACATGAGAAGACGTGGGGGAATCTGGTTTTGGGTGTTCTATAAGTCTCCAGTGTTACCAGAATAATGTTAGGCTCATAAGCATTGAAAGCTAGAAGAGACCTTAGAGACCCAGACCAGTGAATCCACCCCTGCCCCGCCCACCCCACTCCCAATTTCTACAAAATTGTAGAAAGTGAAAAATGAACGAAAGTCAGTGGTTTGTCTAGAATCACACAGTGGGTAAGTGTCTGAGGTGGGATTTGAACATAGGTCTGACTAACTCCAACTCAACCCTTTCATCCATCAATTATCCAAATCCCTTAGTGCTGTGAGTCTGACAAGCTTTATGCGCAAGGAATAGAGGTTGGATAGCAGTCTATGTTCAGAATCAGGAATCACTTGATGATTCTTTAAAGACCATCTATTCTAAGTCTCTCCCAAAAAAGCAACCCAACCAACCACTTCTCCCCGCCCCACCCCCACCAAAAAACCCTCCTCAGTGTTAAATGAAGAAAATGAAACCTAAGGATATTGAGCATCTGAAATCTGTTCTCTAACTCCAATGCTGGGACTCTTTCCACTGTATTCCAAGCTGCCTCCTTTGGCCCAGGTCCAAATCCTGCCTCGGACTCATATTGGCTGTGTTACCCGGGATACCTCAATGTCCTTGGCCACTACTTTAAGACTACAAATCATGAAAAGGTGTCTGATATGTATACTAGTAGAGAGAATTTTTTTAGTGGGAGTTCCCTGTGTTAATGAAATCATAGGTCTGAAAAAAAATTGCAAAAGAAAGGGACTACAGCTGCAAACAATTAAACTAGACCTAAATTAAAGAATAGAAGTTCCCTGGAATTACAGTATGATATTAATTCTGCCATCAGGCCTCAGTTTAGTGTATGGCTGCTATACTTTCTTGTCAGATTTCTTCCCCTTCTCCACTTTCGGACCCCTGACCCCTCCTGTGCTGGGGTTAGCCCCACCACTACTTCCCAGACAGCCATCCAATCCTGCCTTCCTCATCCCCAGTTAAATGCTCACAAAGGAAACAAATTCACACACTTTCACAGCTGGAAGTTTCCTCAGGGGCTGTCTAGTCCAACCCATATCTTTTTTTTTTTTTAATTTTGGTTTTTCACTTTTAGAAAATTCCGAATTTAGCAAACATCAAATGAAATGGGTATTTCCACGTTCCAAATGGAGCAGAAAAAGTAGATTACACATGAAACTGTAAATCTCTTATTACTCTACTTTCTATTTTTCATTTTCAATATAAAGTAAATTCAACATAAAACTTACAAAGCTGCCCTGCTTCTTTTTGTTTCATTTTGGCTTTCCTTGAGTTCTCTTCT
This sequence comes from Notamacropus eugenii, assembly GCF_028372415.1. Classification (NCBI taxonomy): domain Eukaryota; kingdom Metazoa; phylum Chordata; class Mammalia; order Diprotodontia; family Macropodidae; genus Notamacropus; species Notamacropus eugenii. Next base: position 343,564,436 of record NC_092876.1, read on the forward strand.
ATACATCTAAAAAATTACTTCACTAACTCTTTTTCCTTCCTTCTTCCCTTTTCATTTTTTTCCTTTCTTTTCCCTCCCTCCCTCCTTTTATCTTATTCTCCCTTCCTTCCCTTTCTCCTTCCCTCCCTCTTTTCCTCCATCTTTCCCTTCCCCTTCTTGCTTCCCTCTTCTCCCTCTCTCTTCCTCTTCCCTTTCCCACTAATAAGTACTACAGTAGATAGAGCACTAGACTTAGATCCAAGAAGGCCTGAGTTCAAATCTTGCCTCAGATCCTGGCTGGGCAAGTCACTTCTCACAGTGTCAATTTCCATATCTCTAAAATAGAGATCATAATATATCAAGTAAAAAATATTAGTACTGCCTTTTAAAGGCTCAAGTCTGATGCAAAAAATTATCTAATTTAACAGTAATCTATATGCAAGATATTTCTAGCTTGTAAAGAGAGAGCTGTCCAAATTGGCAGTTTCCCCATACTTCTCTACCCCAAGACAGTATAAAGTAACATTATTGGGAATCTTTAATATAGAAAATCACAGTGTGTAAAAATACAATTTGGGTTAACATTCCAGAATAGTTGAGTAATGGAATCAAGGGGAGATCCATGTCAAGAGTGTCTTAATTTCAGTGACAGGATATTTCCCTTTCATGGATACTAGCACCTATCAGGCAGATGGGGAGTTCATGCTCTTATCGAAACAAGAGGCTTTAGTTTTTGTTCTGCTTACCTTCCTAAAAGGAGTCATCTAGGCTGAGTTTTTAGGCCAAAGTAGTAGTATTTCTTGATATTTCTGGTTTTACTTTTTTTTTTTTTAAAAAAAGACGTTTTTAATATACTTCCACAAAGAGCACCAACCTCCCAAGATCAAATGAGATATCACATGTAAAGAAAGGACCTTGTATTTCTAATAGGATCATCATAACTGCTAGCCGTTAGTATTTTTATTCCCAATGCTCCTACAAATGAAAAAAGAAATACAAAATCCTTGAAACAGGTACACACAGCCAAGCAAAACAAATTGCCTGATTAATCACATCCAAAAATGTCTGTCTCATTCTGTTTCTTGAGTCCATTAGCTGTCTCTCTGCAGGTGGGTAACATGTTAGAATCATGGTTGATGGTTGCATTGACCAGAGTTCTTCAAACTTGGAAAGTTTAACTTTGAAACAACAATATTGTTGTCATATACAGTTTTCTCTTGGCTTAGCCCCCTTCACTCTGCATCGGGTTATAAAAATCTGTCCAGCTTTCTCAGAAAGCACCCCTTTATCATTTCTCAGGGCCCAACAGTAACCCATGATATTAATATCCTGTCATTTATCCATCCATTCTCCAACTGATGATCACTTCCTTAGTTTCCTCAGCTTAGATAATAAGCATTTATAAAGTGCCTGTTACGTGTTGCTGTTTGTTCTTGAAGAAGACCATGATTTCAGGAAGGTGATGCCATGACCTACACATGAATTGGATTTAAGTGAGGGAGGGCTGTGCTGTGCTAAGTACTTGACAAATATTATCTCATTTAATCCTCATAACTCCGGGAAATAGGGGTTATGATTATCTACATTTTACAGATGAGCAAACTGAGGGAGACACAGCTTGAGTGACTTGCTCAGGGTCACACAGTAAATAAGCATCTCTGAGACTGGATTTGAACTCAACCCTTCCTAACTCTAGCCCCAGCATTTTATCCACTATACTATCTAATTACCAATGTGAAGAGAGCTACTATAAATATTTTTATGTATATTTCATATATGTATAAATATACATAATATATTTTATACAGATTTCATGCATGCATACATATATTCTTCTTTCTTTGATCTCATATAGGTAGAGGTTTCATAGTGGTATTGCTACTTTGCAGTTTCTTGACTTTTGGGACATAGTTTCTTGGTACCTTCCAGAATGGCTGGTATTTCCATTGAGAATTCCGAATTCACAACTCTACCAGTAATCACATTAGTAGGCCATTTTCCTATAACTCACTCAATCATTGTAATTATCCATTTTTGTCATCTGATAATCTGATGGGTGTGAGATAGAACTTTGGAATTCTTTTAATTTGCATTCGTCTAATTATTAGTGATATGGTTGTTGATAGCTCACATTTCCTCCATTCTGAACTACCTTAGAAATCAGGAAGAGCCAGGAAAAGTCACCTTTGACTTCATTCTCCATATTCAGCTGGCTGTTTCAGTCGTTTCAGTCATGTGTTTGAATCTTCATGACCCCATTTGGGGTTTTCTTGGCAAAGATCCTGGAGTGGTTTGCCATTTCTTTCTCCAGCTCATTTTTCAGATGAGGAAACTGAGGCAGAGTGAAATGACTTGCCCAGGGTCAGACAGCTAATAAGTATCTGAGGCTGAATTTGAACTCAGGAAGATGAGACTTCCTGACTCCAGCCTGGCACTCTATCCATCAGACCACTTAGCTGCCCATCTCACCAGTTCTTTCTCCTTCAGATCTTTTCCATTTCCTCTCTTGGCATTTCCTCCCCCTCTCTCCCTCCCCTCCTCCTTCCTTCTCTCTCTTTCTCTCTTCCTTCTTCCTCCAATTCATTCAATTCAACTAAACAAACATTTATTAAATACCTTACTATGTGCAAGGTAATATGCTAGACACTGAGGTTTCAAAGAGCGAAAAAAAAAAGCACCACACAGTAGAAATGGTCATGGCCAGGGAGGCCACAGGACCTGACTTCACCTCTCACCTCAGCTGTTCATTCAGATTCATTGAATTTCTGTGGACTTGGTGCCTTTGAAATCCCTTCCAACTCTAGATCTAGGATCTTTATACAAAAGTTCTTATCCTTGAAGACCTGACATTCTATCCACCATAGATAGCCCAACTGATTCTCCCAAAAATGATATCACTCCTCTTTTCAGAAACTTTCAGTGACTTTTTGTTACCAACAACAAAATATAAACTCCTTAGCCTGGTGTTCAAGCCCAAAAAAGATACTTGAGCAGCCAAAATATGTCACAAAGACCTCACATCAGAGTTCATACACTTTTCTTACAGGAGAGTCCCTCAGGCCTTATTCAGATCCTACTTAGACATATTGTGTACCTAATCATCTGGTTTTTAAGTGCAGTTAGTAATAAGAAGTGGCTGGCAACAAGGGAAGAAACAGAAATACTGCCTTTTAAAAACCCTCAAATGCATGTCAAAAAAATATAGCACCTCAGACCCATCCACTGAGGGTATTACTACCTCTGTAGCCTGGGTAGTAATTGGTATTTATAATGACTCTGTGTCATCCCAAGCCAAAACTATGTTCAATACAGATTATTTTAGACTAAAGGCATATATTTCTTTAGAAAGATTTATATCCTAGATGGTACAGCTTTTAAAAGTTGAAGAGTAGGAGAAAAGGGAGTAGGGGAATGGTAGCATTTCCACTCTCCTCCTCACAAAAAAGGGGGAGTCATTGAAACATTTCTTTTTAAAAAAGAACAAAGGGAAGTTTAGTGGGAAACACAGTCAAGCAGGATAGCTTTGAAACTAACATGTTGAACTTATTATACCTTTATAAAATAAACAATCCTCTTTTTCTATTCTTCCTGGGATGTGGAAATGTTCATGCTTATTTTTTTCATTCAGAATAACAAAACATAAAAGTTGGGGTTTTTTTCAATTTGAAGAATACACCTATCCAGAATGATTCATTCCTTCAAGTTTTCTAGAGATGAGATTTTGTTAGACTTTCGTTGGCTCTCATCCCCCAATACCAGGGGCAGTGCTGGCATTTAACTGATACTCATAAATATTGACTTCATTAATAAAATAATAATAATAACTTGAATTTATATAATGGTTTAAAATTACAGCTGCAGAGTACTTTCACATATGTCATTTCATGTGATATAAGGAATATAATATTATCCCTTGCTCTTTCCCTTAAAAATAAATCTGGCTAACAAAAAAGAAAGAAGAAAATGAGGTGGGAGTTAGTTGAGATTTTAAAAATAATTTATTTTATTTTTTAAAATGTTTTCATTTCAAATTTATAATTAATTTGATTTATTTTCAAATAGCTACTTTGAAGAGGATAAGCAAAACTTATTTTTCAACTCATAGCTTGCTATGCTATATTGGGTAAGCTTCAAACGTATACTGTAACCACTTCAATGAAGTCAAATATTGAATTCATGCTTTCTTGTTGAAAGGAACTGAAAAGATATGTTTTGTAATAAAGTCAAGGAAAGGAAAATGTATCCAAACTCTTCTGAGATAAGCCTACTAACTCTTTCCAGGTTTGATTTGGAAACAGATCTGAAACTTTTGGCAAGTATCAGAGCCAAGAGCTGATAGCTCTGATTATTTCCGTTTTAATGATTGGGAAGCTGAAGTTCTAGATTGGTAATTAACAGAATTGGTAATTAACAGAATGAGTCAGGAATCACTCTGGACCAGTCAGATTGAGAGGGAATTAACAATGTTGCATGGTGAACTGAGAGCAGACTATGGCACCAGAAAGATCTGGGCTAAAGTCGTGCTTATAATGTGCTGGCAATGTGACCCCGGGCATATCACTTAACCTTTTAGTATCTCTAGGGAATTTTCTCTTAGAGAATTATAAATTAGAATTATAAGTTATAATCTGTTATAAATTGCAGAACGGTTGCTGATCTTAACTCTTCCTTTTAGAGTGACTCAGGCTTTCATCCTCCTCCACTTACTCTCTGTGCTACTCTGGACAAGTCCTGTAACCTCACTGGGCTCCCGTATTCTTATCTGTCATAAGACAAGGCCTCAGCTGGCCCTTCCAGCTCTAGGTACATGATCCTGTAAAATCATTCATCTAGACAAAAACAAACAACAGTAAAACACCTGCCCTACTGGAAGTTCATTCTGGTTGGAAATTATTCAGTTTACCATCATCATCATATGGTACTTCACTTTATGTGTGTGTATGTATGTATACATGTATATATTTATCCTTTCACTTGACCCAAATAATCTGTCAACCAGCAAATACTTATTAAGCAGTTAGGGGCCCAGAGCACTGTGGGGAGGATGCTGTTGTGGGTGAAACCAATCCCTGCCTCTGGCAGCTTTGACTCTCTTGAAGGAATCTAAATCTATCTACATAGATCTGTCATGGTAACCTTTGAAGGGAAAAGCCCTAGCTGCTGGTGGGAGGGCAGGGAAACCAGGAAAAGTATACTGAAGGTAGGGTTGAGTGAGGAAGCTGGGAGGGTAAGTATAAGAAAGAGGCAAAAGTGAGAGAATTGCAGGTGTGTCAGTTAAAGGCACTGAGACTGGAGATGGAGTGTCAGGTACGAGGAAGGTCCAATAGGTCAATAAGCCTGGTTTGTAGAGTTTGTGGAGAAGAATAAACTTAGTAACACTAGAAAGGTCAGAAAGGGCTAGTTTGTGAACAGTTTTAAATGCCCAAAGGCTCTAGATCTGATTCTGGAGTTAACAGGAGGCCTTTGAAATTTTTTGAATGGAGTGGTGACATGGTTAGAGCTATGCTTTTGTTCAGGCATTGTTAATGATTCCCATTTTAGTTTTGAAGTTTTATATTTACATTTGCATTTTACAGTTTGAAGAAACTAAGGTCATGCCTTTAATTGCAACAAAACTGGGACTTGAAACCAGGTCTTCTGACTCCCACGTTCTTCCTTCCCACACCCCTTCTGTTACAAAAGACACATTCATGCCTGGTTTATGAGTGACTTTGCTAGTTCTTTCCACTCACCTGTAAATCAGTCTGGAATATATGAGTAGGTTATAGGGAAAAGGAAAAGTAACCAGGGTGGGGCTGCGACTGGGGCTGCCCAAAAGACACGATCCAGGAAGTATCTTGGCATAGCTCTGGATGATTTCGTAAGTCTAGAAGCACTTCTGTTCTGTGTGATTGTGTGTTCCTACAAAAGCTTGTGGAAGTAAAGGATTATTGCTGGTCAGTTTCCCTGGTGTGTAATTCAAACCTCAAGAGATTAGGCCCTTCCTTTCCTCCCTTTTAATGCAAAATAAGCTTGTGGAACTGTTGACACTGTTATCTAAAATAATTATTTTATTATTGCTACTGGCAAATATACCTGCTAAATTACCTAGATTAGAGATAAACTATGTGTGGTTGAGTTTGTATAATCTTTTCCTCTCCTTAGACATGTTGAAAGCAGGGAGAGGGCATTATTCTGGAACAGAGACCCTTCATTAAGTGCCTACTATGTGCCAAACACTGTGCTAGGCACTGAGGATACAAAGACAGGAATGGAACAGTCCTTTCCCTGGAGGAGTTTATATCCTACTGTGGCAAACATGTACACAGACAATGGTTATTTGGTCATTTTTCAGTCTTGTTTGACCCCATTTTGGGTTTTTTTGACAGAGATACTGGAGTGGTTTGCCATTTCCCTCTCCAGCTCATTTTACAGTTAGGGAACTGAGGCAAACAGGGTTTAGTGGCTTGCCCAGGGTTACACAGCTAGTAAGTATATGAGACTGGATTTGAACTCAGAAAGGTGAGTCTCATTGATTCCAGGTTTGGAATTCTGTTCACTATGTGCATGTATATGCAAAACAGATAAAAGAAGGAAATGGTGGTTTGAGGAGGTAAGGGAGGCTGGGGGACCAGGAAAGGCTGCCTATTGATAATAGACCTTGAACTGTGTCTTTTTGGGGGGCTGGGTAATCCTGGTTGGGTGACTTGCCCAGCATCACAAAGGTAATAAGTGTCTGAGGCCAGATTTGAACTCAGATCCTCCTGACTCCAGGGCCAGTATTCTATCCATTGAGCTACCTAGCTGCCCCTATGGGCTCTGTCTTGATGAAGTTAAGAATTCTATAGAATGGAGGGGAGGAAGGAGGATGTTCCAAGTATTGGAGGCAGACAATGCAAAGACACAATGAGGGGAGATGAGTGTCATGTTTGAAGAGCAAGATAGCCATTTTGACTGGCCCATAGAAAGCAGTAAAGAGAGTCATGTCTGCTAAGACCCAAGGACTTTACAAACAAAACACAAGAGTTTATATTTATTCCAAGAGGCATCAGGAAGGGAATGGAGTCTATCGATTAGGAAAGTGCCTGATGCTTAAGGAAGTTCACCTTGGTAATTTAATGAAAAGTGAATGGATGGAGTGGGGAAAGACCTGAAGCAAGAAGTCCAATGAGAAGACTATTCCAACAGTCCAGGTGAGAGTCGATAAGAACCTCTACATAATAGAGAGAAGGGCTCGGATGCAAGAGATGTGGTAAAGGTAGAAACACCAAGATTTGGCAACTTAATTGAAATATGGGGAAAGGAAGAGGGAAGAATTAAGGCTAACCCTCATATTATGAGCATAGGACACTAAAAGGATTGTAGAGCTCTTAAAGGAAATGATGAAGTTAAGAAGGATGAGAATGTTTGAGAAGAAAGATAATGAGCTCTGTTTTGGACATGTTGAGTTTGAAGCATCTGTGAGACAAGGCACTTAGCTTTGTACTTTCTGGGATTCATTTTGCTCATCTGTTAAACATAAAGCTTGGGATCAGTCAACAGACATGTATAAAGCTATGTGCCAGACACTAAGGCTAAGCACTGGACGTAAAAAGAAAGGCACAAGATAGTCCCTGCCCTCAGGGAGCTCCAAGTCTTAAAGGGGGAGACCATGCAAATAACTATGTACAAATGAGATATAGACAGGATAAATTGGACTAGATAATTTCTAAAGTATCTTTTAGCTTTAGAACCCTATAAGTAAAGGAATGTAGGTGCTAGTTTCAGCCTTGCTACTTTGGGAAAGTTTGGGCATAGGATTATAGAGTGGATGCTGTAGGTCATCTAATTTAACGTGTTCCTTGTTTTGTTTTGTTTTCTTTCTTTTCTCTTTCTCTCCTTTTCACTTTCCCCTTTCCTTTCCCTTTCTCTTTTCCCTTTCCTTCTTTTTCCTTTCCTTTCCACTTTCCCCTTTCCTTTCCCTTTTTATTTTCCCTTTCCCTTTTAACTTTTCTTCTTTCCTTTTCCTTATCACATTTCCTTTTCTGTTTTCCCTTTCCTTTTTCCTTTTCTTCTCCCTCTCTTTTCTTTCTCTCTCACCTCTCTTTCCCTTTTCCTACCCTCCAGCCCTTTCTTTCTCCCTCTGTTTCCCACAAGCCTATTTCTAGTTTTCCTTTCCTAACCTTTTCCCCACCTCTACTATTGAGGAAAAGAAGAAAACCAGAACTTTTGTAAATGCACAGTCAAGCAAAACAAATCCTCACAGTGACTGTGTATGAAAACATGTCTCATTCTGTAATTTGAGTCCATCTTCTTTCTGTCAGGAGGAGGATAGCCTACTTCATCATTGGTACTCTGGAATTGTGGTTGGTTACGGCCTTAATGAGAGTTCTTAAGTCTTTGGGAAAATGTTTTTTCATACTTAAAAACTTCTACACTTAGTAAACATTATCTAAAATGAACACTTCCAGATATACAACAGACGAAAAAGAAAGGATTATACCCAAAACACGAATCTCTGATACATTCCATTTGCTTTTCATTCTTAAGGCTTTCAGAGTTATCTTGACAATCTTGTTGTTAATGTGTAAATTCTTCTTCTGGTTCTGCCATTTCACTCCGTATTCATTCATCTGATTTATCTCAGGTTTTTCTGAAACTATCCCTTTCATCATTTCTTAAGGAACAAGAACATTCCATCACACTCAGACACCATTTGTTCAGTCATTCTCCAGTTGTCATGCTCTCCTTTAGCTTGCAGCTCTTTGCTATAACAAAGACATCTCTATAAATATTTTGGACACATGAATTCTTTTCCTCTTCCATTGATCTCTTTGGGACAACCTGTTTATTAACAAAAACACCAGCTGGAGAAGAGAAATTACTCCTCAGAAGTAACAAAATTAGGATTCAAATTCAAGTTTCCTGACTCCAAATCTAGCACTCTTTACACTATCATCTTCCTACCACTTAACACATCTAGGCCTCCATTTTCTCATCTGTAAAATCGGAGGTTAGGCTAATGGAAAACAGGGACTGTCTATATTTAAAAGAAAAACAAAAAAAGTATGTGTTTGTGTTTACACATACATTTTCTTTGGTTTTATGCCAATATTTTTCCATATAAGAGGTAATATGGTGGAGCTTTAAAAATTGAGGTTGAAGACCTGCCTCTGACACCTACTCACTATAAGAAAGACCCTGGGAAAGTCACATGCCCATCTGCATTGGTAGAGGGAAGTGCCCATCAGCAGCTGCTACACTAATGAAATCACAGTTCTGGTACACTGTCTACATTTTTTAATAGGGAATTGGATTTTGATTTAAATGTTGTGTAGTTCTTAGAATATGTTGGACACATGACATCAGACTGTAGGTTGTCAAAAATGTTTTTCAATTCAGTGAGTGATTCCCTAGTAAAGTTTCTTCTCCTTGGAATCTAAGGCATCAGGGAGAAGAGGCGCAGAGGTAAATATGACAGTGACCACAGAATGTTAGATCCAGATGAGTCCTTGGAAAATATCCCCTAACTCCTTATTTCACAGATGAGGAAATTGGGGCCCCAAAAGGAGAGTAAATCATTTGGCCAAGGTGTCAGAGCTTGCTATCAGTAGTGGGGAATCTGTGACTTCAAGGCCACATGTGGCTGTCTAGGTCCTTAGGTGTGGCCTTTTGACTGGGTCCCAGTTTTACAGAACAGATCTTTTAATTGAGGGCATCTGTTCTGTGAAGTTTGGATTTAGTCACTTGAGGACCTAGAGGGCCACATGTGGCCTCAAGGCCACAGGTTCCCCACCCCTGAACTCTTCCTTCTTGAATCTTCTTGTATTTCCAACTCCATAGTGTGCTGAAGTGGGTAACTTCTTTCTGAAATCCTCATTTGAAGGGGAAAGAAAAGAAGGGAAGGGAAAGATGTGAAATTCCATCCTGGTATAAAATCAGAAAAGAGTCAGTTCAGAAAGAAAATGGAAGAGAGAGGTATTGGAGAGTATATTAGTAGGAAGAATATCTTCATTTCTTTCAGGTTCTCTAGTGATGTTGAAACAAATGTTCTGGTCATTTTCCCACTTATTCCTCTGTCTCCCAACCTGGAAAGTTCTCCTGCTTGTTAATAAAGCAGTGGCTAACCCCTATCCTAAAGACCATAGTTAGCTGGGGGCACAATGGAAAACAATTAGTCAATCACATTACCCAGAGTCAAGGCTACCTATTGCAGTAGAGATTAGAATCTTGTGTCGGTCAATTACTATCTAGAAGACTGCGAGTCAGGCAATGTACCTAACTAAGTTTCAGTTTCCCGATCTGTAAAGAGAATTTTGAGCTAGAAGATCTGTAAGATATCTTCCATCTTTAATATGTTATGGTCCTATGAAGACTTCTTTTAAGGAAGGTGTTTAGGGCAGGACCAATTGGTTTGGAATAAAATGAGACTCTTAGAGCCCAAATAAGCTTTTTTTAAAAAATTAATCTATTTTCAATTAACAAAATAATGACTAATAAATAACATTAATTTGTTAACTAATTGTCACCAAGTGACATTAAGTTAACAAATAGACTTCAAATTAATTCAATTTAATCTTTCTAATATTAATTAATTAAATAACTAAACATTCATTTTCTCCCTTCCACCCTCCCACCTTACTACTCCCACCCCAGTAGCAATAGAAAAGACCTCATATGTGACAACTTTGGGAGTTATGGGAGTGCAGGGTGTAATATGTCCTCTCAAGTACTTTTAAGGACAAATGCACCAAAGAGTCAGGCAGTAAACGTTTATTAGGTGCCTACTATGTGTCAGGCATACAAAGAAAAGCACGACAGTCCTTACTCTCTAAGGGTTTGTAGTCTAATGGGAGAGACAGTACACAAAAAATATACACACACACACTCACACACAAACCATGTACCAACAAGTTACGTACACAGGATAAAATAGTAGTCAAGAGTCAATTCCTGTTAAAGTTCGTGCTCCATTCATTCCCCTGCCTGCTCCCAGCCATTTTTCCCAACAATACTCCGCACTTCTCTCCCTCCTACACTACTCCATGGGTACCTTCCTCTCCTCCAGTGCTGAAATCACCATCAAATCAGTTCTGCCATTTGAAGTGTCCACTTGCTCACTAAAGAACCTTAAATATTCTCCCCCATACCCATTTGCTTCATGCAACTGGTTAGGCTCCCAGACTCCTCCCCGGGAGTCAGCTGGAAGCCAGGCTACTGTAACTTGACCTCTTCTCACTCTCTCAAGTAATCTGATTAAACTATGCAGTTTCCCTAGTTGTAATTCACCCCATTTTTCTTTATTTTTAATCGAACACCAAGGTGCCAAGAGCACGGAATTGGAACTCAGGAGACTTGCTTTTGCCACTGATACATTGTGTGACACTTTACCTGAGTTTCCTCATCTATAAAATAACTGGGTTAGAATCCATGTCTCTAAAGTCTCTTTTAGCCCAATAATAGTTATAACTCACTTTTGTATTTATACATACACATGCATGTATACACACATATGTATGTGAAGAAAATGTTTTCCTTGCAATAATTCTGCTAGGTAGGAACTACAAAAATTCCCTTCTTACAGATGAGGAAACTGGGGCCTAAATAGAGGGTAGGTGATTTGCTGTCAGGTCACACAACTAGTAAATTTCAGAGCCAGAGCTGGAATGGACACCCAAGTCTCTCCAGTCTAGCTCATTCCTACTCTTTTCCACAAGGCTGTGCTGGCTGCCTCTGTCTAAATTCTGTTTACCAAGGGTGGGAGAAGGTCTGGGCTATTTGTTTTGTGCTTATAAAGCTGACTTGTTTTATTCCTTGGCAGATAAACTAAAGTGAGAGGGAGCTAGATTTGTGTATGACTGTCTCCTCCCAAGCACTTTCTACCAGTTAGCTATTCATTTAAATTCAAGAACTCCTTAGCTCCTCTTAAAAATAAAATGTCCCTTTGAGTAATTAATCCTCATTCACAGTTCTGCATAAAGTATTAACAGGCTAGCACCTGGTTGTTTCCGGAGGAATTTTGCTTTTAGTGTGCAAGCCTCTGTGAGTCTATAGGTAAGTGATGAGGGACAGTCAGAGAGGTCACCTGAAGTTATCTGGAGTGTGTTGTGGTAAGGAAGCAGGAAATGCATCTTGATCGCTGACAGTGTCATCTGGCCCACTATTGCAAGAAGCCCCGAGCTGTGCTCACTTTCTCCTCCGCCTACCCCTTGAGTACCTTCCCCTCCTCCCATTCTAAAATCATCATCCAATCAATTCTGCCATTTTTCTAGGAAGGGATGTGTCAGTCTGCTCTCTTTGGCCCCTCCGTACTGTCTTGTTACTTTTTCATCCAAACCACCCTCTCCATTCCCCTACATTTGTTGTCTCCCCCTCCTAGAGTGTTGAGGGCTTCTTGAGGACTGGGACTGTTTTGGCTTTTGTATTGCATCCCCTGCACTTAGCACCATGCTTGTGGTTTCTTGTTCAATCGAGTCACGTCAGACTCTCTTGAGACCCCACGGTCCTCCATCTGTGAAGTTTTCTTAGCAAAGATAGTAGAGTGGTTTACTATTTCGTTCTCTAGAGACAAACAGGTTAAGTGACTTATCCAAGTTCACACAGCTAGGAAGTTTCTGAGACTGGATTTGAACTCAAGTCTTCCTGACTCCAAGCTCAAGTCTCTATCCACTGTAGCACCTAGTTGCTCCTTTGTGGTTTAGTTAAGTCCTATGAAAAATAGTTTTCATTCAATTTTTTTTCCTTGATAAATGGTTGTTTATTGTAGGAAGTGGCTAAGGTTGGGGGGAGGGGGGAGCAGTTATTTAATTCACCACAAAGCCAGTATACCACACAATGAATAGGAGAGGTCAACCCAGAGCTCTAGGGGTGGGGAACCTGCAGCCTGCAGGCCACATGTGGCCCTCTAGGTCCTCAAGTTCAGCCCTTGGACTGAATCCAAATATCACAGAACAAATCCCCTTCATAAAAGGATTTGTTCTGTAAAACTGTCACTCAGTCAAAAGGCTGCCCTCAAGGACCTAGAAGGTCACATGTGACCTAGAAGCTGCAGGTTCCCCACCCCTGTGGATCTCAGCCTCTTCCTCCAGTGTAGGAGGGGTTGCCTGGAGAGTTAGAACCTATTCTGGTGGAAGGCCACTCATGGGGGATGGTTTTAGACAAAGAACAACTCACTTACAGCAGTCTCTGACTTTTCAGAGAATTCAACTGTTAGCCCACCCCAGCTTGATGTCTTCCTCCTGGGAAACCCTGACCTTTTCCTTCTTTCCAGACTTGGTCATCTGGGCAGAAGCCTGCCTAGCTCTGCTGTAAGAAAAGGTCCCAGCCTTTCCTGGAGCAGGGGTTAGATAGTGAAGTCATCCTCCATGGGGAGGTATTCTCCCCATGCTGGCCCCCAGGCAGGAAGGTAACACCAGTGACCAAACAGGGCACACAGTTCAGTGAAGGACAACTACTATTGTTATTGCAAACCTCTTCGTGTAAATACTTCTGGGTACAGGCATGGCCAGGGCTGAACATGTCAGGCCAAGCAAGATCCTTTCCGGGTAGATACATAGTCATCCCTTCCACCTCACAGGTGTTAGGAGCATGGCACCTCACCCCAACCCCCACTCACCCTACCCCACCCCCGCCCCTGAGATTTAGAAAATCTGTATAAAAAGTTTTGGCCCTCCCTTTGTACCAGAGAAGTCTGAATTTTTTCTTTTTCTTTCATAGTGTTTACAGTACCTTACTGTAAAATTTGGGTTGACACTATGCAATACTATATATAAATTTCAACATTTCTGAGTTTCTAAACTTTTTTTGCTGCTGTCTGCTGGTCTTCATGTGTTGTCTGCGACTTCCACAAAACTTTCAAAAACTTCCCATTTAATTCTTATGCCAACCTGCAATATATTAAAACCTTGAAGGGGAAAGCCATGATGTGGAAGTCATAAAGGTATAAAGCAGTCGTCCAGAGTTTTGTAGTCAGAAAGGATCTATGGCTTTACAATTCTTCATTCAGCTAGGTAAAGAAACAGATAGAGCCCTGGGCCTGACACCAAAAAGACCTGACTTCAAATCCTGACCCAGACATTTACTAGCTGAGTGACAATGACTTATCCTCTGTCTGCCTCAGTTTTCTCATCAGTAAAGGGGAACAGGAATAGCACCTTCTTTCCAAGGTTGTTGTAAGGATAAATTGAGACCACATTTGTAAGGTGCTTTGTAAACCTGATCTATATCCTGCCACTGAACCCAGATGGCTCCAGAGGAGACAGTGAGGTTGGTGACTGCACAACCCTCTCTCACTCAAATACAATTCATTTGCAAGTCATGGCATTACCTTCCTGATGTCATGGTCCTCTTCGAGAATGAAGGCAAACATCAACAAATGTTAGCTATTTTATCATTATTATTAATTATTATTCCCAAAAAGGTGGTAAGGCAACAAAGATAAATTTGGCTTACTTCACATTTTGGCAGCAACTGGTTTGCAAGGCCTGAGTTAATGTATCAGGACAAATTTAGACAACAGCATTCCTCATCTTCCTCCACTTCAGCCTTTTTCCTCTTCTTTTTTATTATGGGAAGAAGGCAGAGAGTGAAGAGGAGGGGCAGATGGCTATCTTCCCAGGCCCACTATTCTTTTTCTCTCTTTATTTGTAATTTCCTAACAGATTTTCCTTTTACTGAAACCTTTAGAATATAACCTCAGCAAATGAGAGAATGTATATTAAAAGAATGAGCGTTTTGATTGGGGCCAGGGGAAGATGGATTAAAAGAAGGAAGGGTAGAGAGGTAATTTTAGAGGAAAGATAGAAGGGATACTACAGTGTAGAGATTTGTATAGCCAGAGGATGGCATAAAGGTTGGAGGTGGGATGGAAGGTGATGGAAGGAATATTAAGGGCAGGGAGGGCAGAAGGAGCCACAAGATAGAAAGACAGAAAAGGAATGGAGAGGTGTAACATTTTCCAAAAGGAAGCTTCCTTGGTATTCTTCTCTAAGAATTTCAGAAGTTGAGGCTTGGAAGGGTCTTGAGTGGCTATCTCTCCTTCAGGCTGTGTCTGGGCAAGACTCCTCTCTATCTTATCCTACCAGTGGTTAACTAGAATTTGCTAGAAACCCTTCATTCAGGGAAAGCCAATTACTTTTCTGTTTTTGCCCGGGGTCCATGCAAAATAAATAGAATCCTTCTTTCACATTACAACCATCATTCTGATCCTTACTCACCAAGTTTTTTCTTTAAACTAAATAGCCTTATCTCCTTCTGTGGATAATCACATGCAGAGCTGTAACTACCAATTCTTGTTCCCTGGGCAAGTGCTCAGAATGTGCCCAAGGCAGTAGAATTAAATCCACCTTCCATTCAATTTCTAGGATGGACTAAAGATTCTAATAGTGAGGCTACTGCTTTTTAGGCAGCCAGGACCTTCTCAGTGACCCACTGATATGTTCTCCATCAAGAATCAATCATATCAGGGCATCTAGGTGGCCCAGCGGATAGAGCACTCACTCTGGAGTCAGGAGGACCTGGTTTCAAATCCAGTCTCAGACACTTGGCTAGCTGTGTGACCCTGAGCAAGTCACTTAATCCCAATTGCCTTTTAAAACAAGATTCATATCTTAGTGCTAAATGTAAGGGAAACAATTTGATTAAATGAGTAAAATTACATTTTGTTTTTGGGTCAAGGACCTTAATCAAACTACCACCTACAAATAAGGTGAAATTTGGGGAGGGAAAGAGTAGCAGAATGAGCTATGTTCCCCAAATTTGAGAGTATCTACATCATGGAAACCCCTAGAAAGAGAAGTGGAGAGGATGAGTCACTTGGGTCCTTGTGAGATATGGAGTCAGGGAGTTCTGGAGAGGCATCAGAGCAGCTTCCTGCTCTACTCAGTTACTAACTGTAATGTGTTAGAAAAGCACTTTTGGCCAGCAGCCCTGAGGTCTTCCCCTCCTAGTTTGACTTTTTTTTCATTAAAAGGTGCATCCCTTGACTCCCACTGCATCCTGGGCCATCTCAGGTCATCTTGATCCATATCTGGCCATTGGTTCCAGATGGCTCTGGAGGAGAAAGTGAGGCTTCTGACTTTGCACAGCCCACCCTCACTCAAATCCAATTCAGTTGCAAGTCATGTTATCATCTTCCTGATGTCATGGTCCTCTCTGAGAAGAAAGGACAAAAACCACAAGAAAAGCACTAGATGAGGCAGCCAGGTGGTGCAATGGGTAGAGCACCAGTCCTGGAGACAAAGTCCTGAGTTCAAATCCAGCCTCAAACACTTACTAGGTCGATGACCCTGGGCAAGTCACTTAACTCCAATTGTCTCAAAAAAGAAAGAAAAAGGAAAGCATCAGACTGGAAGTCAAGGAACCTGGATCCTGGTCCTAGCTCTGCTCCTTACTGATCTATGACCTTGGGCAAAACAAGTCACTCTTCTGGGGTTTCTCACCTATAAAATGAAGCAGTTGGGTTCTGTGACTTCAATTATCATCATTTACAGAAATGTTTACGTATTTCTACCTAATGATAATATATCAAAATAACAGTGATGGATATCATTAAGTATTAAGATCACTTCTGTTGTAAACTATAGTTTTATATTGTTAAGCCACCCTGAGCTTTGAGACTCCTCCCCTGGGGCTGTGCTGATCATAACTTCCCTAGGCACATTATCTCTAATTGGTCCCAGAGCAGACCAATCATCTCATTCCATCCAGTCATCCTCCCATCTGTCCTACCAAAAGGTACTAACCACTGCCCTTTCTATCTCTTCCTCCCGGTACAGTTATCATATCTTTGCTGCTGGAAAGGGCAAGAGGATTTTGTTTGTTTACATTCTAGCCTGGCAACCATGCCTAGATAAGGATATAGAGACAGTCTTGGAGGTCTTGTTACTTAGAGATTCTCAAAGATGTGCAGGTTTAAGAAGAAAAAAAAATAACAGTTTTCTGGGCTTGAAAATCAAGTCCATGCACATTTATTAAGCACCTACTCTGTTTAATGACTTGCCTGAATATAACCAGTACTCAAAAGTATTTGTTGAGTTAATGAACGAAAGGATTAGTTTATTGACCTGATGTAACGATTCCACCCAAAAATTTAACCTCACCCATTAGACCTTGCCTTTCTTGTCAAGTTATGGGAAAGCAAATGACTGTTTCCACTTTTCCACCAACTATGTCTTATCTCCTCTTTCCCTCCTCCCCCAAAATATTGGATTCATTAATGACACAAACCAGATGGACTTTTTTAATCTGAAATTCAACCCTGAAAGAACTAGTCCTTTCTGTCCCATCTTACCCTCCATGCCTTGCATATTCTGTGTGAAAGAACGAGTGAAAAAGAGAAAAGCTGTAGAAAAAGCTGTATCTATCACACCGAATACATATAGGTGGGCTGCAGGGTACCCCTGACAAGACTTGGTGAGTGATCATCCTGTTTAGGCCACTGCATGTTAGTTATGTGTATGTGATCCTATACATGTGTGGAGTATGTTTAAGTCTTCACATGTGTTAGGATGAGAAGCCTTGTCATATAGTGGAGTGACTAGAAGGCTGATCTTGCAGTCAGGAAAGTCCTGGCTTCACGACTTGTGGGCAAATCGCTGGACCTCTCAGTGCTCTAGGCTAATCTCTGAGTTGATCTGCATTGGAATTTCTCTAGGAGAATTTCCTTTACCCATGATAACACAGATCCAGTGCAATACAACATTGGGTGATATTTTCACAACTGGGAAAACTCCCATGAGGCCAGGCCACTAGGCAGAATTTCCAGGTGCAGAGAGTGTTGGCAGAAATGTCCTTCATCAGAGTGAGAAAAGAGGAAACAGTAGCAGGCAGGTGTCCAGTGACCTGCTGATGGCATTCCCACCCTGTCTCTAGGTGTACTTCTGGAGTCTGTGCCTCTTCATGTCTCTACTTTCCTTGGTTCACAGCTATGTCATTTGTTCCCAGGATCTGTACCCTCACACAGTGGAACTCTTACATATTGGTAGCTGTGTTTCTGGAGATCACCTGTATGTCTGAGAAAAATGCAGGGAAACAGTAAAAGAGCAGAGGAGAGGAAAGGGCTCAAGGTCTTGTTTCTGTTTTGTGATGATGTCAGGACTAGCCCTGCAGGACAGAGCCAGGAAACTAAGCAGGGTTGACTTAACCAGTAGGCTGCATTGGGAGTGATTTTGAGGGCAATTTTTATTCCACAAAACTTATCCCTCATTCATTGGCTAAGGTGGATGTGATATATACTAAAGGGGTAATAGAAAGAGGATTGGCCTCAAGTGGCGTCAAATTTCACCTCTGCCATTATTTGTGTGAGTTTGGGAAAATTATTTAATCCGTGAACAAGTTTCTTCATCTTTAAAATAAGAACAGCAATATCTCACTGGATTATTGTGTCAAAAATACTTTGTGGATTGTAAAGTGCTTTGGAAATGGGAACTACCATTCTTCTTACCATCATTTCTGAGACAGGAATCAGCTGACTTTCAGAAGTGAGTTGTTGAAATTTCTGTTTTACTGATGTTTACGTGTGTGTGTGTTGAGGGGGACTGATGTGGGGGAGGGTTACTAAAAACTCAACTCTTCTATTTAAGAACTGATCAGTTCTAAAACCAATCACAATTCCAAAAGTGTGATAATGAAGCATACTACCCACCTGCCTCCTGAAAAAAGGTGGTTGATTTAAGGTACTGAATGAGGCATAAATTTTCATATATGGTCAATGAGGGAATGTGCTTTTGCTTGACTGTGCATATTTGTTTAAAGAGTTTTCTTTTTCTTTTAATTGGGAGGAGAAGTAAGGGAAAACATGCTTGTTAATTGAAAATAAACATAATTTTAAAGAATGTTAAAGCTCTTTTTTTTTTTTTTTAAAAAAAAGGCAAATATCCTTGGGGGGTTATCAAGCATCAGCCATCTACATTTTTGTATGGATTACTCCAGAGTAGATGGCTTTCCTTCTTCCTTATTAGTGGGTAATAAAAGAAAATAAATTTTTACTTAAGGGAAGTGGGAAAGGGGACAAAATTTTATAATTTAATGAACTTTATGAGATCGTAGTTTTAGAGCTAGAAAGGGCTTCCACCTAGTCTACTCTTTCATTTGACAGATGAGGAAACTGAGACCCAGAGAGGTAATTGACTTGTCTGAAATCACACAGTGACACCACCAGGGTTTGAACTTGGGTATTTGGGGCTCTAAATTCCATTGATTTACATCAATACCACCCTACCATCTTTGTCTTCTTGATTCCCAGTTCAACCTTCTATCCCTAGGTCACATGTGCTTTGCATATCGTAAGTACTTCACAAATACTGTGGTGTTATTGTTTACCAAGAACATCTCATACAAACTCTCTTTTTAAAAGACATCCAACATCAGTGAAATGTCAAAAGTTTCAAGATTTCCCCCAAGATGTCATTAGAGCACCATGCTTAAGTCATGCCATCAGTTTTTCTTGGAATCCAGGAGGAAGAGAAAGGGATATCTAGCTAGATGATGAGAAAAGTTGTGGAAAGGGGGGTGGGAAGGGACCAAAGGCTCATTTCACCTATTTTGCAGTTTTCTCTAGAAACCAGAAAACACCAGATCACTTACATATTAGATCCTATGTTTAAAGCTTTCTTTCTTTTTCCTTTTCTTTTTTTCTTTCTTTTCCTTCTTTCCTTTTTTCCTTCTTTCTTTCCTTCCTTCTTTCTTTTTTCTTTCTTTCTTTCTTTCCTTCTTTCCTTCCTTTCTTCTTTCTTCGCAAAGATACTGGAGTGGTTTGCCATTTCCTTCTCCAGCTCATTTTACAGATAAGGAAACCAAGGCAAATAGTGTTAAGTGACTTGCCCGGGGATTGCATAGCTAGGAAGTGTCTAAAACTAGATTTGAGCTCAAGAAGATGACTCTTCCTGACTCCAGTACTGGAGCTCTAGCCACTATGCTACCTAGCTGCCTCAAAGCTTTGTTTCTTATTCAGATTCAAATACTCTAGAAATTAGGGGCAGAGTGGTCCCACTTTGGACTGGTAATGCTTTAGGATAAATTAATTTATCAGACCCTTTTCCTTTGAGTAATTTTGATAGATGGAAGGAGGGAAAAGCTTTGGGTCTCTGAGAAAAGAAACTGGGAGGCTAAATGTACTAAACTAACTTTGCAGACTTAGAATTTTGCCCAAGGTTGAACCTGGTCCTTAGGCTGAGCAACTTCCCTTCCTGACATGCCAACACGCCCCCCCCTCAACATAGCTGCTCAGACACACTTAGCTTGGCTAACGAGGCAAGAGCCAGTTCATAGATCAATAGAAAGGGAAACCGCAGAACTGTTTTTTGTCAGAAAATGAGCATAAAAATAGGAAGTTTCTTTTAAATGATCTGATCTCTTGGTTTTACTTCTCTCAGAAATGAAGACTTTATTACCTCTTTGCTGTACTATTGTTACAACCTCCTAACTGATCCCCTGCCTCCAGTTCCTCTTAAAAAAAAAAAAGATTTATATCTTTGGTTTTTACACCACTTTCAGTTTTCCACATTCTACCTTTTCCTCCTTTGACCCACAGAGTCACCCATTCTAGCAAATAAGTAAAAATAAGCAATTCAATGAAACCAACATATTAATATAATACTCCTGCTTCCAGTGCATCCTTCACATAGTCACAAGTAGCGCTTAGCTCTGATCATGCAAAAATCTGATCAAAACTTTAATTCAAAGTTCTTTAATTTGGGATTCAAGACTCTCCTACCTGAGAGATGGTATGGTATAATAGATAGGGCCCTGGACTTGGGGTCAGGAAGACCTGGGTTCAAATCCTACTTCAGGCATTTAATATTCATTAGATTTTAGATAAGTCATTTAGTTTCTCTTTGCCTCAGTTTCCTCGTTTGTAAAATGAGGTGTTTAGAATCTCTTCTAGCTCAAAATCGACAGTCTTGAGACCTACCTTTGTACTCTTATCTCCCACTACACAGACTCTTGAAGCCAAATGGGTTTATTCATTATCCTTATGCTTTACAATTCCTTCACTTTTGCTCATGCCGTTCTTTATGCCTAGAATGTTTTCCTCTTCCTTAGCCTTTATCTGTCTACCAACATCTTACCCACATTCAGTGCCCAGCTCAGATGCCATCCCAGATGGAAGGAAGATTCTCTTTCTCTCTGTCTCTCTCTATCTCTGTCTCTTCTGTCTCTCTCTCCCCCTTCTCTTCCTCCCTCTCTCCTTCTCCCCTCTCTCTTCCTCCCTCTTTCTCTTTCCTCTTCCCTCCTCTTTTGCCCCTACTCTTTCTTCTCTTTAAACAATGGTAACACATTTTCCTTACCATTCATATAATCCTAAGTACATTGTATGTATGTGTGTGTATGTGTATATGTATACATATATATATAAATTATGTAAAACATATGAAATACAATAAATACATAAATAATGTTTAGCACAATGTAATAGAAGTAACAAATAACATATTAAATATATTCTATAAATATATATGAAAACACATAGTATATATACCCTATAGAATGTGAATACATACACATTATATACATATATATAAAATAAATGCAGTATATGATATCACATTTATTATGCAATATTGTAGACATAATAAATACACAATATGCAATATAACACAATATTATAGAATATTGTAGACATAACAAGTATTCGTCATGTTACTGAGTATTGTCCAACATTACGTCTCATTCCAGCTCCACACCACCCTCCAAACACATACATACGTACACGATTATTAACTTCTTGAAGACAAGGCCTCTTGTCACCTAACGGGTTTAGTCACTGTGTATTGGTTAACTTATTTGGCAGTGAACACTTGAGTTTAACAGTTCTAAAAATCCGAACCTGTAGGAGAATGGAAGGACACCTCACTCATGAGAGGCAGCAGACGAGCCCAGCTCTTTATTCCTTCCCAATGCTGAACTTTATCGTAACTACTTCCCTAATTTGTTAATATATTCTCTCTTTACAGGTTCTTCCTGCGTCTCTCTTCTCTTATACTTCCCCCAGTGTAATTATGTCCCAGAGTCTGGATGTTTGTGGTTCTTCTTCCATTCCTTTGTGTTTCTTCCTTCTCTGATAAACACATATATACCCCCCCGAGTCTCTACTTCTTCCACCAGCTTTTATTCCACTATGTCCCTCTGTCTTACTCTCCTTCACCAATTATTTCTTTTTTACGTAATTAAAATTTTCCTTTTCATTATGCGCCAAATCATTCTCAACGAGCACAAACATTTTGGTATAAAAAGAACAAGAAGTGCATATGAAACTGTCAAATTCTGTTATGCACAGTTCTTTTTTTTTTTTTTAAGTGTATATTAAATTGAATGTAGATTTAGAGGTTAGATTTTACAGGTTATCTAGTCCACCCAAATTTTAAAAAGGAGGAAACTAAAGCCAAGAGAGATTAAGGGGCTTGCCCAAGTTTAGAAAAGTAGTAAGTGCCAGAGACAGGACTTGAACTCTAATCCTCTGACTCCAAAGTGAGTGCTTTGCTCCTTGTAGAGAGCATCTCCACCAAAGTGGCCTAGTTTGTTTTCATCCTCTTATGACGTTCCCCCGCCCCCCTTCTTGACTAATCATTTAAGCTGTTCAACAACTTAAAATCTCCCCTCTCTGTCACAGGAAAGCCCACCCAACCTCTACTCAGGGATCTCCCTAATATCCTTGGGAAAGGATAACAGGAAAAAATTACAGGTCTTTTGACCAAGGCTACTATAAGTCTCTGGGGGAATTAGGGTTTGAGCATCCCAACTCAGAGTCCTAGCAAGCCATACATATATGCAAATAATTAACAAATTCCATTCCTACACATCTTTCCCATCTGTATACCCTATGTTATCTACCTTACTCCCAAGATGCTTTTTCCCAAACCCTACCTCATTTCCTGTCCTTCTAAGTGCTTCATCTCTTAAAAAAAACCCAAAAACTAATTAAAAGTTTGGCTCTAGGATATCATTTCTGCTTACTCCTCTGATTACTTTTATTCTGTTTCTTCAGTACTAATGAATGTAATCTATACTACCTAATTTTTCACTTAAACTCATGGCTACAGAGTACCTTTTATTTATTGTTGTTTATTAGCATCCAACTCTTTATGTCCCCATTTAAAATTTTCTTGGCAGAGATACTGGAGTAGTTTGCCATTTCCTTCTCCAATTCATTTTACAGATGAGGAAATTGAGGCTTTTTTTGATGATTGATTAATTGAATTAATTTAGAATTAAGTGACTTGCCCACAGTAACACAGCTAGTAAGTGTTTGAGGCCAGATTTGAACTCAGGAAGATGAGTCTTCCTGATTCCAGACCCAGCACTCTCTCCATTGTGTCACCTAGCTTCCCTTATATACATTGTCTTATTTGTTCCTCATAATAACCCTATCAGAGAGAAATGGCAGGGACTACCTTTCCCCATTTTACAAATGGAAAACTTGAGACTCAGAGAGATTAATTTGCCATGGTCACACAGCCAGTAAATGACAGAAAAGCCAAGCTAAAGTCTCCCAGCTCCAAGCTGTCATCATAGCTCACTCTGTAATTCCTTTTCCTGTTAATAAACTGGTGATTCTAAGTACTAGGAATGGTGCTAGATCCTGGGGATACAAACTCAAAGAAGAAATTTGATTCTATTGTGAATGGGTAGAATACATTCGTGGATCAGGAAATATTTAATATACAAAAAAAGTAGCAGTGTTTGGAGGGAGGGGAACACTGACAATTTGGGAGAATCAGGAAAAGCCTTTTCAAAGTGCTGACACTTGATCTGGGCCTTGAGGGTCTTCCAAGAAGGAGAGAGAGCATTCTTCCTAGTTATGGGGGAATAGGCTATGTAAAGCTATTTATAGCCTTCTCACACATGGATGCTCCATCTCTTCTACTACCACCACCACTCTCAATAATGATAATAATAAAAACAGGGAGGGAGGAAGGAGAGGGAATAAGCCTTTCTTTAGTGCCTACTATGTGCCAGGGGCAGCTAGGTAACTCAATGGATAGAGTACTGGGCCTGGAGTTAGGAAGACCTGAGCTCAAATTTGGCCTCAGACACTAGCTGTGTGACCCTGGGCAAGTCACTTAACCTTTGTTTGCCTTAATCCACCGGAGAAGGAAAGAGTAAACAGCTCTGATATCCTTGCCAAGAAAACCCTATGAACTTCAGGCCTAGCACTCTATTCACTGCTCCATCCAGCTGCCCATTACAAATATTACCTCATATTTAATCTTAAAAGAACCCTGGGAGGTAGGTGCTTTTATTATTCCCATTTTACAGATGACAGAACTGAGGCAGATAGAAGTTAAATGACTCCCAAAGTCACACAGCTAGTTAGTGTCTGAGGCTGGATTTGAACATAGAATTTCATGGCTCCAAGCTCAGCAATCCATCCACTGTGTCACCTAGCTTAAACTAGATTTTTAAGCTCTTCAGATCAGAAGCCTCTTGTTATTTTTGTGTCACTACTCTATAGTGCTCCCCAAATACTTTGATAAATACTTGGGATCACTGGTTCTTCGATTCAGAGCTAGAAGGTGTCTTAGAGATAATCTAATCCAATGTCCTCATTTTACAGGTAAGGAAACTAAAGCACCAGGACATTAGTAAGTGACTTGCCCAGAGTCATACAGGTCTTAAGGTGCCAAGCCAAGATTCAAACTCAGATCCTTTGACTCCAAATTCAATGCTTTTCCCATGACTCCATGAAGCCTTGCTAATGGTAGTGAATTCCGTATAGTCAGTCACTCAGTCTTTACTATTTACTGTTGTTCTTTAGGAAATTATCTCATGATCTTCTGTCTCACTTCACATTTTTCTCATGTGTTCTTGGCTTCAGGATGCCTCTCTTTACTGGTGACAGTGCAGGATACCGAACGCTATGTCACACTGTTTGCTTCTGTCATCCTCAAGTGCGACTATACCACATCTGCCCAGCTGCAAGACGTGGTGGTCACCTGGCGCTTCAAGTCCTTCTGCAAGGACCCAATCCTAGATTACTACTCTGCATGTGAGTATTTTCCCCAGTTCTTTCCCTCTCCACCCCTCAAAAGCCTTCCTCTTATGCTCATGAGTGAAGAGGTATGGAAATTAATTGAGAGCCTCTTCTGGCTTCAGCCTAGAGAAGGATACTTTCTTTGGGGTCTGTAATCATGTATATTTGCTCTTTTCCTTTCCTGGTCCCATGAAGATCTGTTAAGTTTTACCATACTATAAGCTTCATGAAGGCAGAGTTCATGACATACCTCAAATTTATACCTTTTCTGTCACCTCAACCATGAAGTACAGGCTTAATAAATGGGGACTCAAAAGTACTTGCTTTCATGTACTTAGAGTTGGAAGAAAGGGGCCTCAGAGGGCATCTAATCCAGATTCTGTCTAGAACAACCATCTTCACTCCCACTTTTCTGAGAAGTTGGTCAAAGAGAAAAGTCTCATGTATGCAAAAATACTTACAATAGTCCTTTCTCTGGTAGCAAAGAACTGGAAGTAGTTTGGGTAGCCATCTGTTGGGGAATGGCTGAATAAACTGTGATATATGAATGTTATGGAAAATCATAAGAAATAATAAATAGGAATAATTGAGAGGAACTTGTAAAGGCTTCTGTGAAGGGCCACAAAGCAAACACATCCAAAAGAGCAATTCACACAATGACCATCATAAAGTAATGAGAAAAAAAATGAAAGAACTTCAAAACTGTAGACGAAGAAGCAGCAATCACAGAGAAGCAACATTTTGTCATTAAGCACAGATTTATGGCAATCCGACTTCACTTCCCCTTTTGACAGTTACTAGGCTCCTAGACCATGGGAATTAAAGTGTATATAAATTTCAACAAAACATTTGACTGAGCCTTTTCTTATCCTGGTGGACAAAGTAGAAATGAGCAAACTGATGGCAGACTTGACTGATCTAGAGGTGACGGAAAGACCAAATCTGAGTAGTCACTTATAGGTCAGCGTCAATATAAAGGAATGTTTCTCATGAAATACCCTGCAGGTGTAGGGCACCTAGAGCCTTGA
The DNA here is from genome assembly GCF_028372415.1 of Notamacropus eugenii. Classification (NCBI taxonomy): domain Eukaryota; kingdom Metazoa; phylum Chordata; class Mammalia; order Diprotodontia; family Macropodidae; genus Notamacropus; species Notamacropus eugenii. The sequence goes on from NC_092876.1 coordinate 343,590,371, forward strand.
GGCTACATGTGGCCTTCTAGATCTTTGAGTGTGGCCTTTTGACCGAGTCCAGGTTTTACAGAACAAATCCTTTTATTAAGGGGATTTGTTCTCTGAAGTTTGGATTCAGTCAAAGTGCTACACTTGAGGACCAAGGATCACATGTGGCCTTGAGGCTGCAGGTTGCCCACCCCTTCTAGGGAATTTCTTATTGTTTCGGAGCTACTTAAAAGTTTCATTAATAACTTGGATAAAGATCTAATTGGCATGCTCATCAAATTTGAGAGGGATTATAGACACATTAAATGAAAATTAAGTTTAAAATTTTAGCAGGCTAGAATATTTGGGCAAATCTAACAAATTGAAATGTAATAGTGATTAACCTAATGTCTTACCCTTAGGATCAAAAAATCAACTTCACATATACAAAATGGGAAGTATGCCTAGATAGCAGTTCTTGATCTTTTTTAATGGCTATTTTAATGGGCTGCATGCTCAAGGATTTAGTAGTGTGTTGGCATTTTAAAAAATAGGATACTTGATCTTTTTAAAATATGTATTTAATTATTTCCCAATTAAATATTAAAAAAATTTTTACTTTCATTTTTTTAAATTTTGAGTCCCAAATTCTCTCTCTCCTTCCTGCAGTTCTTCCACCCACCGAGAAGACAAGCAATTTGATATCAATTATACTGTGAAGATATATAAAACATATTTCCATCTTAGTCATGTTGCAAAAGGAAACATACCAAAAATAAGAAAATTTTTTAAAAGTTTAAAAAGTATGCTTCAATCTGCACTCAGAGTTCACATATTCTCTCTCTGAAGATGGGTAATTATTTTCATCATCAGTCCTTTGGGATTGTCATGGATCATTGTCTTGATCAGAATAACTAAGTCTTTTACAATTGATCATCTTACAATACTGCTGTTACTATGTACAATGTTCTGGTTCTGCTCACTTCACTTTGTATCAGTGCATATAAGACTTCTCAGGTGTTTTCAAAGCCATCCTCCTTGTCATTTCTTATAGCATAATAGTATTCCCCACAATCATATACCACAGGTTGTTTAGCCATTCCCCAATTAATGGGCATCCCATCAATTTCCAATTCTTTACCACTACAAAAAGACCTACTCTTTAAAAAAAAAAAAAAGAATCTTAAGCCATATGAAGAGAGACAGAGTTCTAGAACAAAAGATGTAATATCCCCATTGCACTCGGGTGAGACCACATTTAGAATATTGTCTTCAGGTCTAGGTGCCATATTTTATTTTTAACATTTTTATTGCTGTCTTTTTCTTTTCATCACCTTCATTTCCAAATATGTTTTTCACTTACCCACCCCAGAAAGCCATCCCTTGTAATAAAGGATGAAAGAGGAATAAGAGGAGGAGGAAAGTAATTCAGAAAAACTAACCAATGCATCAACTGAGTCTAACAATAAATGTGTTGCTCCATACCCATTGTCTCTGACCTCTGCAAAGAAAATTCATAGTCAGAGAACTGGAAAGGACTTCAGAGGCCATTCAGTTCAGGAAAATGAGGGCCTAGAAGGTGTAAGTAAATGTCAGAGGAGGGATTTAAACTCAAGTACTTGACTCAAAAGGCAATTTTTCCCCGCTTATACAATATTTTTTTCTGAACTAAGAAATGTGCATTTGCTCATGTCTTTGGAGGGGTTAGGCCTCATTATTACAATTGCACAGTGTTTGGTGTCACTTTTTTTTTTTATTGTGGTCATTGTGTATCTTGTTTTCTTTGTCTGCCCACTTCACTTTGTATCAATTCATACAAGCCTTCCTATGCTTCTCTGTATTCTTTGCAGTCTTTGCTTCTTATGGCACTGTAATACTCGATTAAATTCACATACCACATTTTGTTTAACCATTTGAGGAGGTGTTCATAGGCTCTACCAGACTGCCAAAGAGATCCATAAAAAAGTTAAGAACCCTTGACTTAAGGGGAACATAATAACTGTCTTCAAGTACTTGTAGAGCTGTGGTGTGGAATAAGGATTGTATTTGTTCCCCTTGAAGAAATAAGAAGGGTTGTTGGTAGTTTCAAAAAGGAAAGTTTCTGTTCTAAGGAAAGAAAAGCTTCCTAGCAATTAGAACTACTCAAAAATGGCACAGTCCGCTTCAAAAAGTAGTGAGTTTCCCATCCCTAGACATCTTCAAGTGGATAAATGTGATAGCTCTTCCAACCTCTCTGATTTGGAGACTTTCAGACATGTAAAGTTCACCTGTAGTAGGCTTCCTCTATTCTGGACCCACTGCCAGGTCACCCTTTTCTGGAAATTTCTATATGCCATCCTTACTTTCCTTATTTGAACATCTCCCTGCCTGTGACATCAGACTAGAATCCAGCTGAGACCTCCCCCTCCATCCCCACCCCGTAGATAACCCATGAACTTTGCTTTTCTCATGATGCTGCCTGAGTAGGAAAAGCTTGGTGGAATCTGATGGGCCAAGCCTGAGAGCAATCTTTTGGGCTGATTAAAGATTCTGGAGAAAGACCCTTTCAATGACTGAGCCTCACTTGTATCTACCCTCTCTAGCAACTAAAATCTGGTAGTACTGTATTTTAAATTTTGAGCTGGAAGGAATTTTAAAGAATATCTAGTCCAGCCTTCCCTTCCTCATTTTACAGAGAGGGAAACTGAGGTTTAAGGAGGTGAAGTGACCCTTCCCAGGGTCACACAAATGGTAAATGATAGTGACAGGATTTGAATCCAGTTCTTTTAATTCCAAATCTAATGTTCTTTTTCTCTGTCATGCTGCTTCTGCCCCAGACTTCCTTCCCTTGTTTTATATTCCTCCATCACTTGACTCAACCTGTCTCAATTTAGCGCTAGGGTCTTCCCTTGTGTTAGTTAAAATGTCTGTTTTGGCCTTTCTTTTCTGGGGCCCCTTTAAGTCTCCAAACTGGTGACTCAGACTGTGGTAATAGCAGCTTATAGATATGTCTTAGAGCAATTTTTATTCAGATATGGATTAGACCCTAGGGCCTCTGAAGTGAAATTCTTCTGACTGAAATTCCATGATTCGGTTGTTTCTGAGACAAAGGGAATTTGTCCATTTCAACTTCTTTCAGCTGATTCTTTTATCACTGTAATTGACACACACTGAGGGAGAAATGAGCTTCTCTCTGAGTAGATAAGCAACTGTGGTGGAGAGAAAAGGAGAATCTTCTGAGTCCTGAAAGCAGAAAAAGATGGAGTTCTATAGACTCCCCTTTCTCTCCTGTTCACAACAGATAATATTCAAACTAATACAGCAGTTAAAGGTAGGAATCTCAAAGCCTCATCCTTATCTAGTCATTTAAAGGAATTTGTGATGGATTTAAGAAGTCTTTATGAAGAGAAATAAAGATTCCAATAGTAGATATTTGTCCAGATGAATCTGGGATGCAGGCATAATGTAAGCATGCAGAACATACTTGTATAGCCATGTCACTATGTCTAATTGCTTATCTTCTGAACAGGGGTGGGGGTGGGACTGGAACGGGAGGGAGAGAACTTAGAACTTAAAATTTTGAAAAAAAGAAGGTTAAAATTGTTTTTAAATGTAATGGGAGGGATAAAATATTATATTACCAAGTCAAAACAAATATAAAGCATGCAATTTGAGTTGGAAATTACTGGTTCAGAAGATGAGATGTGACTGAAATCTCAGTGCTAAGTCATCAACTCCTTTGTGGCACTTTGTGTCCTCAGCTTATCAAGCGGCTTTAGCTCTGGGTCAAGATCCATCTAATGATTGCAACGACAGCCAAAGGATCGTCAGGATTGTGGCTCAGAGGCGTGGACAGAATGAGCCAGTTTTGGGTGTGGAGTACCGGCAACGCAAGATTACTATCCAGAACCGTGAGTGATCCATGAAATGTCTAGAGTTAGCAGTTGAGAAGACTGAGGAAGGGACAGCCAGGTGGTACAGCAGACAGGGCACTGGCCCTGGAATTAAGAGGACCTGATTTCAAATCTGGCCTCAGACACTTTACTAGCTATGTGACCCTGGGCAAGTCACATAACCCCAATTACCTTGACCGAGAAGCAGATCCCAATGAGCACAGTGGCCTAATAGGAACCCAACTGGTCAAATTGGATTTGTTCCCCTTTTCAGCTGATTGAGTACAGTCAGACTCCTTGATTTTGGTTGTGTTGGTTTGAGTTATGAGCTCAAGTGCAGGATATGAAGTCAGAAATACCTGACTTCAAATCCTGTCTCAGGCCTTTATGAGCTGTATGACCCTGGGCAAATCATTGGAGCCCTAGTTTCTTTAATGGATTCAATGGCTTCCAAGGTCTCTCCTAGCTCTAAATCTGTAATCCTGTAAAATCATTTTACAGATGAGAAAACTGAGACCCAGAGAGGGTCAATGACTTGTCTATTGGCAAGAACCAAGGTACTGAAATTCTGTTGAAAGACCCTATGAATGACTGAGACTCAGTTGGATCTACCCTCTCCAGCAATTTAACATCTCACTGTAGCTCTCGAAGTTGCAGAGGAGATGCTGACTTGCAGTATGGAGAGAGTTTCCACATTTAACTAATGAAATCAAAAGTCCACTTCCTATGGACCTCTGTCATTATATCATAACCTTTGTGCCAGATGCTCTCATGTGCCAAAGTGCTCTGGTACATTTTATGGGATTTCCCATCTCTCTGACTGATTGTCCTCACCTTCAGAATTCACAAATGTGGTTATCCAGTGAGCTGGTACTTTACAGTATGTTGTTTCCAATTCTCCTTGCCAAGTATGTGTCACATGTCACAAAATTCAGAAAAGAAAAGCTTTATTTACATACTGAAAAAAATATAATGTTGAGAAAATAAAAGCATCTGATACCAGTGGGCAGCTTTTGTCTATGCTCTAGACAACCTCAGTTAGTCACATATAGTCATGCGTTAGCTAGTCTAGGGGTGGGGAACCTGTGGCCTGAAGGCTACATGTGGCCTTCTAAATCCCGAAGTGTGGCCTTTTGACTGAATCCAAATTCTGGATTTGTTCTGTAAAATTTGCAGTCTGTCAAAAGGCTGTATTTAAGGATTTAGAAGGCCACATGTGGCCTTCAGGCCACAGGTTCCCCACCCCTGACTAGGACTTCTAGCAGCATTCCCTCTCTTGGCTCATCCAAGGCTGTCATGGTTCCTTCTTCGGTTCTGGATTGCTATTGTCATCTGGTATCGGTCCTACTCCCTACTGTTGTTCCTCGGACATTACTGGACCTTAGCCAGTAACAAGCTCATTTGTGTCTTGGGCCCTGTCGTAGCCCTACAGAGAAGTTTACCAGTCTCAGAAGGAAATCAGAATGCTCTTTTGCAACTGTAATACTGTGACAGCCTCGGGACCTACACATAAGATTTTCTCCCTTGCATTAATTTATTGTATCAATATAAAGATATAATTTAATTAATTAAAATAACAAAACTGATCTCACCAATCTGTGCCCTCCCACTGCTCACGAATGTTTGCTTTGTGTTTCTCATTTCTAAGTGTCTGGTGTAAGTCATCAGTAATACTAGGTTAGTACACTCTTGACTCTGATGCCTGACGTTCTCTTTCCTTCAGGCACCTAATGGCAATCTCTCGCCTATCAGTTGAAAGCTTAACAAAAGCATCTCAGTGATCTCCTTGGGCTTCCACGGAATGGAGCAGGGGCTGGATTGGCAGGGAATGGTCAACCACTAGGCCAGGTTTCTGAAACAGTTAGAGGCCTCTGGGTGGGGGAAGCTGCACATTCCCCAGAAAATACAGTTTACTGGGGGGCTGACCAGAGTTGGGGGGGTTGCTATTATTTAGGTCTCCTTTACCTAGATCCTTTCAGATTAGGAACATCCTCTGTTTATTTACCTAGTTCTTAACTCATTTCTCTCCCAAAGTTATCAACTGCTGACCCCAACAAATTGTCCTTCTTTCTCTTCTCAATAGGATGTTTCACTTTTAGCCCCTGCCCCTTTTTCAAAATTCCTTTTCCCTTGCCTCTCTAGCCTCTTCCTAGAGCCCTTTCGTTCTGTTCTACTTTGTTTTCAATTGTTCTTTTATCTTGGCTGATCTTAAAATTACCTCCCCTAAATCCCTAAGGTAATTTTTTTGGGTCTTTAATAAGAAGTCAAGGGTATGTTTTAAATGCACATATACTGGGGAGTAAAATATTTCATCAGATTCAAAGTGCCTTCACCCCTGTTCTAGTCAGGGTTGGGGAACCTGTGGCTTTCTAGGTCCTTGAGGGCAGCCTATAAAATGAGGGTGTTAGACTCAATAGATGCTAATTATCCTTCCTATAATCAGATGAAGGGCCCACAGGCAGCTAGCTGGTACTGTGCTTAGAGCACTGGGCCAGCAGTCGGTAAGATCAGAGTTCAAATCCAGCATCAGATATGTCCTAGCTATGTGATCCTGGGCAAATCACTTAACTTCTCTCTGCCTCAGTTTCCTCAACTATAAAATGGGGATAATGATAATACATACCTCCCAAGGTTGTTGTGAAGATTAAATAATACCAGTATTTGTAAAGTGCTTAGCATATTGTCTGGAACATAATAGACATTTGATAAATGCTTATTCTCTTCCTTCTAAGGAAGAAAACTCATTTATTATTAATTTATTACTAATTATTATTATTATTATATTGATTACTAATAAGACTTGTAAACTATTACAAGTTTATTATTACTAAGAGCACTTTTGACAGGGGTAGAAGTTGAAAAGTAGAGAAATTAAGAGATTAACTCACAAGGTCACTTAGGTGATAAGCAGCCAAATTGTAGGTTTTAATTTTAACTCTTCAACTTCAAATTGAGTGTGGTTTTCTCTACATCTAATTGTCTCTTTTACATAGATAGCATTCACTTCCAAATACTTTCAGTTCTGGTCAACAAATATGCGTTGAGCCTGTGCTGTGTGTTAAGGGAGGAAGACGGTCTTTGTCCAAGGTAGTGAAGTTTGTTCAACTGTGTGAGATTCTCCTCTTGGCAGATGCGTTTTGTTTAAGACTTTTTTCATTTGTTCCATCCTTTCTGATTCTTTGGGAACCTCTTTTAGGTTTTTCTTAGAAAAGATACTGCAGTTATTTGCCATTTTTTTCCTCCAACTAATTTTACAGAGGAGGAAACTGAGGCAAACAGGGTTAAGTGCCTTGCCAGGGATCACGTAGCTGGTAAGCAGCTGACACTGGATTTGAACTCAGGTCTTCCTAACTCCAGGTCCTGTGTTCTATCCACTGCATCACCTATTTGCTCTTTGTTTAAGACACTGTTGTCCAAGTATCACAGTGTAGTATGGGGCAAAGAATACTGATTCTGATGTCAGAGGTCCTGGGTTCAAATCCCACCTCTGATCCTTACTTTGTACTCCGATCCTTATCTTTGTGATTTGGGGCAAGTCAGTTAGCCCTTTGTGGACGTCACTTCCTCATCAAGAAAATGAGGATTTGGAATAAATAATGGTACTTATGATCCTTTTCAAGTCTATATCTGTGATCCTATGGTGAAAAAAAAATTTTTTTCTACTGCATTTAGAGAGAAAGGAGAGTAAGTGCTTGAATGAAAATATTTTTAAGGCAAAAGCCTAGGGTATGAGAGATTCTTACAGGATTTGGAAAGACAATGTAGAAGATTCAGTATCTTCTCCTGACTAGCCTGTGTCCTCTCTTCCTCTTACTTCATAGGAGCAGATCTTGTGATTAATGAGGTAATGTGGTGGGACCATGGCGTCTATTACTGTGCCATCGAGGCTCCAGGGGACACCTCCGGAGACCCAGATAAGGAAGTGAAGCTCATTGTTCTCCGTAAGTGCCATATTCTCTTTTCTCTGTAGCTGTCTGCTACCCTGATATCTTTTTTTTAAAAAACTTCGAAGACTGGCCCAAGGATAGATTTCAAGAAGTCTATAAATGTGGATGAAAAAAAATTACAGCTTGATTTCAGTATGATGGGTTACCTTGGAAGCCACTTGTATTTTATTTTATTTTATTTTATGCATTTAAAAACATTACTCAGAGATGGATCCATAAGCTTTACCAGACTGCCAAAGTGGGCCATAACACGAACAAGAGGGAGAACTCTTGCTCTGAGGTTAGGCTTATTAAAATCACTTACAGCAGTATCCTTATTTAGTGCTGGCATGCACCTCAGGCCAGCTTAGAGGGGAAAATTTTTGTTTAGTGCATAGATCAGAGCTAGAGCTAGGAGGAACCCCAGAAACCATTTAGTCCAACACCAGTTTTTCTTAATGTAACTTTTAGTTTACATTAATCTTTTTTCAATTAACAAATATATATCCCTCTCACATATCCCCATTGGAAGAGAGAGAGAGTGAGAGAGAGAGAGAGAGAGAAAAGAAAGGAAAGAAGAGAAAGAATGAAAGAAGGAAGGAAGGAAAACCCTTGCAACAAAAGGAGAGTCAAACAAAATAAATCCCTGCCTTAACCATGTCCAAAAAAAAAATCTATGTCTCATTATGCATCTGGAGTCTGTCACCTCTTGGTCAGGATGCTGGTAGTATGCTTCTTCATCAGTCCATTGACATCATGCTAATCCTTTGATTTTACCAAGGAGAAAACTGAGGCTTACAGATGTTAAGTGATTACTTTAAGGTCACATGGGTAATAAGGGTCAGAGGCAGGATTTAAAGCCAGGTCTCCATCTCCAGAGTCCGGGCTCTATCTACTGTTTCACGTTTTGGGAAGGGACCTTAGAGGTGATCCAAGACAATCCCTAGTCATTTTTTACAGTTGAAAAAACAAAGACCCATAAGGGTGAGGTGACCCCTTCAAAGTTGTATAGGGACTTAGTGGCAGAAATGTAGGTGTCCAGACTTCCCGACATCGCTGCCTCCTACAGAGTTCAAACTGAGCATATTATTTAAGAATAAGGTTTTACAATAATAATAATAACCCTGAAGATGTTTTCAGTGAGGCTGCACAAGATGAGTTTATAACCATATACTTTTATTCAATTACAAAAAACAGCCCCTTTATCCACCTATGCAATTGGTCCACAAAATTCTTTTTTAACAGTTTGATAATGACTTGTCCCAGGACAATTTCTATCTGAACTCCATTGAAAAAGATGAATAATAATCACAATAACTACTTCTTAGGTTATTCAGGCACAATTATCTCCATTAAAAGATGAGTAAATGAACTCAGTTCAAGTGACTTCCTTGAACTAACACGGACATTTTAAATGCAAATCCTTTATCCTTTCTACCCTATCACCAAGTCAGTGTGGTTGGGGGAGAGAAACACAAAAGGGAAAATAAAGAATTATTGAAGGTCACCAATTACTAAATGCAGGAGGTAGCAGTTAGAGCTCTGGGGCTTGAGGTCAAGACCGTTGGGTTCAAAGGTTATCTCAGATACTGACTAGCTGTGTCATCATGGGCAGATCACTTAACCTTTCATTTCCTTATCCATTAAATGGAGATGATACTTGCTCTGCTTTCCTTGCTGGGTAAGTGTGAGGAAAACACTTTCCAAATTTTATAAAACTTATCTAAGTACACTATGTAGCTATATAACTTGGAATTATATTTAAGTATATAAATTAGAGGTGTTCAGTAAATTAGTCAATCAACAGGCATTTATGAAATGCCTGTGTTAAGATATAAAGACAACAAGGGAAAAAATTTTACATAATTATAGTTATTAGTATCTGGTTTTTATGGTGCCAAAGTTCATTTGTAAGCCAGTTATTTGAAACTCAGAACAAGAAGTTCCTGGGTTGTCTACTAAAGACTTTTTAGTATGTAGTCTACTTACAATACTATTTAATTGCCATGAAAACAGTACAAAATGATGCTGCAACATGTTAGTAATCTTTTTTAAGCAAAGAAACAGTGCAATTGCATAAGAAATTTTCCAGGTGAGTTACCTGAGGTCCAGAGAACTTACATGACTTACGTGTAATTGTACTTTAGATGTTTCTATCCTGTCTGTCTCCTTGACGAAGTTCCAGGCCTTCCTACTGTTCTCCACCTATCTCTAGTTTCTCAGGGATGACCTGATGTTACTGGCACTTCTAAGCAAATGGATTCTGTAGGAATGGTGTACTCATCCCAGAAGGAGCTTTATGGGAGATAAGATCAAGGCAAGTGGAAAGGACATAGGAAGAAGTTGGGTCAGAGTCTGTCAGTCAGTCAAGCATTTGTTAAATGCCTGCTATGTACCAGGCACTATGCTAAGCATGGGGATACAAAGAAAGGAAGAAAAGGTTGTTCCTTGCTCTCAAGCAGTTCATAATCTAATGGGGGAAACAATAGGAAAACAATTCTGTAGATACAGGGAAGACATTAGCCTCAAAGGGGATCAGAAAAGGCCAGAAGATGGGATTTTGGCTGAGACTTGAAGGAAGCCAGGGAAGGAAGGAGTAAATGAAGGGGAAGAAAATTCCAGGCATGGGGAATGGATCATAGGAGCATAGCGTTATAGATTTAGAAGTGGAAAAGTTTTGGGAGGTCATTGAGAACACCACCTTATTTTATAGATGGCCAAGCTGAGGCTAAGAGAAACTAAGTAACTTGTCCAGAGTCACACAGCTATGTCTGGAAACAGAAAAAAAAATGGTGGAAAGTTGGGGAAAGGGTCAATTATTAGAGAAAGACACATTTGGGACTCCCATGCTGTCCCTTGCGCCTATTCCTTCTGTCTCAAAATTTTCTGTTTTAAAAAAGTTAAATTAAAATTATCTCAATTAGCAAACACTTCTTTTTAAAATTATATTTAATTTTTAATTAACAAAAACAATTTTCTCTTCCAGCTCCTTCCATTACAAAAAAAAAAAGAAGGAAAAAAAAGGAAACCCTTGTAACAAATACACACACACACACACACACACACACACACACACACATCTGTTAGGAGTTGGGTATCACTGGCTTCCTTGGTCCTTTTGAATTTTGTGAACCATATTGTCATGGTATGAAATTTTTTTTCACACTTGGGTTCCTGTGCAGGCATCGTGCTAGGGAAATCAAGCAATTTCTCCAACATAGAGAGTGAAAGCCTGGAGTGGGCACATCTGTGTACATCTAACTGGTGCTGACTTGCCCCCTTACAGACTGGCTGACAGTGATTTTCATCATCCTTGGCTCCATCCTCCTCATCGTGCTGGTCAGTGTGTGCTGGTGTCAGTGTTGTCCCCAGTACTGCTGCTGCTATGTCCGCTGTCCTTGCTGTCCAACCCGGTGCTGCTGCCCTGAGGAAGGTGAGGGGGTTTCTGGGGAATAACTTTTGTAGGCACACCTGCCCCGTAGCTACTTGGTAACGAAGTTCATTTTTTTTCTTTTTTAAATACTCTAGATTCTTCCCGCTCCCCATTCATTCCACACAGGCTGAGAAGAGTTCACAGAATCCAGGGATGGTGAACCTGTGGCCTCAAGGTCACACATGGCCCTCCCAGTCCTCAAATGCGGCCCTTTGACTGAATCCAAGCTTATTCTGTGAAGGTTGAATTCAGTCAAAGGGTAGCACTTGAGGACCGAGATGGCTACATGTAGCCTTGAGGGCACAGGTTCCCTACCATGTCCCATTTGGAAAGGGACCAGAATGACCATCGAGCTCAGCCCTCCCATTTTACAAATGAGGAAATTAAGGCCCAGAGATCAATTGAAGTGAAAATAATATTTAAACCTCAACACCATAAAAGAGGTGTCTGATTGCAAGGTCATAAAGATACTTAGAGGTCTTCACACCTAGCTACTAATTTTATAAGTAAGGCCCCTGAGGCACAGAGAAATGAAATGACTTGCCAAGGAGACAACTAGTGTCTCCAGCAGGACTTGAACTCAAGTCTTCTTGACTTCAAGGCCATCAACTAGCATTAAGCCATACTGCCCCTAGTATGCCCCTTATTCCTGCTGCTCTGCCTAGACAACTATTTGTAGTGAGCTAGTTCCCTTAATCTGAACACAGATGAAGGGGGATAAGAAGAGAATGGGACATGCTCCCTGCCATGGGTCTGGGACTTCCAGAAATTATTGGAAGTGGGGGTGGCTCATACTACAATTAGCCATAGTTTAGTAGGAACTAGACTAACATACTTGGTCCATATCAAAGGAGCAGTTAGCCTTTACATAACCCATGTTAACAGGCCCATCATTCTTGAATCAGTATAGACTATTGGGACATAGAACATTTCTGAAGGCAAGAGAGAGAGGATCTGGATCTGTGATTTCCATGCTATAGGGAATTCCCAGATTAGGAAATTCCCTCTACTAATACAGGTTGTTTCCTTCTCTGCAATGTAATAGATTTAGAGAGAGGACCATCTCCAGTCATCCTGATGTGTATCAGGCCACTGGACCCAGATGGTTCTGGAGCAGAAAGTGAGGTTGGTGACCTTGAACAATGCTCTCTCACTCAAATCTAATTCACTTGCAAGTCCTGGCATCATCTTCTTGATGCCATAGTCCTCTTTGAGAATAAAGAACAGAAAACAAAACAACAGATTTAGAGAACTGCCTGAGCCCGAGCACTGAATGACCCTTGCCCAGTGTCCTGCCTCTAGAATGTGTTAGATGTGGGTCTCAAACGCAGTTCTTCCTGGTTCTGAGGCCAACTGTCTGTCCACTCTATCACTTTGGCTCTCTGAGGTTCATGCTGTGACTCAGTCCTGTTCATTTATTCCTTCAGCAAACCCTTATTGAGCACCTACTTCACAGAGTTGTTTTAAGGATCACAGGAGATAATGTTTGTAAAGTGTTCAGTACAGTACCTGGCACATAGTAGGAACTTAGTTCGTGTTCATTCTCCTTTATCTAAGGTACTATACTCAGCATTCTAGAATACAATGTTCCAGAAGTGAATATGGCACGGAATATATAAATCAATTAAGATAAAATTGTCATTTTTATTATATTGATTCCATAAATTAAAAATTAAATTAAAAAAATGATTTCAAATATATGAATATATATAGAAAAAGGTGAATATGGTATGGCTCCTGGCCTCAAGAAGCACATAGTCTAGAAAGAGAGATGACCTATGCAAATAGATATAATATAGGACAATGTGTGATAAGCACCATAGGATAACTTACCAAGGTAAAACTATAGAAATTCAGAGTAATTAGAAATTTCCCTGGGAGAGCTTGATGGAGTGTGAGGGTGGCGATTTAAACTGAACCTTGAATGATGCATAGGGTTTCAAGACACAATGAATAGGATGAGGAGAAGGCATACCAACGAGAAAGTCTCATGAACACAGTTATAACAGAACAAAATGTTTGTTAATGGAATGCTGAGTATTCCATTTTGACTAGTCTAAGATTAAAGTAAAAGAGATTAGATAAAGCAAGAAAAGGATCTTGAGCAGGTGTAAATTTTTGAAAACCATGATAATGAGAATGGATTCTGTTTAGTAGGCAATGGAGAACCAGTCAAAGTTTTTGAATAACATGGTAGCCAGATCAAAGAGGTATTAAATGAGGAACATTTATATGACACTTTAAGGCATTTCTCTCACAATACTACAAGATAGGTGGTAAAAGGATTATCATTCCCAATCTACAGGTGAAGAAACTGGGGGAGACAAGTTAAGTGACTTGTGCAAGGTCACACAGTAAATGTCTGAGGCCTGATTTGAACTCAGGTCTTTCTGACTCTAGGTCCAGTGTTCCATCTACTGAATCACCCAGGTGCCTCTTAAAAGAGGAGTGGATTTGGGAACACTAGGAAGGGAAAGTCAATAGGATTTACGATATGATTGGATGCTGTGGCTAGAAAGTTGAAAGTATCAAAGAGGACTTCAAGTTTTTAAGTTTGGCAACATAGTCATACTATTTCTGTTATATTTATTGCTGTTAGCATTATTATTTTAAAAGGGAAAAGTAAGAAGGAGGAACTAGCCAGAAAAGAAGATGGTGGTGATGAATTCAGTTTGATATTTGTTGTGCATGTAGTGCCTGTGTGACATCTGGTAGATATCCCCATGGGATGCTGGAAATTTGATTAGGGAAGACATCATGGATAAAGATAGAGATCTGCAAGGCAGAAATTGAAACTCTGAGATTGATAGCAAATATAGGTCACCAAGGGAGAAGCTGTAGAGAGATGATAGAATCTTGGGAAATGATCTCATTTATAGAGGAGAAACAAAGGTCATTGGGTGGGGAGGGGAAAACCCAGTAAAGGAGTAATTCAATTCATCAATGAACATTTGTTTAGCATCTACAGTGTGCTAGGCACTGCCTTGGCTAGCACTAACTAGGCTTGGGGGTTCAGGGAGGTTTGGATTCAAAGCCAAAAATGAATTTGGAACTGAATTTTGGAAGTGGAATTTAGAATTGGAATTTTAATTCGGAACTGGAATTTGGAAGTGGAATGTGGAATTGGAATTTGGAATTGGAATTCTGAAATGAAATTTGAAAGTGGAATTCAGAATTAGAATTTTGAACTGGAATTTGGAATTGGAATTGGAATATGGAACTGGGATTTGGAAGTGGAATTTAGAATTGGAATTTTAATTCGGAACTGGAATTTGGAAGTGGAATGTGGAATTGGAATTTGGAATTGGAATTCTGAAATGAAATTTGAAAGTGGAATTCAGAATTAGAATTTGGAACTGGAATTTGGAACTGGAATTTGAAATTGGAATTTAGATTTGGAAATTGGAATGGAATGTGGGACTGAAATTTCCCTTTGAATTAAGAACTGTAATTTCTAATTAGACAACAAAGAGCAATCTCGTAGAAAAATTACAATTTTACATTGGCATGGCATCTTGAGCATGGACTTGGAATTTCAAAAATAATTTGGAGCAGAAATTTGAAATTATATTTTGGGATAAAATGTATATATGTAGTCTGATGGATAGCGTATTGGCCTTTGAGTTAGGACGATCAGAGTCCCCAGGTCACCTTTGATCCTTACCACCTGAACAAATCACTAAATGTCCCTGGGTCTCAGTTTCTTCACCTGTAAAATGAGGGTGGAGTCCAAGGTTGCAACAGAGGGGGATAAGAAGTTTGGCCAGAATGTGGGTGGTTTGGGGTGATTAGATTTTGTGAACCTAGTTGCCTCCACAGGGATTGTTCTGAGAACTCGTTTTGGTAAGTTGAGTTTGTCGTCAGTGCTTTTTCCACTGTCCTTTTCAGGGCAATGGGCTATCCAAGAGGACACACCCCTACCTCCTATTTATAGCCATTGTTCTCATTTTCTCATACTGGTAGGCATAATTAGTGTTTTGCTATTAATAGCTAAAGATGATTTCATGTGTTTCACCTTTTAGGGGAAAGTTTCACTGTTAATGGGGCTTTCAGTGCATTAGTCCAAATCCAGGGTGGGAAGCCCAGTCAGTGGCAGGGCTACAGAAGACATTTGGTAAGACTCCTCAGTTCACATGAGTCAGTGATTGCCTATTCTGTCCACCCATCAACCTGACTCTTGAGTATCGATTTGAGTGTTCTGTTACTGAGCAAATAAGGAAGTATCCTCTACTCCAGAATGGATGCTATGTCTTAGGCTTCCTTCCCTTTTGTTATACCCCTGAACACTGTGATTTGCACTCCTGAGTAAGCAGAGGTAGGCAGGATTCTCTGGAATGTATAGAAATGTAGTTATAATAGAGGGAGAATGGCATTTACCACATGAGGACATGCAAGGAGGACTGTTGTCTGGTATAGTGGAAAGAGCACTAGACTTAGAACCCCCTAATCCTATCTGCTACTTACTATGTGACCTTGGACAAATCACTTCATCACTCTGGACTTCAGTTTCCCCATCTAAGTCCAAGGAGCCACTGGATTTTATTGAGCAAGGGAGTGACGTGTTCTAGATATCTCTCTTTGGCAGCTGTGTGGAGGATGGGTTTGTAGGGGGAAGAGACCTGAGTCAGGGAAGCCTAATTGGAAGTGTGGACCCAATGAACCCCAATTTGAAACAGAGTCTGTTCTAAGAAAGACAAATGAAATTAGGGTATGTGTATCCACAGTTTAATTTCTCTCAAGCTGGCTTGACAGACACTGCATGGGAGTTACAGTGCAATATTGGACCCCTCTAAGAGGAGGGGGGGAACTGGCTTGATTTGGGATTGTGCCCTTCGAAAAGTAGGTGTTCCCAAGGGATGCCGAGAGGTGGGCTATATTAAAATGCGATCTTGAGTACATGATTTATGTCACTTAATCATGATCAAAGAAACATAAATTTCTATGTCACCTGTCTTAACAATAGAGAGGAATCAACATTTTCCCAGACCCTTCTGGGTAACGCAATGAGCAGCAATAGACCCATTTAGATTAGATCTTTTAAAGTCCTTCTGTAGAAGAACTAAATTTTGATAGAACGGGGAATGGGGAAGTTCCCAAGATAATGATTACTAAGAAATTCACTTTTCACAGAAGCTATTGCAAGAGTTCAGGTGAGAGATGAGGGGGACCTGAACTAGGGTGGGAGTGAAGTAAGGGGAAAGGAATGAAAATGAGAGACTTTGTGGAGGCAGAATTGGTAAGATTTGTCAACACTGGGGATGACTTTAAAATTGAAAACCTAAATGATTGGAAGGATTGCAGTGTCATTAATTTAAAAAATAACTAACCTAATCTTCTGTCATGGGAAGAGGCAGAAGGTAGGGCACGTGTGTAGGGCATGAAATACTATAGAGAAGAAAAGGGGTGAGAACTAAGAAGAGATCACAGGAAGTCAGATTTCAAGGAGTAAGGGCATGAGTAGGAGGGAGTGAGGAAGTGGAGGGAGTAAGTATAGATGACTCTTGAGCAATTTTCTTCTGAAAAAGGAGATCATTTGATCCTTTGAAGAAACAGGAGCAAGGCAAGATCTTTTTTTTTTAAGATAGGAAAAAAATTCATTATGTTTGTAGGCAGAGGAGAAGAAGACAGTGGAAAGAAAATGTTAGACTAAAGAGAAAGGAGAGATAATTAAGACACTGAAGTCCAGGTGCTTGATTAGTCAACACAACAGGTTTTCAAGTCAAGGAAGATGAAGGCAGCAGACAGGATGAAATTTGGGAAGGTGTCTTGAAGGGCAGCAGACCTAAGGGTGACGGAAATCAAAAGAAGACGTGGTGAGGGGTGATAATAGAGCAATGATTTGGAAAGTCTGGGTTGGGAAAACCAGGGTAGCCTTCTTTTGGGAAGAGGAAAACCTGTATTCAGTATTAGCTCCTCTAAAATATAGGGGAATCTAATATGTATTTCACACAGTCAAATCTCCCATTTTCTCTTTTGTGATCTTTGTCTTCCATTGGAGGGTGGAGAATAGGGATAAGAATAAGCCTTCTATCAAAGAGAGGAGAGGTTCCAGTAGCACCTATCTACCCCAGAATGAAAGTGGTGTAGAAATTGTGTCTAGGAATAATGTGAATGAACTCAATGATATTGTTACAGAGTTGAGAGAAACTCAGTGAACACTAAGGATAACTTTTATTATAAGATACTAGGGGCTTCTCGAAGCTTTGTAACTTCTCCCTCTGCCTATGATTATGAATCTCCACTTTGTTTTCCACTGTTAGTTGAAAATCCTAGGAAGTCAAAAAAGGAATTGTGTCATTGTTATGTGGGCTAGAAGGTACGAGATAGAGAAATTGTGAGACTCTCATTCTGCAGTGGGGATGAGAAGGGGAGAAACCTTGGAACAGAAACAGTGGGTAGTGATAGCCAAGAACAAAGAGGCAAGGGATAGAAAAACAAGAAACAACAGGGTAAGAGGGTAGTCAGTCTATTCCTACAAGGATTATACCCCTTTATATCTTTATTAAACCTTTACGTCTGATAAAGCAGAATCAGTGACCAAATAGTATTATAAATCTCTGAGGGCAGGACCCATGTCTTAATTATTTTTCTTTCTTTTGAAAATACACTTTTGAAAATACATTTTAAGTTTTTTGAGATATTTTTGTTTTTACATGACCTAGATTTCCCCCATGAATCCCAACCTCTCCCTCCATATAAGAAGGATTTCTGAAAGAAAAAAATTAACAAGTGAAGAAAAGGAAAAAATTAGCAAAACTGATAAATAAATACAAAAAATCTGACATATACAATGTTTTATACTTGTGAACTCCCCTCCCCTCCCCTACACCTCTGCTAGGAATGAGGAAAATGTCATTTTGTTCATCTTTAGATCTTCCCCAGTACAATAGATTCTTAATAAATGTTTGATGAGTGACTCAATGATATGATAGGGAAGAAAAGGTCTTGACTTAAAATTAGAAGAGCTAAGGGGCAGTTAGATGGCATGGTGGATAGAACACTAGCCCTGAAGTCAGGGGCACCTGAGTTCAGATTTGTTAGCCTCAGACACTTACTAGCTGTGCGACTCTGGACAAGTCACTTACCCCGATTGCCTCAAAAAAAAAATCAGAAAAGCTTGGTTCAAATCCTGTCCCCAACCCTTACTGGCTAAGTGAGTTGCCAAGGTCATAAATTTTTCTGAGCCTCAGTTTTCTGATCTGTAAAAATGAAAATAATAATTGCAGCACTACTTTTGTGAGGAAGGGGCTTTCTAAACTATAAAGTGTTATGTAAATATGAGCTATAGTTGCTGTGAATTGCTACTGACCTCTCCTTGCTTATCAGTGAATGGAGAAAATGTGTCCTCCATTGAAAGGGATATGAAGGAAGGAGCATCTCAGAGGAAAGCTAGATTCCAGTTAAAGTAAGCTGGGGTGGTGGGAGGTAGAAACCAGTTGCGAAAAATGTCTATAATATGGAGGACGTTGCTCATAATATAACATGAAATAATCAGCAAAACTAGCAGAAGGGCATTTGGCAATTATGGGAGCCTGGGAAGAGGTAGGTGGAGTTGGGTAGAAATGAGAGTGAAGTGAGAGGTAGCAGAGTCAGTGGCTGGATAAGAGTGATGAGGGCAGGAGGTGGGAGGCTAGTGCAGAGGAAATGCTGAATAGACAGAAAGCTATTATGGAGGATTTGGGGAGGATTGAGCATCCTCAGTATTATATGGATGGGATGTCTGTGAACATGTTCCCTGGGCACCTGGGCACTTCTCAGAGCTTGCTTGTGGCTCCCTCCTGGGCTTTTGAGCACAGGATACTTCTGGGGCTACTGTGGTACTGCTCTCTATATTCTAAATTCATAGCCCCTCAATTTATTTCCCATAGAAGAAGCATTTTATACTCCATATTGCTTGGACCCACTCACATTGTCCCTCCTGGATAACTAGTTCCCCAGACCCTCCTCTGGTTGTTCAGTTGCTTCTGACTCTTTGTGACCCATTTGGGGTTTTCTTGGCAAAGTCATTTCTTTCTCTCACTCATTTTACAGATGAGGAAACTGAGGTAAACAGGTTGAAATGACTTGCCCAGGATCACACAGCTAGTAAGTGTCTGAGATCTCCATAACTCCAAACCCAACACTGTCCCACCTATGACATTTCTCTGGTGTAGGCAACAAAGACTAGGGGTGCAAAGGTTTTTAAGTGTAAGGTAAGGAGCTCTAGGCTAGAAAGTCAAATTTGAAGACTCCGGGGATGTCCTTTTCAAGGGACCCAGGGCAGTTACATTCCACATTGAAACATGTAAGTACCTTTTGCATGTGCAAGGGACAGATGTGCTCCTTTGTAAGATGTACCTCCCTCAAAATAGATATTTGGCCAAAGAAAGCTGAAAGTTTAGCATAGAATCTTCCATGTGCATGTGCTATTTTGATGGATGAGCCATGAGCCTTATGAGTCTCTTGTCACTTAAGAATGTAGGCTCTTAAAGGTCAGAGTGGAATTTTTTTAGGGTAGATAGATGGTGGGGCCTGTCCACTACCTTCCTGCTTTTACCCTTGATCGGGACTGGTATTTCCCTTCCTTCCTCCTCCTACCAGGTTCCCGTCATTGAAGAAAGCCCCTGTAGTGAGCAGTCTGGGTGAAGAAACTGGGGATTTTTAGCCTAGAAAAGAAAAGATGAGGTAGGGGATGTAAGGGAAAAAGACAAAAAAATTCTTCAAGTCTTTGAAGGGCTATGTGAAAGGTCTGCTTCACCACAGTGGACAGAGCAAGGAACACTGAATTAAAGCTGCAGAGATAGCTTTGGCTTTATATAAGGGAATCTAATTAGAGTTGTCTAAAAGTAGAATAAACTACCTCCCAAGGTAATAAATTCCCCTACACTTGGAGGCAGCAAGTTCACTTAAGGGACTTCCAACTTCCCTTCCAACTCTTGAGATGCCATGACTGGAGAGAAGGGCAGAAAGCTGCTGCCTGAATCCCTGGTTAGCACCAAATATTCCCTTGACTACCTCCCACACTCAGTGCTCACGTACCTGGGAGGAAACAGAGGACACATTGTTATAGAACTATATACTTCCTTCTGCCCTCCCAGGCTTCCTGGCCTATATCCTTAACAACTTGTGTTTGTGCCTTCTATTTCTGGCTAGTAACTGACTGGCATCTTGATCACTTGCCCAAATTTGTTTGCATGCTTGATAAAAATACATGCTTGTCACCTTAGGGGAAAACAGAATGGTAACATTTTTAAACCTAATGATTTTTGTTTCTGTGAAAACCTCTTTGAAGAATTCACGTTTCAAGGTTGATGGAAGTCCAGGTCCTAACTGGTATTTATAGCTTCCAATCCTCCTGTCCACTGAAAATATGGCACATCAGATTTGGAGGAGAGGCTGATTTCTGGAAAGGGTGGCTAATACTGATTCACATTTAGGTAGTTTCAGAATTACAGAGCATTTCCCTCAAAACTAACCCAATGGGAAAGGTAGTATAATTTCTGTTTTGAAGATGAGAAAACTGAAGCTGAAGGGTTATGGCTCATGTAGCTGATCAGCAGAAGAGGTGGGTCTTAAACCCAGTATCTCTTACTCTAAACCCAGTGTTCCTTCCCCCCATGCCACCTTGCCTTCTGGTCTCCTAAGGGGTTGAGAAACTACACAGAGTGAGGGTAATCATTTCTCCTTCTCCCCCTGCAGCCCTGGCCCGGCACCGGTATATGAAGCAGGCTCGGGCACTAATCCCCCAGATGATGGAAAAACCCCTCTACTGGGGAACTGACAGGAGCTCCCAGGTTTCATCTTACCAAATGAACCCGCTGCTGCAGCGAGGTAAACCCTACCAAAGAAATGTAAGAGGGCTAAGGGTAAGAACATGGGCTGCATCGGGTCTTTGGGAAAAGGACAACAAGGATTTCTATGGCCCAGAGAGAAGAAGCACAAATTAAACAATTAGTTTGACAATCAAATAAAGAGGGTGTTCCAGGGGACTCTCTGGTACCCCTATGAACCAGGGAAATCAATTTATCTTGGGGCTTGTCATACAGTGATATTGTCATTTTTCTTTGTGTTTAGATTTTTCCCCACCAGCCAGCTTCCCTCAGATGCCAGGGCCCCCAACACCAACTCATCCCCCTGCTGCCAATGGAGTGCTAGAGTACTTAGAGAAGGAACTGCAGAAGCTCAACCCTGCCCAGTTCCTCCCACCAGATCACAAAGCAAGAGTTGATCGTCACTGCAGCATGTTGTCTTCCCTGGGTTCAGAAATCGTAGAACGCAGGATTATCCACCTTCCCCCCTTGGTCAGAGACCTTCCCTCCTCCCAGAGGACCAGTGAATCATCTCACCAGCAGTTTTCCAGGAGACCTTGGGCTCTGGAGGAGGGGAAAGAGGAGAGAAGGCAGAATCATTACTCTAATTTCTGTAGAGGGTCCTTGGAACCATGGCCAAAGCCCAAAGCCTCAGAGCACAGAGGTCGTGAGAACTATAAGAATGGAAGACATTGGAACTCCAGGGAGGAAGACTCATACATGTCTAGGCCATACTCTGAAAGCCTGAGTGATGATGGGTCCTATTCCCGGGAGGCCCACTGGCGCTCCAACCACTCAACACAACGGAGCCGCTCTCCAAGGAGGCACCATCGGCCAGGCCAAAGGGAGAGCGCCTACAGGCACCGTCACCACCGACACCGAAGCTATTCCCCTCCATCTTGCCACAACTCCTGGAGTTCAGAAGAAGAGAAGGAGCGGCAGTATCGTCAAGGCTGGAAATCTCACCATCCTTCTCAACCCCCGAGCTGGACAGAAGAGAAGCCTCCAAGCTACCGCTCTCTAGATGTCATTCCAGGCAAGAATGTCAGGAAAAAAGGGAATGTGGAAAGGCGTTCGGTGAGCCTGGGAATTACTTGCTGTGATGGTAGGGCATAGAAAAAGAAGACCCATTAATCTGGCATAGTTTTGGTGTATTTGACCAATTAGTGTATTTCAATTGATCACCCCATAAAAGAAGTGATCTCTCCTAGTCAAGGGATGACCAACTCTAGACAAGTTTTGCAAAGTGCCCAGAGAACATTTATTAAGTACCTACTTTATGCCAGACATTATGCTAAACAGTGGCGATCAAAAAACAAGTGAAATTTTAATACCTACCCTCAAAGAGCTTACATTCCAATAATGAAAAACATTTGCTATACTGTATTCAAAACAAGTATTTAATAAATACCTCTGACACCAACTCTCTTAGGATGGGGTGAGTTTGAGGGACCTAGTTTTAGAAAGGGCAACATCCCCAATAGATTGTAGAGAAAGCACAAGGCGTGGAGTGAAGAAGACCATGTAAACATCACATTCCTCCCATGTAACATGGGGTAAATTAATTATGGTGATACTTTTCTCAAATGAAATAATATACATAAAATGCCCCAAAGCATTCTTTGAATGACAGTGACTAATTTCAAAGCATTATCACAGCTCTATGTCCTTTCTGATATCTGGCTCATTGATCATGGGACCTAGAGCTAGAAAAGACCCTAGAGATCATCTCCTCCAACTTTCTCGTTTTACAACTGAGGAAATCCCTCTGCCCCTAGAAGATGGTGCCAACAAATTGTGTATAACATAAGCTCTCTACTCCCTACCCAATTGTTCAGAAACTAGAAAAAGGTCAGACCTTTTGCAGGGAGACAGCAACAAGAAATCAATGCTATGTGTTGCAGTGGTGGATGTTAAAGCAACCACTAGGAAACCCCTACTCGTGCCACGTTTTCCCATGACACTGACTTCAGAGTGATCTGTGGAGGGCCGCTGGATAACCCCTCTAAAAATTTGCCATCTTGAGAGGAAAGCTCTATCCATATCCTTAAGATGTTAGGACTACTCCAGAGATCTGGCCTCAAGTGGCTTTGGGGGACTCACTTCTGTCTCCTTATGGGGTGGTGGGTAGAAAAGGTGACTCACTTCTTGATTGTCAGATGTTATAGGAAACACACAGGGGGTGAAGTGGTTTTGAGGATTTCCCTGAGGGAAAGTGGAAACATTATGGTTTGAAAATCTCAGAAGCTTCTCAAAATTCCCTGGTGAGGAGCATGGTGGGTAATGGAACTTGTTTCAAAGTGCCCTAGAATTATAACACTGGCCTGAACCAAATATGTGTATCTTATATTGACTCTAGGCTTCAGACCGTCCTAGAAGTTTTGGGGGGTTCAGATCAGGAATGCTTCATGGGATTGCAGGCTGTTCTCTGTCTGGCAATCAGCTGATCTGTGCCAAGACACAGGCCATCACCTGAGGCCCTCTTAACTGTTTTTAACATAACATGGTTTTCTCTAGAAGGTATAGTAGAATACGTGAGGGGCCCAGGAGGCCATGCATAGGAAATGCTGGGACCACAGATAGGTGGTACAGTGGATAGAGTTCTGGGCTTAGAATTCAGTAAAACCTAAGTTCAAATTCAGCCTCAGACACTGCTAGAAAACAGGGTAACCTGAGCAAGTCTTTTATGTGGGCCTCACTTTCCTCATCTATAAAGTGAAGGAAATGGACTTGATGACTTCTTGGGTTCCTTTCAGTTCTCAGGTTATGATCAAATGAGTTGGTGAGACCACTTGGGATGCCAAGGGAATGGGAAGAAAATAAGCATCAATATAATTCCTACTATGCACCAGGCACTGTATGCTTTACAAATGCTTTACAAATATTATTGTATTTGATCCTTACAACAACTCAGCAAGGTAATTGTTTTTATTACCCCCATTTTACAGCTAAGGAAACTAAAATAGAAGTTAAGTGATTTGCCTAGGGTCACACAGCTAGTAAGTGTCTGAAGCTAGATTTGAACTCAGGTCTTTCTGTCTCCAGACCCCAGCACTATATCCACTGTGCCATTTAGCTGCCTCAGTATAGTGGGCAAAGAGATTGTGGTTGAGCCTAACCCTTAGGTGTTCACTAGACTAGATTTCTTATAGAATCATAGATCTGTAGAACTAAAAATTCACCTTGAGACCCACTAGCCCAACTCTCTCATTTTGCATATGGGGAGAATGAGGCCAAGTAAAATTCTTGAAAGAACTTGGTCAGGATCCAAGTCTAACTCCACCTCCCAGGGCCCTCACTGTTACCGGTTAATATGATGCAATAATATTACTTAGTGTGATATTTAAAAAGATTTGCAAAACATAATTTCTGGGTAATTTAATTATTCTATTAATAAGATCAGCAGGTTATTAATAAAAGGATGAATATTTGGCAGCTCTCTTAGACCATAGACCCCAAATGCAGGGAGGAGAGGGGGGTGATCACAGCTTATATGCCCTTCGAAGAGGAGGTGTTCCTGAGGGGTGCCTACTCAATTCTGATTGGTTAATCAAATGGGAGGTGGGCTGTCTTGGGGTGTATGACTTAGGTCACTGAAACCTTGGTCAGAGAGACATCAATTTACGTATCACCTATCTTGATAATAGGGAGAATCAAGATTTTCCCAAGACATGTCTGAGCAAACACAGTCAACAGGAATATACCTGTTAGCCCAAACTTAGAATTTGTTTTACTGTCTGATTAGATCTTGGCCTGGGTAAATCTCTAAGAGAAATTTCCCACACTGGTTGTTTTCTAGATGAGGAAGTAGAAAAGGGGAAAAACCTTGGTCCTAATACAATAATTAGTTATTAAATACAAGTGAAATGCACTCATTTTTCACACTAACTATTACAGTGACTTTCATTGCCTAGTTTAAGACTTATGAAGTTGGTTTCATTATTTGCCACTAGGTGGTGACCTTTAATAACTTGTAACTTAAAATTTCCCCATGGTGGTGGGGAAAAAAATCAGCTTCAAAGCTTGGAAGGAACCTATGAGCTCTTTTAGTACAACTCAGACCTAGATGGCAGTCTCTCCTTAAAGCATTATTCACATTACATCACATCACAGCATCTCTTGAAGACCTCATGTCTTCTCACGGTGGCTCATTCGTCTTTGGTCTTGCTCTATCAAATTTTCCTTTACCTCAAATTAAAATCTGCCTCTCCAAAACTTCCCCCCAATTGTTCCTAGTTCTGTCTTTGTGGTCCAAGACAAACAAGTCTAATATTTCTTACACATGGCAAACTGTATGACCTTAAGCTAGGTGTTTCTCAATGTCATCTTCCTTATCCACAAAATGAAGGGGTTGGATAAAATAAACTCTGCAGTCACTTCTGGCTCTAAACCTATGGTCTTTTTTTTTTTTTTTTTTTAGCTTTTTTGAAGTTTTTTTTCATTAATTTATTTCTTTTTAGTTTTCAACTTTCATTTCCATAAGTTTTAAATTTTCTCCTCCTCCTCCCCAAGATGGCCTGCAATCTGATATAAGCTCTACATATATATTCCTATTAAACATATTTGCACATTATTCATGTTGTATAAAAGGATTATAATGAATGGGAGAAACCACAAGAAAGAAAACAAAACAAAACAAAACAGAAAATAATCTGCTTCGCTCTGTATTCAGACTCCATAGTTCTTTCTCTGGTTGTGGATGGCATTTACCATTATGAGTCCTTTGGAGTGGTTTTAGGTGCTTGCATTGCTGAGAAGGGCTAAGCCTATCAAAGTCAGTCATCACACACTATGGCTGTTACTTTGTACAATTCTGCTCATTACACTCAGTATCAGTTAAGTCTTTCCATGTTTTTCTGAAGTCCACTTGCTCATCATTTCCTATAGCATAATAGTATTCTATTGCATTCATATACCACAACTTGTTCAGCCATTCCCTAATGGATGGGCATCCCCTCAATTTCCAGTTCTTGCCCACCACGGGGAGAGCTGTAATAAATATTTTTGTACACATGGGTCCTTTTCCCTTTTTTATGATCTCTTTGGGTCCATGATCTTTTAACTGCTTGAAGATAACTCTCACATCATTGACCCTCTTACCCCCAGCCTCATGCCAGGTTCAACATTCCCACTTCCCATTAGCCAGTCCACATTCCCTCAATCTAAACATGGCACAGCATTCCAGTCCCTTGACATCGTGACCACACTCCTTACATGTAGTCTTCCATCTTTTCCTACGATGTGAATGCCAGAACTAAACCAGATATAGTTTTATCAAAGCAGGAGAGAAAGGGCCTCTCCCTTGATTCCTGGATACTCCACTAAGATTGCACTTAGAGGGAGCATCATACAGTTGACTGGCTTTAAGTCTTGAAGACCTAGGTTCAAGTCTAGCCTCCAAGATATATTAACTGTATAACCCTGGGCAAGTCACTGAACTCCTCAGTGACTAGGTAGCTCTTTAAGATTAAAAATAGCAAAATGGTTTCTTAGTATAGGTCCAGACCCCAAACTGAAAGATTGCATTAGCATTTTTTTGTTGCTGTTCAGTTGCGTCCAACTCTTTGTAACCCCATTTGGGGTTGTCTTGGCAAAGATACTAGAGTGGTTTGACATCGTCTTCTCCAGTTCATTTTACAGATGAGGAAATGGAGGCAAACAGGGTAAAGTTATTTGCCCAGGGTCGCACAAATAGTAAGTGTCTGAGGCCGGATTTGAACTCAGGAAGATGAGTCCTCCTGACTCCAGGCCTGGAACTCTATTACTCCATCACATAATTGCCCCATCAAAGCATTTGCTTTATTGGCCAAAACGTCACACGTCTTACTAAAATCTCTAGATATTTTTCACAGAAACTGTTACCTAGTCACACCTCCATCCATACTGAAGACATGTAACTATTGTCTGTTATAATTCACAATCTCAAAGTTTAGCTCATCTAAGATATCACCGGAAAAACTACCCCAAGGGACTGGCAAACGACCTCCTCTCCACTGTCCATTTACAACCCTGTATAGCCTGGCCTTGCAGAAAAATTCATGGAGGTATATCTTGAACTTCTTTCTATAAATTTCTCCTACTATTAACCTATAACAAGTCTTAGTAAAAATCATTACAGAATCACTTATAAATAGCCATTCATGAAAAAATAATTCAAAGCAACATCAAATTAACAAAACAAACAAACCTGATGTCTCTAAACATTTCTTTCATGACCACATCCCTATGTTCTCTTAGAAATAAATCCAGTAGTAACTTACAGTTCTAACGTCAAAAAGTCCAGCTTGTCTGAGCATGCTTGTGCTTGATGGCCACCAAGGGAATCTGATCTCTATCTTGGCACTTAGCTGTGGTATTTCACTAGTCAGTTTTGTAAATTAGACCATGCTTACTCTTTCAGGTAGAAGACAAGGTAGGTTTCATCCTCTCTCAACCACAACTAACCTTCAACTCTTAAGAAAGCACTAATGATTTCTATCTCTTTTCCACTTGACTTTTTAGTCCAATCAGTGAGCTTTTTAGAGACAAGCCGGATACCAATCTATTTTCTAAGAAAGTTGACTACTTGGGCAAGTTGGGACTTGTATGAATAAGCCCTAAATAAAATTCTGTGTCCCTCTTTGACTTCCTTCCCCTTTTTTCTTGGTGGTACAACACATGATATCTCAACAAAGGACTGTGTATTGAAAAAAAATAAAAAGACAACTATCAGATGTTTGAGAGTGTATTGTTGAGGGGAGAAACAATGCTAGAATTCATAGGATCATAGGTTTAGAGCTGAAATTGGCCATTAAGTGTTTCATTATTCATAAGGTCCAATTCTTTCATTCTACAGATAATGAAAGTGAAGCCAAGAGAGGCCACGCTATCACATGGCTAGCAGATATCTGAGGCAGAATTTGAACTTAGTGCTTCCTATCTCCAGGACCAGTACCCTTTTTACTAAACCATTTTGTCTCCATTATAACAGAGTTTTTCCCAGGTGGCCATTCTTACTGTAGTACAGAGGTAGTATATCCATGAATGAAATCCATTCAAGTCATACAAACTACTAGAAAACATTTACTGAGCACTTGCTCCAAACACAACATTATTAGGCCTTGTGGGATGGAAAAATATAAAAGGTCCCTGCCCTCAAGAACTGGGGGAGACAGGACCCCACGTGGAAAGGTGAACAGGAAACAAAACCACATTGGCTAATCCCATGTTAAGCCCTGAAGTAAAGAATTAAACAATTGGAGGTCATTTAAAATGAGGGCAGTTTTCTTGGAGACTGTGGCCCTTAGCCTAGGCTTAGACAGAGATTCTTAACCTAAGGTCCTTGAACTTTATGTGCATGTGTCCATGCATGCATACATACATGCACATACACATATATACATGTGTATATAAAATGTGTTACATATGTATATAGTTATGTTTTATCTATGATATATAATTTATATGAAAATATTCTATATTTCAATGTAATTGACTTCGTAATCCTATGTGTTTTGTTTTCTTCATTTAAAAACAGTACTCCGAAAAAGGGTTTTCACCAGACTGCCAAAGAGTCTGACCCAAAAAATGTTATGAACCCCTGGCCTACGAGAAATGCAGGATTTGGATAGGCAGAGAGGAAGGAAAGAAGGCATTCCAGGCTGGCAAGAAAAGCGCAAGAAAGCTGAAGCAAGCATCTGAGTGACATATATGAGCACAGGGAGAAGATGGGTCTGATCATTTCTTTCATCCCTTCTTCTCCCCCATCCTCCTTACTGCTAATTTTAGTGATTTGGATTTTATCACTTGAAGGTGCTAACAAAAATCTAATTAGAAGGGAAAAAAAGGTGAGGGAATTTTGAGATACATGAGGACTAGTTAATTACTCAGTCCCTGATAGCTCTTCTCCAACTGTGTGACTTTAAGAGGCATAGTTGTGCTTAAATGAAGACGATCTCTTCCTCTCTCTCTTTTTCCTCTCTCCCTCCTATCCTACCTCCCACAGGGCTATAGTGAAAGCCAGTATAAGTGGGGTAATATGTCACAGTGGGGGGAAAACTAGATTTTTTTTAATTTTGTGAGTTTTGTAACCTACTTTACCCACAAAAATGAAAGTGTTTTCTTTTTTAATAACAAAAATCCAGGAGGACATAATAGAAAGTGAATTCACAATTCAAAATAACCACAAAATGCATAAAATATCCAGGAGTCAATCTACCAAAACATTCTCCATAAAAACTGGATTTTAAGTTGCACAAGTGGGCCCAAATTCTGTATGGCTCTGGGCAGATCATTTAACTTGTCTTGGCCTAATTTCTTCATCCATAAAATAAAGGGATTGGATCAAAGGATCTTTTAGCTCTAACTCTGTGATCTAGGCCAGAGATGTCAAACTCACTGCCACTGTGTTCAGTCGTGTCCAACTCTTCATAACCCAATGAGCCATAGAACACCAGGCCCTTCTGTCCTTTACTATCTCCCAAAGTCTGTCCAAGTCATGTTCACTGCTTCCATGACACTACCTATTCATCTCATCTTCTGCCATGTCATTCTCCTTATGCCTTCTGGCCCAACATCAGGAATTTTTCCAATGAGTTCTTTCTTCTCATTACTTGACCAAGTATTTAAGCTTCAGTCTTTGACCTTCCTGTGAATAGCCTGAATTAATTTAAGTATTGACTGATTTGATCTCCTTGCTGTCCAAGGGACTCTCAAAAATCTTCTCTAGCAGCACAATTCAAAAGTTTCAGTTCTGCAGTACTCAGCTTTCCTTCTAGTCCAACTCTCACAACCATACATAGTTTTGACTATACAGACCTTTGGAACTGAGGTGATGTCTTTGCTTTTTAGCATACTGTCCAGATCTTTGGGTATCACTGATCTAAACCATTCATACACCCTAATTTTGAACAATGCACTGACTCTCCAGTTTTTTGTTTTCTGTAAAATATATATAAAGTTCTAGTCCATAGAATCCTTGTTGGGCTTATATATTCTATAGTTCTGAAGAGGCTAGTTATACATTGTCTACCCCTAGGAGTATTCATGTTTTATTTGAGGAAATAGAAATAATGCACAGCTACCATGCATAAATCATGATGTTAGAAGGTGTTTGGTACAAAGGAGAGTCAGGGAGGAAGCGAGGGAGAGAGAACAAATGAACATAGTCTCTGCCCTCAAGTAGGTGCTTAATGCATTTTGGTTGGATGGGATTAAATTGAATGTTGCCCTCAGAGTTTGTGATTAAATCTTTTCTGTGTCCTTTTCCCTTTCTAGGAGAGAGAAAGCTCCCATAGTGGAAGGAGTGTCATCATCTAATACTTGGGATCTCTTTCTTGACTATTCATTCTATCATGATGGACACCAATTGATTTTCTAACTCAGAAGCCTTGTCCATTCTGAACTTGTGCTTCTGGATTGGACCCCAGGAACCAAGCTGAAGTAGCATGATGGGTTTGACCTTTGGCTTCTCCTTTCATTCATTCAATAAGCAGTTCATAAGTGTCTTTGGTATGCCAGCTACTGTTCTAGGCATTGGGTATACAAAGGCAAAATCAGTCAATCACTAAGCATTCATTAAACACCTAAGATGCTTCATAAGCTCAGTGCTAGGCAGTAGGGATACAAAGACAGATATTCATGAGGATACATGTCTGACTAAGAACTGTTTCATGAATCTTCAACTCAATTCCATGTATCAGATGAAAGGTTTAATCTCAGAACTCAGGAATCTTGATGAAGCAATTGAGAATCCAGGAAGAGCAAGAGAGATGAGCTGTATGTGCCTCTGTGTATACAGTAGTGCTAAGGGATATTTATAAGGAGAG
Source organism: Notamacropus eugenii (assembly GCF_028372415.1). NCBI lineage: Eukaryota > Metazoa > Chordata > Mammalia > Diprotodontia > Macropodidae > Notamacropus > Notamacropus eugenii. Next base: position 343,621,154 of record NC_092876.1, read on the forward strand.
CATTGTGTTGAAACTTAGACTCCACCTGTTTCAACCCTAGATTTATAGTCTCACAGCTCAGTCCATTCTGTTTTAGGGTCATTATCAATTTAAAAGTGCTACCCAAGGGAAAATAAAAGACTCTGATTGGTGATAGTTGTTGTTTGGTTTGGTTTGGTTTTTGCCTTTTTTATATCTGTGTGTGACTGTCTCAATTAGCATTAATTAAGTTCTTGCTAAGTATCAGGCACTGTGCTAAGCACTAAGAATAGAAAGACAAAAATGCAAAGTCTCTACCTTCAAGAGACATAATTCTCTCCAGGAATACAATATGCAATATTGGGGAATGCATATAAAATGAATACAAGGTCATTGGGGGAGGAGATGCACTAGTCTGTGGGGAAACCAGGAAACCAGGAAAGGCTTCCTGTAGAAGGTGATCTCTAACTGAGATTTAAAGGAAACCAGCGACTCCAAGAATCAAAAGGTAAGGAGGGAGTGCATTCCAGGCTGAGTTCATTTTGTTTAGTGTGAAGGCATGAGAGAGGAAGTAGCTTATATGTGGAACAGGCAGTAGGCTAGTATTACTGGACTGAGGGGAGTAAAGTGTAGGAAGGAGCCAGGCTATAAAGAGCTTTAAATGTCAAGCATATTTTAGGAAAAATAACTTGGCAGCTGTGTGGAGGATAGTTTGGAATGGCAAGAGATATGAGACAGGGAGACCAATAGAAAGCTATTGCAATAGACCAGGCAAGAGGTGATAAAAGTTTGAACTCAGGAGAGAAAGGAATATCTGTAAGAGATGTTGTGGAGATAAAAATGATGAGATTTGATAACTGACTAGATATGTGGAGTGGGGAAGTAAGTAGAGGATGACAACCAAGTTTGTAAACCTAGGTGACTAGAAGATGGCGTTTGGACAGTATTAAGGAAGGTTGGGAGGGGGAAAAAGAGAAGAAAGTGAGTTGTATTTTATATATTATATGTTCAGTTATATTGTAGACATGTGGATATATTGAGTTTAAGGTACCTATGGGACTCCATTGAAAATGTCTAATAGGAAATTTGTAATGTGGAGCTTGGGTTCAGGAGAGAAACTTAAGTTTCAATATATAGGTCTTGTAATTATCTGGAGAAAGATGATCATTAAACCCATGGTATTTGATGAGGTCCCTGAGGGAGAGTATAGAGGGAAAAGAGAAGAAGATGCAGGTACACCTACAGTTAGCAGGCATGCCAGGGATAAAGATATAGCAAAGGAGCTAAAAGCAAACTCAGATGATTAGACCATTTTATGAATGAAGATGAATAGAGGTGAAATCTGTCATTCCAGGTCAAAAAGCTATTAAGTGTCTAAGCTGGGGCTAGATGCTAATAAATGTCTAAGCTAGGTCTTTTGATTCCTAATCCAATAAGAATTCTTTTACCCTACTCTTGAAGAAAATGGAAGAAAGGAAGGAAGGAAGGAAGGAAGGAAGGAAGGAAGGAAGGAAGGAAGGAAGGAAGGAAGGAAGGCAGGAAGGAAGGAAGGAAGGAAGGGAGGGAGGGAGGGAGGGAGGGAGGGAGGAAGGAAGGAAGGAAGGAAGGAAGGAAGGAAGGAAGGAAGGAAGGAAGGAAGGAAGAGAGGAAGAGAGGAAGGAAGGGAGGCAGGGAGAGAGAATAAGCTTTTATTAAGCACCTACTGTGCCCTACGCTCACAACAACACTGGGAGGTAAGCATTATTATTATCCCCATTTTACTGATGAGGAAAGTTAAGGTATTTAGGTTAAGTGGCTAAGGCCAGAAAATGAATTCCTACCTTCTTGACTCCAAGTGTACCACTCTGAAGCATCTTCCTGCCCCCTAATCCATGATCACAGATCACAGTTTGAGAGATATCACAGTATCATAGATTTGGAGCTATAAGGGACCTTAGAGATCCTCTAGTCCAGTCCCCTTATTTTATACCAAGCTGCTTCTTATTAACTTGAAGTTATAGTAACTCATAAAAAGGTTATAGGAGATCAAAGAAGAAAAACAGTATTATTCATTTGCATAATTTGCATAATACTCAAATACATGAGGAAAATGTGGCTTGGGTGAACAGGGGGAAATTTTTTGTGCAGGAATTTCTTCCACCAATGCAAATTAAAACCAACTGTAATTTAGGGGGGGTTGCCTGAAATACAGGTGAAGTGACTTGCTCCAGGTCCCATAACTAGTACATGTCAGAAGCTGGACTTTCTTTTGTACACCCAGTACTCTACTATACCAGGCTAGCTCTAAGATTTAGGCCTAACTTTCAGAAAATGAATCTAATGGATCAGCTTCCTGAATTGGAGGAAACATCATAAGGACACCCATATATAAGCTCCAGGAGGGAAAGGACTGGTGTTTTTTATTTTTTAATTTTTATCCCCAGTCCTTAGCCCAGCGCTTGACATATAGAAAGGGCTTAATAAAAGCTTTTCCATTTTTCATTCGTTGGTTACTTAATGTGCCTCATGAGGTGCTGAAAACAGCACTAAAGATAGAAGTCAGAACAATTAGACCTGACTAAATGCATCCCAACAAAATCGTGTCAGCAGTGATAATTATAGAAGTACTTAGGGAGACAGATACTGAGAAGCTTCAAGTACCTAGCTTCCTCTGACAATAAGGACTGAGACTTTTAATTTCAGAGTGTGGATTAAAACCCCAGTTGAGTGGTGTGATAGGAAGCACAATGTGATGCAAGAGTCCGGGATTCCAGTTCTGTTCCCTGATTTGCCACTAATGGGCTGTGTGACAGACACTTCACCTCCCTGGAGTCATTTCCCCATCTGTAAAGTAAGGGAGGGGGAGGGGGCGTGAATTAAATTATCTCTGAGGTCTCCTCTAGTGTTAAATCTTGTGATCTTCAAGGTTAAATCTAGTTGATTAGGACCAACTGATATGGTAGTAAATTTGCCCAGATTCACAAGCCCCATGTGACAGTTTCTTCACACTGGGGCCAGACAAAAACCGCTTTGTTCTTTTGTTTTACAAAGTCACCAAGCTGGGAGCTGAAAGGAACCCTAGAGGCAGATGTGACCACAAATATAATTTGCTGTGTCATTAATTCCGGCAAATCGCTTTACCTTTCAAAGCCTCTGTTTTTTCATGAGTTATATGGAAACTGCTATTGTTTACCATTTCTCTAACTAGCTATATTAAGCAGGCATAGATCAGGGAAATACGTTCACCAAAGGTCTTCATTACTGTCATGGAGAATGGCATACAGGAAGTCCAAATGCAAGAGGTAGTCCCTAAAAATGGAGACATTTTCCAGAATATTCTATTTGGGGATGACACCAGGCTAATTGCAGCAAGCCCTGAAACACTAGATGATCTTTCCATGGGAATGCATGGCCACTCAGAAGAGATTGGCCCAGTAATCCACACAAGGAAAAACAGGTGGATGAAGTCTACATATTGGTCAGATTAAAGCATCTGGTTTGATAGATAACTCATTCAGTTGGTTCATCAGAATGTCTGTCATAAACCAGCACTGTAAGTGAAAAATAAACCTGAAATCAGCATCCAATCCAATCCTATAAAGATTTTAATGCCTACTATGGGGCAGCTGGGTGCCATAGTGGATAGAGTGTTGGCTTGGAGTCAGGAAGACTCCTCTTACCAGTTATATGACCATAGACCAGTCATAACCCTGTTTGCCTCAGTTTCCTCATCTGTAAAATGAGCTGGAAAAAGAAATGATAAATTAGTCCAGTATCTTTGCCAAGAAAGCCCAAAATGGGGTCATGAAGAGTTGGATACAACTAAACACCAACTCAGCAATAATAACGAAATGTCTAGTGTGTGCCAGGCACTGTGCTGAGTGCTAGGCCTATGACATGCTAATGAAATAAATGCTGGAGGTTGAATATTCTTTGAAATGAAGGTTAAGATCCTTAAATGTCATACTTGTTCCATGTCCAGATCAGATGTTGAATGTGGAAGTCATTGGGCCATAGAGGAGATTTGAGAAGTCATAAAACCCAACCCTCTCATTTTACAGATGAGGAAACCAAGGCCCACAGAGGTTAGGACTTACGCAATGTTCCACAAACAGAAATTCATAGATCTGAGATTTGAACCGAGGTACTTGGATTTCAAATACAGGCATCATGCCACCTCATGAAAAGAAATACTTTCTTCTTACGTGCAATTTTTCAAGACTTTACTATTCCATTGCATAGCATAGATCATCTTCTGTTCTACTCAGATGGAATTTGCTCCCTGGTTGTCATGGAAGGTATAAAAAGCTAACTAAGTAAACTATCCCAAGTAATTTTGTTGTTCCATTGTGTCTATTCATGACCCCATTTGGGGTTTTCTTGGCAAAAAATATTGGAGTGGTTTGCCATTTCCTTGTCCAGTTCATTTTACAGATGAGGAAACTGAGGCAAACAGGGTTAAGTCACTTGCCCAGGTCACATAGCTAGTAAGTGTCTGAGGCTGGATTTGAACTCATGAAGATGAGTCTTCTCGATGCCAAGCCCAGTGCTCTGATCACTGTGCCACCTGGCTGCCATCACAAGTAAACTTTAGTCAAAAATATTATAGTATCTACACTGTGCTATGATGAAAAGCAGTTAAACACTTATCAATACAAGCAAAGTATGCTAGATATCATTAAAACCAAATTAAACTGACAATAATGATAATAATAGGTAAACATTATTAATAGTAGGTAAACATTAAAATAAAAGGTAACATTTATATCAAGGTGTACAAAGTGCTTTACAAATATTACCTTATTTGATCCTTACAACAACCCTGAAAGGTAAGTGCTGTTATTATCACGTCCACTTTTTCAGATGGGGAAATTGAGACAAATAAAGATTAAATGGCTTGCTCAGTGTCACAGAGCTAGTAAGTATCTGAGACTGGGTTTGATTTTGAGTCTTTCTGACTCCAGACCCAGCACTCTATCTACTGGGCTAGTTGGCTATTGGCCCCTTCCCTACTGCCTTCAAACATGTCCTTGTCTCACCCATCCTCAAAAAAGCCTCATTTGATCCATCCATTCCTGCCAACTACTGTCCCATATTTTTCCTTCCTTTTGAGACTAAACGTGAGAAGGCTATCTATAATAGGTATCTCCACTTCTTCTTACTCTCTTTTTAGCTCTCTGCAATCTGACTTCCAATCTCATCATTGCATAGGAATTTCTCTCTCCAAAGTTACTAATGATTTCTTAATTGCCAGATCCAATGACCTTTTCTCAATCCTCATCTTTCTTGACTTCTCTGCAGCCTTTGATACTGCCCATCCCTCTCTTTTCCTTGATACTCTCTTGTCTAGGTTTCACTAGGTTTTCAGGACACTGCTCTCTCCTGATCCTCCTTCCCCCACCTTACTCTTCCTTTGTCAGATCTTCATCCAGGCCACACCCACTAACCATGAGTGTCCAACAAGGATCTATCCTGGGCCCTCTTCTCCCTCTAGAGTAGACTCTTTCACTTGATCTCATCAACTCCCATGGATTAAGTGATCATTTCTATGCAGATGATTCTCGGATCTCTTTATCCAGCCCTTACCTCTCTGCTGACACCAGTATCATATTTTTCCCACCGCTTCTTAGACATCTCAAGCTGGATGTAGAATCTTAAATTCGACATGCCCAAAACTAGAATCATCTTTCCCTTCAAAACTTACACTCTTCCACTCTTATTGTCCAGGACACCACTATCCTCCCAGTCTCCCAGTCTTGCATCATCCTCAACTACTCACTATCTCTCAGCACTCCCACCTCACCATGTCCTACTAGGGCCTGCCAATTTCACCTTAGCAACATCTCTCAAATATGCTCCCTTCTCTGCTCACTCCAATTCATCCTCCATTCAGGTACTAAAGTGATTTTCCTAAAACACAGGACCAACCATATCACTCCCTACTCCATAAACTTCCTATGAGTGGCTTCCTGTCACTTCCCACCTTCAACAGAAAGCCTTTCCCAATCCCTTTTATGGACTAACCGATTACCTGGGCGATTAGGTGTTGAAGTGGATACAGCTCCAGACCTGGAGTCAGGAAGACTCCTCCTCTTGAGTTCAAATCTGATCTGACACATACTAGCTACTGACCTTGCACCAGGGTCACAAAGTGACCCTGGGCAAGTCATTTAACCCTTTCTGCCTCAGTTTCCTCATCTGTAAAATGAGCTGGAGAAGGAAATGGCAAACCACTCCAGAATCTTTGCCAAAAAACCCCAAATGGGGTCAAGAGTATGACTTCTATCAAGAGCAGGAAGAGAGCTGAAGCTATTTAATCTATCCTCATTTTCCAGATGGAAAAACTGAGTCCCAGGGAGTAAAATAACTTGCCCAAGAGAAAGGAGGAAGTAAGACCCAGAGACAGAGCTTAGACTGTTCCTCTGACTCTAGAGTCACTGTGTTTTTCAATGGCCCAGGCAGATCCTATGGAACAGCCTAGATAGGAGAAGCCTCCACACATCCCAGGTGTGCTCACATTCTGAAACTCCTTTATCTGCCCTGCTCCTAAAATGTCAGTTGCAACTCCACTTGCAAACAGAACTCACCTGAGTCACAGGTGCTCCTGAGACAACTTCCCTTCACTTTTCACACATCATAAATACTTGTTGATTGAGCCTCTGCTCATAGATATATTTTTAGCTAGTCATTGGGGTATACCGAGAGGCTGGTGAAGTCCCCTCATCTCAGAACCAGGACTAGGTTAGGGTTATGGTAGTTCAGGATAGCTCTTTAATCAGTAAAATTGATACCTAGTAGCAGAGCTTGAGTAAGTGGTCTTGGTATTGGAGGCCCACAATGTAATTTGTGTGTACTAGGCCACAGAGCTCCTCCAGGTGCAGAAACTACGGTGCCATCTCAGGCACTATAGCACTTTCTCTCAAGAGTCTAGATTAGGGACAGAGAAGGGAATGGAAGAAAGCCCAGAGAGAAACACAGATAAGCCAGACAGCTTTGAAAACTACAACTTGAACCTATCTATATGCATGAAAAGGAAAGCATGATATTCATAATAGAGATCTGCAGGTGTCTATGCAATCCTCTTTTTCATTCAACTTTGTATGGAAAGACTTTGGTACTTAAATTCAGAATAAACAATTTTTTTAAGAGCCTGAGAGAATCAGTGACAACGTGCAACTTCCCCAAAATGAAACTTTAGTTCCCCAAATCACTCTATTTCCTTTGGTTTTGCTCTCCTCATTACTGCCTACTGTCTTACAGGAAAACTTTCCCAATGCTTTTTAATTCTAATACCTTGTCTCTTTTAATTGCTTCCTACTCATCCTTCTTATAGCTTCTTTGTACGTATTTGTTCGATATCCCATTAGATTGTAAGTTCCTTGAGATCAGGGGCTGTGTTTTGATTCTTTTTATATCACCAGCACTTAGCACAGTGTCAGGCACATAGTAGGTATTAAATCAATCTTTATTGACTGACCTATTGGTCCCAAAGAAAAACACACCAGGGCATAAAGGATATAGTTAGCAAGGAGAGTCAGAAAGGGCTAACCCAGGGAATCTAGCCAAGCAAAGAAGTACTGGCATAGATAGTAAGGTCAGGTACAGAGTAGAAGTGCCATGTCCTCGATCTGGGCAAGGAAGGCACAGTTCAGGGTGTAGAGGATCAAAGTCAGCGAAAACAGCCCAAGTAAGCAGGCTGGGGGAGCTCCTACAGTGAAGCCAGTATGCTCACATCTCTCCTTTATTCCTACTCGTAATGGGCAGCCCTGAACCCACAGACATTAACTGTAACCAAAATGTGTCCTAAGGACTACAGGCAAACCATGTCCCTTACAAGGGCAGGAACTGATGTATTCTGATCACCTGGAGGTTCTCATGGTCCCAGCCCAACCAACTATTACTGCTAAATGATCTCATCATCTTCCCCAGGAGAAAGGAGTTAGCTGACATAATAATGGAGTATACAAGCTGAACCTGTACCATAAGTTATTATTAGCCAGAGTAGACTCCTCAGAAGCCAGGTCCTTGTCCCCATTAAAGAGAAGCATAGTATTAGCCATAGATCCACATACAGGATTTTGGAAGAAACATACACTCCCAGACAGATCACAAACAGCCACCTCACAAATGGGATCCACAGTCGGGAACATAAGACCCCAGCAATGATGTTGCCAGATTGTTCACAAAATATTTCCTTGCTCTTGCTTCTTCACTGTCTTTCCAAAAGTTTCTACACAATAATACACGTCAATTTAATTTCATGAGCAATGGAACATCCCACTCTCCAGCTTTCTTAAGCTGGCATTAGGCATGCTCTCTACATAATCATATTAGTGGTAAAGGACCATTCTTCCAGCTTTTACATGGTGGTGGTAGACATGGAAGAACCTCTCTGGTGCAGTCTTTAAGTCTGTCTTACACTAAGTTGTTTTCTTTCTACTCCATAGCCTAGCTGTTCTACCTTCTCCACTGTGCTAACACTGATTATAGTAACAATTTTGTAATTCCAGCTCTCCTATCCCCAGATCAGCCAGGATCAGAGTTCACTGAAACCCTCTCATTTCCCAGCTACAATAATTTCTTTCTAAATACTGGGGGCCTACGGCAATCCGGACTTAGCCAATCATTTCTTGAACTTTCAAAATGAAGGAATGCTTCCCCATTGAAATCTAGTACTCCTCTGCCTCAGCCAGCTAGCACGTCCACCTTGCTGCTGTACCCAGAGAACTAACTTCAAGTGGGGAAACCAGTTCAATCCAGTTTTGTTTGGTCAAGGTCAGACAGCCTGAGTCAAGATTGTGTACGTCATAGTACATACTCATGACCTTTACTGTCGCTTAATGAAACCATATCCAAATGAATGCTCAATCCTAAGTATTCACACACCATATTGTAATGGCTTTTTTGTTTTTACAGATCTTTCAAGATTTTGAGTTGTCACTAGGCCTTGGCACCCCCTCAAAGATGTATTTCCTGAACTGAAGGTCTCCACAGTAAACTTCTACAGGTTAAATCTTGTGTCTCTTGTTTTTACCTCCCCCCTCAAAATGCCCCCCCAAAACCAAAAAAAACAAACCAACAAAAAAAAACCACACTCAACAGTTAGATTTTTCTCAGTCAGACTAACCACATCAGTCATTTTTGTACCGTGAGTGATTTCTCCTTTATTATCTTGTAATTTGGTACCCCAAGTTATTTCTCCTTTATTATCTGGTATTTCTGTAGCTCCAAGTTATTTTCCCATTATTATCCTGTACTTTTCATCCAGTTTCCATAGAATTGGTATGCAATTAAAGCTTTTTGATCAAGAAAAATGCTATGGCAAGCAGGAAGCCTCAATTCCTGGAAGAAATCATTTTCTTCTAGAAACAACTCATTTACGTTATTCTTTCAGGTTTACAAAATACTTGCCTCAGGAGACCCTTCTGAGATCAACTGTTAAAGTAGTGTTATCATATTCATTTTATCTTTTTAAATTAAATTTCATTCTATTTTCAGATCTGTAGTCTTTTCCTCCCCCCCTACCTCACCCCCAGTTGAGAAAGTTAAGTGAGAATGACTGGCTTAGATTATTGAAAACATTTTTTACTGGATAGAGCACTGGCCCTGGAGTTACGCTGACTTGAATTTGTATCTAGCTGTGTGATGCTGGCCAAGTCACTTAACCTGTCTGTCTTAGTTTCTTCCACTGCAAAATGGGAATAACAATAGCACCTACTTCCCAGGGTTGTCATAATAAAATGAGATCATATTTATAAAGCATAAATGCTAGTTATTACTTTTACAGTCATCTACCATCTCCAATACTGAACCTTCCCTGTGACAAAGAAAAGCTAAAATATCTGATTTACAAATCTTATCTGACAATGTAGCAGACTTTCCCTACCTATCCACTTCACCTCCCATGACACATACCCCCTTCTTCTCTGAGGGTAGAGTTACGTACGTCTCATAACCTCTTCTCTGGGACTTTGCTTGGTTTTTCCGATACTCAGAGGTCAACTTCTTTTTTTCATTTATCTCATCGGAAGTCATTGTATATTTTATTCTTTTGGTTCTGCTTATTTTACTCTGTATCAGTTCATACAAATCTTCCCATATTTTTAGGAATTCCTCAAATTTATGATTTCTTAGGGTATAATATGTCTTTACATTTATATATCTTAGTTTTTTCCTGCCATTCCCCAATGGATGGATACTCATTTTGTTTATTGTTCTCTGCTACCCTCAAGAGCTACTATGAATATTTTGGTATATGATTGCTAATCTTCCTTCCAGATCTATATACTCTGACTCTGGGGCACTTGAAAATCCAATAAATTTCCCAAGGCGGGGGGGGGGGGGGGGGGGTGTCTATGCAACTTATAGTCCGAGTTGATATAAATCAACCCCAAAGCTGTGAGATTCTCTCTTTTTCATTCCTTCCCTTTTGACTATACAAATTCAAAGTACTTTCAGGATTGTCCTTCGATCAACATAATGTTCATTCAGAGGTTTCTTGACCCCTGTAAAAACTTCTCCATCTGCTTGATGATACTAAACATTCCCAGATCCTATGGTTCCCTAGCAGCAACTGAAAGGGACAATGATAACAGTTCAAAAGACATTTCTGAGTCAGTAAAATACCAGCCTAGAGACTGATCTAGCACCAGTGGCAGACAAAGAAATGAACTCATTAGCAGAATATAGAAAACAGTGAGCAAGCTCTTTTCTCCTTTCTTTTTTTAAAGGACATATCCTCCTGCTTCCTCTGCTCCTTCTCTTTATGGAATTTTCAACCTGGAAAAGGTTCATGAGATCTCAGTAAGCAGAGAACATTTGTATTGAGAAAAGGATGCATGGTGACAAAACCAACCTTTGAGATGCACTCAATTTTTCCCTTTCTAAAATGCATCCTGGGAAATCTAGAGCCTTAGAAAAGCTAGTCCCAAATCTCAGAGACTGTACTTAAGAGAATGAGCACGTGGTTTTTTGCAAGACTGATATATAATGTTTCTCTTTTTCCTTTTGGAAACAGGGTATGACCTAAAGGGGAAAAAAGTGGAGCTTGTCTATGCCCCCAAAGGCTCTCTTCTGATAAGGATATCCATCAGTGGTTATTTGTGAACAACAATAATAATAGCTTACATGTTTACAGATTTTTTAAAAAATATTACAAAAAATTTATTCCAAATTTAACAACCACCAAATAAAATGAGCATTTCTATATACAGAGAAAAATAGAAAAAAGATTGCATTTGAAGCTGCAGGTCTCTATTATGTACAGTTCACTTTTCTTTTTAAGTATGTAAGTCCAGTCTTATAGCTCTTTTCAAAGTATTTTCACAAAATAGTTCCTGCTCTCAAGGATCTTACATTCTGACTGGGGGAGGGGTACCCAGGGTAGACACCATATATACAGAATTTCAGATTGACTAAATGTGGTGATTACTATCCTCCTGTATAGTTCTGTAAAATGTTCAGTGTCATATAGTCTCTGAATAAATCATTTTGACTATTATAAATACCCAAATTAGCCACCAAGGACATATGAAGGAAGATACTATCTGCATTCAGAGAAAGAACTGATAAATAGAAGTATGTATAGAATGATTTTACATATATGTGTATACATACATACATACTTGTGTCTAATTGTAGTCATCTTTGTGGGAGCAGGGGGAGAGGGAAGAAAAAAAGGACAAAAAAGAAATTTACATGATAACTTTATTATATATTTATATATTATAATATCTATAATGTGTATTATATTTATATATGTTTCTATTGTTAAAATATATATAATTTAAAGGAATAGCAAGCTGTACATAATAGATTTGGAGTTCCATGTGCAATCATCTTTTTTATTAATCTATATTATAGAAATGCTGGATTTATTCCATAAATATATGAAAAATTAATAAATAAAATTTAAAATTTAGAAAACATACACTGTGCTAGGTTTGTATGGAATTGCAACTTACTATGCTATTTCATTAAATTCCTTTGTTTTGAACAATTATATATATAGATATATATATATATAATGTCTCCTCCAGAGACATCTGGAGGAGAAGTGAAGCTGGTGACCTGCACAGCCCTTCCTCACTCAAAACAAAGTCAGTATTTCTCTGATGGCATGGTCTTCTTTGGCAACAAAGGACGAATACACACACACACACACACACGCACACACACACATACTCTCTATGTCACAGAGTTGCTATAGGAGGGTTAGACAAAATAATGAATGTTACATTTCCCATTTTTATTTTTTTTAATATTTGTATTTTATTTGTTTTGACAAAGCAGATACATCCCAATGAACAAACACACCAAGTCTTCTCCCCCAAAAGAGTTAAAAAAAAAAAAAGCTAGCTGAAAGAGTGGTTTTGGCTGATAGTGTATATCACTTTTTTTCAAGAGAAAATTTCTGCTTCATTCTGCATTCTGATTCCTTAGTTCTTTCTCTGGATGTGGATGGCATTTCGTATCATGAGTCCTTTGGAAATGTTTTAGGTCCTTGCATTGCTGTGAAATGCTAAGTTTATCAGAAACAGTCCTCATACACTGTGGCTGTTAATGTGCATAATATTCTCCTGGTTTTGCTCACTTCACTCAGCATCAGTTCAGACAAATCCTTCCAGGCCTCTCTGAAGTCTTCCTGTTCATCATTTCTTTTTTTTTTCACTCTCAATAATACATTTATTTACTCCAAATGACTTAGGAAACATTTCCCATTTTTAAAAAATTACCTTCATATACATGATTTCATATGAACACTTGCTATCAATCATTCAATCAACAAGCATTTATTAAATACTTACTATGTGACAGCCACTTGTCTCACTTTCACTAGGATACAAAAAAAAAAGGCAAAAACAATCCCTTATTTTAAGGAGCTCATATTCTAATGTGGGAGACAACATGTAAATAAATCAGTTCAAAAAGGTACAGAGTACCTTCCAAGGTAACCTTGGAAGGGAAAGCACTAGCAGCTGAGGAGGAAAGGAAAGGTCTCCTGCAGAAAGACACATTTGAGCTGAGTCTTGGAGGGAGCCAGAGATGCTAAGAGGCAGAGATGAGGAGAGAGAACCTTCCAGTCTTGGCAGACAGTCAGTGCAAAAGCATGATGACAAGAAATGGACCACTGTGTGTGAGGAACAGTAAGAGGATTGCTTTAGTTGTGTAGTGTGAGAAGGAGAGTGGAATTTGAGAAGACTGCTAAACATGCTAAAACTTAAACTTTAGACAGAGGATTTATATCTGTGCTGCTTGACCCCAGAGGGGAGAACCAGGAGCAATGGATAGAAGAGGCTTGATATCAGGAAAAACTTCCTAACGACTAGCATTTCCCCAAAGTGGAATGAGCTGCTTCCAGAGGGAGTGGGTTTTCCTTCACTTCAATTCTTCAAGCAAAGTTGGAAGACTACTTGTCCTGGATGTTGTAGGGAACATTCTTGTTCTGATATGGATTGGACTAGTTAGCTTCTGGGGTTCCTTTCAGGTACCAACTTCCAAATCTGATATTCTGTTACTCTATTTTACAAGAAAAACAGAGGTATCACATGGATTCTAGGGTCCTTTATGCCCCCAAGAAAGTATCTCCCTTTTAAACTGATAGCTCATAGGCCTTTTTGTGAAAAAAATTTTAAATATTTAATTTATTTTCAGTTTTCAATATTTACTTCCATAAGTTTTAAATTTTTTCCTCCTCCCTCCCCAAGATGGCATGCAATCCAATATGGGCTCTACATATACATTCCTATTAAACACATTTTCATATGAGTTATGTCATAGTACTTTAACAAGGACATAGTCTTTCATCCCATAATTAGGGATAAGAGGTTTAAAATGTAAACACCAGGCTAAGGTAGCATTGCCTGAAATTCCTTCAGATTTCCTAGGGAGGCTGGTTCACTACTCGTTGAGACTGTTCTCACTAGGCCTGATCAGGCCTGTCTTCTGATAGTTTAAGTTCCATAGTGGGACAAAACAAAATGCATGTAGGTAATTAAACAGTTAACAAAATGATATTTACTTAGCCAGAGCAGGAGAAGGATATTCAACAGGGATAGATATTGAGAACCCTTGGAATTGATTCAACTCCCATGTCTATCCCCCAAACAAGAAAGCCTTCCTAGTTCATTATGGATACTTTGTACTCAGATAACCCAAAAGTGACTCAGCATTTAGAGCCAATCAAGTTTTCCTTTTAAGGAAAAATTAGCCTCATTAGTGTTGGGGGAGGGAGGGGTTAAGATATTGCTTCTCCATAAAGATATTGGTAAATACAATTTGAGATTTTGGTAAACAGATGATGTACAAGGTACCTTCTGGCTCTGGGATCTTCAATTTTCTGTAATACATCTACATCTGGTTATCCCATTGTGTATATCCTGTGAACCACTGAAAAAGAAAGGCCTTCCTTCCCCAGTCTTTCACAGATAACACATAGGAGGCACTGAAGATTTCAGACTCCAGCCTCTAACAGGTTCACTCTTGATCTAGTCAGACAGGAAGGACGGGAAGACAGCTTTACAGGAGTTAATAATCTTACTTTATTCTAGTCTAGCCTTCTCAAGAGGGAGTTGCTGATAATGGGAGTGCCAACTCCTACAGCATTCCCCCATCACCCTTCTCACAGGGACCAAAGTGAAGAGAGTGCAAGGATCCCTACATCTTGATGGGGTCAATAGAGACAGGCACACTTTTACACTCCCCTAAATCCCCTCAAGCCTCAATAGGGGCCAGTTGAAGCAGATGCATGCATTCCTCTATATTATACCCAAATCTCAAGTGGGTTCCCTATGGAACTGACTGGTGCCCACCTGCTTTACAGGGCAAAGACAAAGAAGTTGTCTTGCCAACGTTAAAGTCACAGGTCAGCTTTAACAATATCCTCATTGTGCACAAGTGCAGTCAATGTCACATTATGTCACCCCTATATCTTAGCACACAGCCTCAGTAAGACTGCCTTTCACTATGATTCTAGGAATTACTATCTAGGATCCTTAGGGCTATTCTGAGAGTTATATCTAACACCTGGAAACTGGACGTTGCCATGGCCAGGGATCTTGAGATATTAAACTCTAAGAAGGATAATGAAATCCTCCTTACATACACCCAGTATGTATGTATCTTTTACCTCAAATCCAAGAAATGGGTCTGGAGGTATTTGTTTCTGTTCTGTGTCATTTATCCTTCCGAGTTTCAGATGCCAGAGATGATCCCTATTGGATTGAGGGGTTGGAGCAATGGTGACTTGGAACTAGAATTCCAAGAGGGATGGTATAGCCAGCCAGGCATGGAAACCTAGGGAAGCTAGGATGCCTAGGACTGGAGTTGGAGGGAGTTCTGGACTTCCAACTAGAACTGTGCTCTATGGGAACTAAACTATGAACTTAATCCTTTTCCCCTCTCTTCCCAATGCCATATGAGCAACTGCTATGAATATACACATGTATTTTAAGAATTGAATCACATAGTATAATAAGCACTCTTCACTCAAAACTAAACCAGCACAACATTTATTCTGTATACTAGCATAAGACAAAACATCATTATGGAAATACAGAAAAATAAAACTTAACAGAGCAACAGAAATATTTACAGACATCACCAGACTGGCGAGCACCAACATCTGAAGCATCCTTCCCATAAGGAAGCCTTCCCATAAGCAAGCTCCTAAGCAATATCAATCTTCCAGGATATATATGATTTTCAAACAAAGACTTGGCACCTAACTGACTTAGTGCCAAAAGGCATAAAAACTCACATGGCCCAGCACCTGATTGGCTCTGCTCCAGGGCTCTATGTGACTCAATATGGGATGTTTCACAGCAGTGAACTGGGCCACAGTTCAAAGAAGCAAGACATCCATGATTGATAAGGCAAAATACCTTTAAAACTGGGAACATGGCCCCTGTTGCAAGGAGAAAAAGGGAACACATGTAGTCATACAGGCCTATAAATGTACAGGGAAGATCTTATGTTCCATTAACCCTTCACCTCCTCAGAAATGGGGAATGAGGTGGAGGAGGGGAGGATTATGCCTTCCACATATTGGTTGAGTAATTTTGTATATTTTTGATTATGCCTTTTGAAGTAAATATTCCTCTGTAAAAGTTAATCCTACTGTGAGTGGTTAAATAGAATTAGAACACAGGGAACCCCCCCATTTCTGGGGGAACACCATTAATAGGGCCTGGTGCCATTTGCCAAGAGCCTAGATATCCCAAAGCCATCTAAGGGTACTGGGACCTTGGGGAGGAATGAAATGTAACATATCTGAATTTAAAACAGTGGGGGCTAGGGTGTCCTGAGTTACATTAGATAAGTACAGAAGGCAAGTGATGTCTGTGAGGGGAGGATATTACCAAAGGAGAGATCAGGAAAGACTACATGGAAAACATGGCATTCAAAGTTAAGCTCTAGAAGAGCTTCAGAAAAGGAGGAAAAATAGTCCAGCCATAGGAAACAGACAAACCTTGAAGCCAGGAGAGTGCATGGTGTCTTTGAAGTGTAGGGAGCCTTGCAGTTCTGGCGGGGGGAAGGAAATAGAAAATAAAGCTGAAGGGGTAGGATAGTGTCCCAAACAAAGTTTACAATCTTTCCTCCAGCACCTGCTCCTTTTCTTGATTTCACTTGTGACTGATTTTTTTCATTCTTCTTTTTGTTTCATGGTCAAACATTCAGGGTTATGCTTGACTCTTCCCCCACCATTTACATGCAAATAATTCCAAAGTCCAGTAGATTCCATCTTTTGCATCTTCTCTATTCCCACTGACTTCCTCCTAGTCTAAGAAGACCTTATTGCTAGCTGCCTGGACTATTATAATAGCTTTTTAATAGAGCTTACCTTTCCCACTATTCCTATCCAAATCACCCTTCACACTGCAACCATATGTCTTCCAAATACATAGATCTGGCTAGTCATAAAACTCCTCTGTTTGTGTTGTTCAAGGCCATCTACAACTCAACATCTCCTTATCTTTTCAGCTTAGCTTATGCTACTCCCTCCCTACATTCTCTATGCTCTAGTCAACCTAGACTACTGTAGACACTCTAACCTTTCATTTCCCTGGTCTGGGCCATCGTCAGTCATATTGACCTATGTCTTGCCACTGGATTCCAAAGACTCTAGAGGAGAGAGTGAGACTCTGCCTCACACATCCAATTCACTCACAATTGACATCACCTCCATGATGTCACTGGTCCTCTTCAGCAACAATCCCTTCTCTGGTCCTCTTCTCATAGTGTTCCTATTCTCTGAAATGCCTTACTCCCTTCTTTTTCTCCTCACCCACTGAATTCCTATCCTTCCTTTAAAGCCTGACTCCAGTGCCGTATTGTCTAGAACGTCCTCCCTGATCCTCTCAATTACTAATGATTTTCCCCAACTGAAACCTTGCCATCAGATGTTCTTGCAGCAGGTCATTGAAGCCTAGTTCTCTACAAGTGGAGAGAAAGTCCCCATTGGGAGAGCCTCTAAGAGATGTAGAACCTGAATATGTCTCAAGGAGACAATGTTGCTGTTTTCCCCCCTAGTTGCTAGAGGGGAAACATCATAAGAATCAGGATACAGTGTTAATAGAGGAGCCTGTAAGAGCATGACTTTGAAAGAAGAGTTTGAGTAAGGACTTCAAAAGAAAAACAGAGAGAGAAGAGCATTGGGGTGGCTGGCATAGCTGGTGTGTGAACAGCCACCTCTATTGGTCAAACCCCTAAGGATGAGTGTGTCAAGTGGAGTGATGCTTAGGAAACTTTTCTCTCTGGGAAGTGTGATAAGGAAAGGTAACATGCCCTGTCTCTCGTTTTCCCCTTCCTGAGTCAGGCAGCAGGTGTTAAATCTAAAGTTTTCTTGTTCTTGAAAATTTGTTTACAATTTCCACTTAGTTTTTAATTTGCCAGCCAAATAAAGTGATTGATCAGAGCTGTTTCTTATGTCTGTGTGCTTCGTTATTTGTGACTAAGGAGTTAGAAAAAGACAGGAGAGAGAAAGGCACAGACAGACAGAGAGAAACAGAGAGAGAGAGCCAGAGAGAGACACAGAGAGAGAGAGAGAGAGAGATTCTATCTAAATAGGGGAGGGGCTGGTGGAAGAAAAGTAAATCTCCCTGACTAGGGATTCAATCTTATTCATTTTAAAATATTTTTAATATAAAAATCCCGAAGTAGCATAAAGCCTGAGCCCAGGATTTTCCCTTAGGTGAAAGCAAGCCAGTCATCATTGCTGTGGCGGGGGAAGGAGGCCTGCTTCTTTAAAGCGTTCTCCATTGTTCCCCTTCCAGGAATGCTCAGAGGAACCCCTCTGCCAAGATGGAAATGAGGGTGGAGATTAGAGAGCAGATCAAACCCCATAGGAGGAGAAAAGGAGAAGCTGGAAAAGACTAATAGCCACATTCCAAAGGGGGGGGCCAGAGGAGAGTGAGATTCCAAAGCTTCTCTTCCTAACAGCTCACCAGATGAACTTTGCTGCCTCATTCAAACAACTTCATACCCAGTTACACATTTATGCAATTAACTCAGGTTATCATGTGCTAAAATGATTTGCACATATGTATCACCAAACTCAGATCCTAAAGTTCCTAAAGGATAGGGACCATGTCCTATCTTAATTTTATGTTTTCTTCACTCCCCACTTAGCAATTACTCAATCAAACAATCAACTGACAAGTATTTATCAAGCACTTACTATGTGCCCAGAACTGTGCTGGGAAGGAGAAATATAAAGACAATAAATGAAACAATCCCTCCTTATATGGTAACCAGGGAGACAATAAGGGCATATGTGCGTGTGTGCTTGTGTGTGTGTGTGTGTATATATATATATATATACACACACACACACACGTATATATACAATAAGGGCATATGTGTGTGTGTGCTTGTGTGTGTGTGTATATATATATATATACACACACACACGTATATATACAATAAGGGCATATGTGTGTGTGTGCTTGTGTGTGTGTATATATATATATATACACACACGTATATATACAATAAGGGCATATGTGTGTGTGTGCTTGTGTGTGTGTATATATATACACAAAGAGAGAGAGAGAATGAATAAATTCAACAGAAGTTGTTTGTTTTCATCAGAATCCTTCCCCTGGATCAGAGAGGGCTACTAGAGGAGGTTAGAGAAGAAATAAGAGAAACTGAATTACATATCATCTCTCCTAGTTGCAGCTTCAGCCAATGAGAGTCATAGATAAAAAGGCACAGTTAAAATTAGACCAGCAGTACCTGCTGATTGATATACCAGCAGTGAAGAACTGAGGCCTACTGAGGGCACCCGGAGGCATGTGGGACTGGAGGGCAGTGTATTTAATAAGTGACCTGCCTATGGAGTTTCTCCTCCTTTCTTCAGGCAAAGACCTCTCTGATAGAAAACAGCTGCTCCTTCCATCCAACTTTCCTTGTTTAACAACAACCTAGTTGTAACAGACTGCTAGTAAATACAGGAGAAGGAAAAAACTCGTAAGCTGAGCCTGGTCACATTGCCGAGTGCGATATAGTTTTATTTTTAACATCCAGGCACTTGAGCTATTTCTGCAGAAGTTTTCTCTCAGCCTCCCCTTATTCTCTACCTCCCCTACGGCACTGCTTCTCTTTTCATCAACTGTCTGCTCAAAGCCAGAAGACTCACGTGTGGCAGGTATCATTGCAGGGGATATATGATTAAGGTAAGACTTTTCAGTGGGAAGGCTTGGCCAATTCAATGTTTGTTCTCAGGCATCAAGACACCCAGAAGATCTGAAATGAGAAGGCTAGGGTTGTGGGTCAGGGGGAGGAGACAGTAGAAAATTGTTTTCTGTACTCTCTAGGATCCCAAACAGAGATTCCCTAAACAAACTAATAACATCAACAAATTAGCTTGTGAGGGAGGGGACTTAAGAGAAGAATCTTTTTTTTTTTTTTAAGAATTCATTCGGAATCCTAGCTTTTAGAGTGAGAAGGGGCTGAAAGATTCTCACTCTTGATTTTTATAACTTTTAAAACTTACAAAACACTTTTAAATGATTTTGGGTGATGTATCTTTAGTTTTTCTGTCACTTTATTTCTGAATATACTCTCCCCTCCATCCGCTGAATGTCCCTTTGTAACAAAGAAGAAAAAGAAGTTAGCTGGGATTAATTTTCCTGTCTGGATCAGTAATCCTGAATTACATCTACTGGTCTGAGAGTAGCTATACCCAGGGGCAATCCCCCACCTCTCCAAGGAAAAGAGGAAGGTAAATCCTGTTATCTCTTCTCTAGGGCTAAGTTTAGTCATTAGAACACCTCACATAGTGTATAGTTTCATTATGTTGTTCTTTCCCTTTAATTGTGATATCCTTGCACATACACTTCATTTGGTTCTGACAAAGTGCTTTCTCGTGAAGTAGATTAGATGAATTTTACTATCCCCATTTTGCAGATAAGGAGACAGGTAAGGTATAAAATGATAAACTGGATGGCTAGGTAGTCGAATGGATGATTGGGAACCAGGAAGATTCAACGTCTTGAGTTCAAATTGAGCCTCAGACACTAACTAGCTGTATGACCCTGGGCAAGTCACTTAACCCTGTGTGTCTCAGTTTCCTCATCTGTAAAATGAGCTAGAGAAGGCAAATCACTCCAGTATCTCTGGCAAGAAAACCCCAAATGGGACCAGGAAAAATTGAACATGACCAAAATGGCTCAATAACACCAATAAAAGAAGATACTTTACAGATCAACTAATCCTACTCTCCCATTTTACCTGGGAAGACTTGAGTTCAAGTAAGTCCAGACCAACTCATATCAGTGGTTGTTGTGGTTGTTTTGTCGTTCATTCTTGAAGAGGACCATGCATGACATGGGAAAGGTGATGCCATGACTTGCAAGTGAATTGAACTTAAGTGAGGGAGAGTTGTGCAAAGTCACCTGCCTCACTATCTCCTCCTAAGCCATCTGTGCCCAGTGGCCAGATATAGATCAAGATGACTGGAGATGACCCTGGACACAGTGGGAGACTTTGGCCTTTTTAAGTTAAGGTCTGTCCCAGGTCTCAAGTTTGACTGAGGCAACAACCATTAAGGATAGGCAAGAGATGAGGCAAAGAACAGCCTCTTTTACCTAGTCAAAAAATAAAATTCTATCTGGAAAGGAAAGACCCTCAAAGTTTCTAGACAAAACAGAAACAATTGTTATAGCACTCACTCTGAGTCACCAGTGCCCAAAAGGTAACTAAGTGAGACTTGGACTGGGACCTATTGTTGCCCAATCAATGACAGCCAGAGTGACTGAGGCTTAAAGCATATCCTTAAGAAAGAAATTTAGCACCAAAAAGTAAGGATCTCTGTCTACATAGAGCATACTGGTTGTATGAGCCTGGGCAAGTCTTTTAATATAAAAAGACTCTAGATAGCTCTCTGAGAACGTATAGACTTGCATTGCTAGAGGCCATTTCCTCATGTGAAAATCCACTGTACCAATAAAATGACAATGAATAGGGCAAGCTTCTATCCAATCCCTATAGATTATAATTGAATCTCAGAGAGAAGTGACTTTCCTGAAGTATCCAGTAAGTAGGGGCAGAGAACTAGAACCCAAGTTTACTACATTTACTGCCACCATTTTTCCACTACCCTGCAGTCTATAGCAATTCATAAATTTAGAGCCAGAAATGATCTTAGAATCACCTAGTCCAATACATCATTTCAGAAATGAACAAACTGGGATGCAGAAAGACTGACTTGACCAAGGTCACAAAGCTAGCAAAAGGCAGAGTCAGAATTCAAACCCAAGCTATCTAAAGAAAAATCCACTGTTCTTTCAATTATCCAAGCTCCAAATCTTTAGTATGTAGGCCATAGCAGGTCCCCTAAAGATTCCCACTAAAAAATATTTAGCAAACCTAATTTGAGATTACCATATGTCTGAAAGCAATTAAAAGTACACTTTCTAAACAAAGTTCTGTAATCCAAATAATTAAAGATCTAAGTATGTATAGCATACTTGAAGTACTATGCAAGAGACAATGATCTAATAACAGAAACAGACAAATGCTTCATAGGGATGAAAGGAAAAAGGCTTGGAGGACTTCTAGATATTAATGACCCAGGATGTTGAGGATCCTTTAAATATAGTTAGATAATTCCTACCTTTGCTCCTGGGGAGTGGCCTTCTTGAATGACAGGGGTGCTATGTTTGATTTCTTACTTTATCAAAACTCTGGTTTAGTGTTCCTGAGCTGAGGTTCTGCTGAGGGCTTCTGACCAACTGGCATGTGTAATGCAAGGGATGTTTAGGATGTTGGTAGGAACATAGGATCCAACTATTTAGTTTGCTCTTTAAAAAGAAGGATATTAGACTTAGGTGATCCAAGGTCCCACAGTCTAATTCCAGCAAAGCCAAACCAAAGATCATTGCAAAGACTCAGATGATTTAGGAAGCAGCATTCCCAACAACCAACTGCTCTCTGTTCCTTTGTTTGAAGGTGTGACGGAGGAAAAGGGAATCTGAGATATGAATCGTTGCTATAAATCGATCATCTTCACCATACATTTATTTAACTCGTTAATGGATTTTATGGGCAGCTAGTGGATGCAATGCATAAAGCACTGGGCTTAGAGTCAGGAAGACCTGAGCTTAAATCTGGCTTCATACACTTACTAGCTGTGTCATGCTTGACTCTGTTTACCGTTTATCTCAGTTTTCTCATATGTAAAATAAGCTAGAGAAGGAAATGGTAAACCACTCCGATATCTTTGCCAAGAAAACTCCAAATGGGGTCACAAAGAGTTGGACACAACTGAACAACAGCTACTACTACTAAATAATAATAATACTGGGTTTTATCTGAATCGAGGAATCCAAGGCTTTAAGGAAATGTGCAATCAGCTCCTTGTAACGGAGGACAGTAGAAAGAGCACTATATTTGAAGCTAGAAAAAAACTGGGTTCAAGTCCTAGTTTTGTCATTTAATAGTTATGTGACCCTTGGGCAAGTAACTTGACCTCTCTGAGTTATTCTTATGTAAATGAGGATAAAAATACTTGTAAAACTTGTGGTTGTCATGAGGATCAAATGGGAAAATATATACGAAAGTGTTGTGTAATTTCTCAAGCACTTGGTAAACGTCAGCTATTGTTATGACTGCCCTGGTCACTGAACCTCAACAAAGAGCCTATGACTCCCTAGACCAGCGGAGGAACCTGAGTACCCACAAGACCATCATTTGGATACCATCTTCCTCTCCTTATATGACCTCTAGCTATATATAAAGCAGCCACATGACCAAGTACTACCTTGGCCAGCACAAAGGGGATTATACAAATAATATGACATGAAAGGATGAACAAAATTGAACAGCATGAGCCAGCATAGCATAGTTGACAGAGGGCCAGTTCTAGAGTCGGGAAGGCTTGCGTACCTGTGTGAAACTCTCTAAGACTTTATTTCAGAGAAGTAGTCAATCTGCGTCTTGGAGAAACTTTTCTAAATGGGAACTCCTTACACTAGTGAAATCACAGGTCTGATTTTTAAAAAATGCAACAATTGATATAAGAATTTAAATTTAAAAATGAAAAGGCAAAGAATGCAAATGGAGAGCTAAAGAGATGGTATTGTGCAAACTGTTCAGGTGGCTGTGATGGTGATGTTGAGGTTGTTATCAGTGGAGGGAAGATGTTGATGGCATAGTCCAGAGAGGCCATGTTGATATCAACACATCTTGCCCAGTAAGGCAAGTTTAATGATGCAAACTTGAGAATTATCTCCATGTAACTATTTAAAAACTGAAAGAATCTCTTCCATGTTTAATCTATTAACAGCTGCTGATTATAGTAGCCAAGTCCAGCTTTGCATATCAGCAGAATGATTAGCCACATATCTATTTGGAATGATTTGAAGGGGTCAAAGAACTCCCCTTCCCCTCAAATGGCTTCCCCTGTGCCGGCCACTATTAAAAACTTCAATGCCAATTCTACTTTAATTTACCTAAGTTCAAAAGTATCAGTCAGTTCCTCAGACTCTTGTCACTTCCTAGTTTAGGTTTTGCCATTAGACCTATCCAGAATAATCTCACTTTCTTTATCAACCCTATTCCCAGGAAACAAGTAGCTCTCTGCTTGGCTTTCTGGCTCCTACAGTGTTCATAATAAATTCTCCCTGTCTCCTTGTTACCTGACAAGATTCTGGCAGCTTTCAGAATTATATGAGAATATGCTGGTTTCTTTTTCATCTAAAAAAAAGGTCATATTAATTTAAGTAGGTGAAACCATCATTCCAGAGGACCAATAATGAAGAATCCTACCTATTTACTGACCTAGAGGCAGTGGTCTCAGGGAACAAAGTGAGACATTCCAGACATTGCCAATGTGGGAATTTGTTTTGCTTAAGTACACTTGTCACAAGACTTATGCTTTGTTTTGTTTTGTTTTGTACAATGTGGGAAGGGGGAGAAAAAATAGATTTTTGTTATTTGAAGAAATGAAATTGAATTTCAAAAAATTTAAGTTGGTCAGATGAAAGGATTTTTTTTGTTGTTCTCAGCTTTTGGCCCACAATTTTCAACATCTGTCAAACATTTCTGCATATAGGCCCATTCCAACAGCCTCTCTTTCAACAGCTTCAGGTTCTTTGGAATGCCCTATTCTGCATTGGTTGTGCTCACAAACACTGATGATTTTCTTAGTTAACTCTCAGTAATCTAAATTCCTATAGAGGATTAATTAATTAAAACTCACGTAATTATTCAAAGTTATTCTAACTCTGCCTTCACTTGCACGGGCCTATTCAAAACTGCTATCTCTTTCTCTGACTCAGGTAGGCTCACCCTTTATCCTTCAGTCTTACTCGAGCTCCAGTCCTACTGGATCCAGATGATTTCTCAAAGGTTGAAGATGTCTTTCCTTTAATCACTTAATGATAACACCAAATCATGCATGATAACAGTCATTTGTCAGTCATGCTCTACTCTTTTTGATACCATTCCAGATTTTCTTGGCAAAGATACTGGAATGACTTTACCATTTCCTTCTCCAACTCATTTTACAGATGAGGAACTGAGACAAACTGGGTTAAGTGACTTGCCCAGGGTCATACAGCTAATAAGCATCTGAGGACAGATTTGAATTCAGGAAGACTCGTCTTCCTGACTACAGATCCTGTACTCTGTTTAAGAGACATTGGGGAGGAAGAAGTGATAATACTTGGTGGCTCACTGGATATAGGAGGTAAAGGGTACAGTGAAATAAAAAATAAGGACAAGGTTGTGAGCCTGAGGGACTGAGGGGATGGTGGGACAATTGCCACTGACTGGGCTGTTGGACACAAGGAAAAGATAATGAATTTAGTTTTCCACAAATTGAATCTTAGTTGTTACTGAGACACCCAAATAGAGATGTTCATTTCTATACAGATCATTCTCAGATCTACACATCTATCCCTAGGCTTTCTATTAGCTCTAGGTGAGCGTCTCAAACTGCCGATTGATTGAGCGATTTAAACTGGCTGTGCTGTAACTCAGACTCAATAAGTCTAAAACATAGACCCATTTTCTCCCCTGTCTCTTAAATCTTCTGTTCTTTCAAACTTCCCGATTACTACTGAGGGCATCACAATTCTTCCATTCTTCCATGTTCACAACCTCTGTGTCATTCTCAACTTCACACACTCTCCTCACCCCAAATATCCAGTGAGTTGCCAGATCTTGTTTATTTCTACCTCCACAGCATCCCTTGCATTCCTCCCATTCTTTCTCAAAGAGCCACCACCTCAGTTCAGGTCTTAATCACCTTCTAAATGGACTTCTTATTAGTGACTCTGAATCAAGGGTCTTCCCCACTACTGTCCTCTACGTAGCTGCTCAAGTGATTTTCTAGAAGTATGTATCTTACAATATCACTTCTCTTGATCAGATCTGATAAAAATATTTCAATAGTTTCTTATTGCTTTTAGGAGCAAATATAAATTCCATTTGTCTTTTAAATCTTTTCAGAACGTGGTCTCAACCTGCCTCTCTAACTTTATTACATGTTATTCTACTTCCTGTATCTTGCAGTTCATCAATACTGGTCTTCTTGCTTGTTCCTTGAATACAAAAATGTCCTGTCAATCCCTAGTCCCCATGAGTTTGCAAATAACTTTGCTCCATATTTAGAATGCACTCCCTCCTCATCTCACCTCTTAGAACCCATTGCTTCCTTCAAAATTCAGACACTACCTATTACATGAAGTCTATCCTTATGCTTCCAACTGTCGATGCCTTTTCACCACCATTACCTTGTATTTATTTTCTATATACATATGTGCATTTAGAAAAGGGGTGGGAAGAGAAAGAAAGGAGAGGAGGAGGAGAAGGTGAGGGAGAGAGGGATGGATGGAAGAAGGGAGAGAGATAAAGGAAGGGAGAACGAAAGAAGGAAAGAGGAGAGAAGAGGGGAGGGGACAAGAGAGGGAGAGAGGGCAAAGAGAAAGAGAAAAAAGAGGAAAGGAGAAAGAGAGAAAAGAAAGAAAGGAGGGAAGGAGGGAGGGAGAGAGGGGTGCAGTGAGGGAAGAATGGAGGGAGGGAGGGAGAGAGAGAGAGAAGCAGGCTGGATATAGAGCTAACCTTGAAGCCAAGACTATCTAGGTTTAAGTTCTCATCTCTGACGGGTGAAAGAATGACGTCAGTTCAGTTTCTGTCTTTGACACATTGAATATGTGACTGGACAAATCACTTTACTTCTTAGTACCTTAGGCAACCCTCTAAGACTGTAAGATGCAGAGAAGATGCCAACCTGAGTTAGCAGAGGAAATTTCCTCACCTGGGAGTTCTCTACAGTAATGAATTTACTAGTCTAGTCCCTATCCCTATACTTATATTTGTCCAAGCTGTCTCTTCCAACAGGGAGGGGGAGACATTTTGTGTATTCTCAGCACCTCGAGCAGGGCCTGGCATGTTCTTATTAAGAATACTTGCTGATTCATTGACTGTCTGCTGCCAGCGATTAGGACAGTGAGCTCTGAGAGGTAAGGGAGAGTGTGGTATCACTCCTCACTCTAAGGTTCGTGATTGGGAAACAAACAGTGCCCTAAGGGTTAAAATGATATTAAGCGTTATTTTCCCAGGTCCCCTGAGAGGGTTTGAGGCTCATTCTGTAGCCCATTCGGTAACTTGAGATCCTGTTTAGATCTACTTTATTAGGAATCATCAATAGACACAAACATTTCAATATACAATGTGAAAAGAAGAGCAGAAAAGAGTGTTGTATAACAAACTGAGAGCTTTTGTTATATACATCTGAGTCTTGTCTTTTTTTTTTTTTTCAAAAAAAAGAGATGATAGACTACAAGGACAGAGTGTGACACGCATTCTCAGATAAGGCCAATGGTTTAACTTGTTTTGCTTATTACATTTGTTACAAGATTTTATTTCTTAGCATTTCTTCACTTACATATTAATAAATGTGTTACAAGATTTTTTTCTTATTTTTATCTTTATTTGTATAATATTTTATTTTATTTATTTACCATGTAGATTTATATATTATTTTTTTATATTCTTTTGATTTCTTTTATTTGTTACAAGATCTTATTTCTTCTCAGGTACCACACACTTCCCCTGTGAATAGTGAATGGTGGTGCTTTGCACATAGTTTGCTTAACCAAGGAGATCATATAATCCTTTTTCCAAGTCAACAAGCATTTATTAAGCACCTGCTATGTGCCAGACACTGCTAATCAATGAGGTACAAAGAAAGGTGATCCCTGCTCTCAGTTAGCTCACATTTTGATGAGGAAAACAACATGCAGAAATATGATGTATAAACAAGATGTAGACAGGATAAATTGGAGATAATCCATAGAGGGAAGGAACCAGCTCTTAAGGAGGATTAGGAAAGGCTTGTTATAGAAGAAGGGATTTTAGTCAGGTGTGGAATGAAGAATGGGGAAGTCAGGAAGCACATAAAAAAGGAGAAAATTCCATGTAAGGGGGACAGTGAGTGCATTACAATAGCACAAACTGAGAGATGTCTAAAGGCAGCATGTAGCAAAGCAGGCCTGCACAACCTGCGGCCCTCGGCTGCTTACAGTCCTTAGACCTCTTGCTGCCCATGCCCAAGGATTTCCTCTCCATACGGAGGATGTTTTCCTCTACATGTTCCTGCAGGCTTGCCTCTAGTAAAGGAAAGATCCCTGGTCTTAGAGTCAGACATGAGTTGGATTCCCAGGTCCAACCCTAGCTAACCAACTCTGCTTAATTAATTCAGCTTCTCTGAGTCGATGCTCCTTCATCTATGAAATGTGGGTAATAATAATTCAACTACCTCCATAAAACTCTAAGGAAGCTACATAAGAGGCTTTAAAGCACTATGCAGTTAATTATCAGCAATCTATACTTTAAACCTCGGCTTTCATGTCTCTTTTAAGGAAAACCTCTCATTTTAAGTCAATAAGAATGTAAGTGCTTCCTTATATGTGTCAGGCACTGCGCTAATTTTAACTTGACCTTATATAGAGAGAGCTAAAGCACCTGCAGTGCTGTTTGTGTTCCTCCTTCTGCCCTGACTACTCTCAGTTTCTGACCCCTGTCAGCTGCAGGCTTCCTGTCCCACTCAGCACAGTGAAAATGAGCGGTGAAGAGTCGTTAAACTCTCCCTTAGCCCAGGAAGCTCTCTGGAAAGCCTGGCTTTCTGAAATAAGCCGAAGCTTCTCGGTTCCAGCTCCCAGCCCTGTGTCATCCTCCTTTGTGCCAAAGAAAGAAAAGATTAGAAAATGGAGATTGATACTAAAAGAGAGGAAAGGAGAGAACATGTTAGGAGACAGTGAGAGTGACTGGAGCAGAGGATCTCTTGGTGGGGAATGTTGAGCAACGGAGATGGAAAGGGAGATTGAGAAGTTCCCATGTGAGTCTGCTTGACAATCTGCTCCTTTGCATAGCACCCTTATAGTTTATAAAGCACTTTCATATTCATTGGAATTATCACTTCTGGAGGGGTGTGGTTGGTGGTGGTGATGGCTGTGTCTCTCACACACACACACACACAGACACAGACACACACTCACACACACACACCTGAGAACCACCAGGCTGCCTGAGGAAGTGCAGAGTAGCCCAGGTTAGACATGGAGCAGGTCAAAGCTTCTGTTCCAGTCAGCAGTGGGGTTGGGCCCATGCAGAGCCACTTCACTTCCGGTCTGGAAGAGGGGGGAAATGGGAGGGGGTGAGTGAGGAAGAGTGACAAGGGAAAAGAAGGAGGAAGAAGAGGAGGAGGAAAAGGAGGAAGAAGAGGACGATGTCACCCTCCAATTATTGCCTTGGCCTTATTCACAGGAAAACTGAGCATCAAGACTTGGCCCAAGAATCCTCAAATATGATAAACTTTTGAGATCCTCCTTTTTGTTTTAATGTGAGGTATTTTTCATGAGGACCTTAAAAACTGAAAGCAATATTTTAAGATTCTCCTCCTTTTTTTGGTAGCAGAGCGGAAAGAGGTAAAAAAAATTTTCTTTGAAAAATTTTTTAAAAACCATTTTTTTAAAAAAAAGAAGGAAGAGAAATCTCCAGATTGGAAGGTGCCTCAGAGTCCATCCATCTAGTCCAATACACACTGAAACAAAGACTCTCCCTATAATATAATCAATAAGTAACTATCCAATATTTGTTTGGCAACCTATAATAAGAAGGGAGCTACAACCTACTAAGGTATTCCTTTCTATTTTCCTATCATTTTATTTTTTTTTGAATGCACAAAATTAATGTTTATTCCACCTTTATGTCATATACCCAGATCCTTCACCAATGTTACATGAGCAAAAAAATAATAATAATAAAACAAACAAAAAACCAAACCCAAACAAAAAAAACCAAATGAAATCAGAATCACTAATGTTATCAAGTAGGGAAACAAATAAATTAAATCTAGCAGCCATCCGCATAGATTACAGCAAAAAAATAATGCTGTAAAAAAGAAACAAAGAAAATTGCTAGAAAATGGTATGCATTGTACTCTTCCAAACCAGTAAAATATGTTACTTCATACAATGCAATGTACAACAGAAGTAATTCTCTGTAAGGTAAAGAAATGCAAGTTCTTTTCTGAATATTGTGGATAGATACATGTTTTTGTAATAGCAAAGCTTTTACTAAAAGCTATTACAGCCAGGAACACATTCATGGATTCTGGGGATGATGTATACTGTAAATTCTTTGATTGGGATAATAGTTACTCTAGTCAAAACAGAAAAAAATTTGAACACAGAAGTACAAGACAAAGGAGAATGAGACTTCTCATATATCTTAGCAACATTTAGATGGAAATCAAATATAAATGCAGTCCACTCTGCTTTTGAAGAGGCTTTGGTTCAGCTCCCAAATCTCGATTGCTTGATGCAGTCTCCTATGAAAGAATACTCAGAAGGTGTCTTCTTAAACAACAAACCTATTTTTAGTGGTGGAGCCGCTCTTAATAGCTGTGTCTGCATGGGACTGATAACCAATCACTATCTTTGGAGGAAGTCCTAACCTTTCCTTGTATACCTTCCTTATATGTGTAACAGCATCTCTGTTTTCACACTCAGTAGTCCATATTGCTATCTTATCACCTTTAGCTCTAACATTAACAACAGCTCCACACACATCATTACTGTAGTCATCAAATGACTCCCCAATAAGGCACAGCAGTGTCTCTAGCCAAAAGCGATCAAGGTCACTTCATCTCTGCTGTTTGTTTAAAGTAATTAGCCATCGTCCTCCTCGTTTGTTTTTTTCATCTTCCCACATGGGCTCGATCCCATCCTTAAACAGTGAGTAGTCACAGCCAGGCATTAAATGACTAGACAGCTGGATATGGTTGTATAAAGCCCAGAAGTCCTCAACAGTATCAAACTTAGAGATCAGACGAAGGTTTGCTTGCCAAGTTTTGCTCTTATCATTTTTAAAAAACCAGAGTGCCCATCTGTTCTGTAGTGGATGTTTAACGTAGTGTTCAGGGTTAGCAACCTCCTGATTGGTTTCAGTTTTTTCTTCTTCTGCAGGTGGGGGATTAGGAGTGGTGGTGGTTTCTGGTTCCACAGTCACCATCTTAGATCGATCTGATCAGACAACCCTTTCCTATCATTTTAATTATTAGGATGTTTTTTTTCCCTTATACCAACCTTAAATTTGGCTTCATGAAACTTCTACTCATTGATTCTGGCAATGGCACCATACATAATAGATAGAGGGAGAGTGGAACCTGGGATCAGCTCTTGCTTCATCCTCTTACCAGCTGTGTGATTCTGGGCAAGTCATTTTACCTCTAGGTGCTCTAGGCAACTCTATGACCATAACTTGTCGAGAAGGTGCCAATCTGCATTGTCAAAGGGTGTTTCCTCACCAGGGAGTTCCTTATAACAATGAAATCATAGGTCTCTAGTCCCTATCCTATCCATACCCATGGATGATAATTCTAGCCACCTTCTAGGGCCAGAATCTTGGTCTTCTTTCACCCTGACATTCTGCCAGCATTTTAAGCACACATCAAGAAATGCTGCCAACCTCAATATGTGCAATTTAGTTTGATTTAAGTGACCTTTTTAATCCTTTAAGTCTAAAAGGGGGAAGTAGGGAATCAGAAGGGAAAGTTCATAGTCCTTGTTACCACAAATGTTTCTTTCTGGGGAGAATGAGTCAGAGGCTGCCTCATTGTAGCTGCCATTTCTGGAGACCAATTCTCTGCAGCTGAGGAGCAGAGGGGAGGTTACAGACAACCTCATGCCCTGTTGTCAGTGGCTTTTTCCAGGCTCCAAAGCTGAGCCTGTCCTGCCCTAGAACAAGCCTTCCCCGACCCCCAGCAAGTCTCTTCTCCCAGACCCCAACATATCTCCATTTTCTTCAATATCCAGGATGTAGAGTTTATCTTTTCTGGTGCTATTTGTCTAACATTTTAGGTAGAATTAATGAATTTTTGATACTATAATCTGCCTTTTCTAGTTTCCTAGAAAACAATCCTTTATTTTGCCTTTTCCATTCTTTTTCTTTCTTACAATGAACGAATTTCTGCCAATTGTGTCCTGTTGAAACATGTCTTAATTTTCACAACATTCCCATGAGATAGACAAAGCAGGGACAATCAGTCTCATTTTACATGGGGAAATTCAATGTGGTGAAGTGATTTTCCCTAGTTCACACAATAAATGGGGGCTGCTCATGGTTATACTTAGAATTGGAGTGTTCTCTATCAGTTCTAGGAATTTTAAAGTGCAGAAACTTGATCAGCTTCTCCTACCCATCACAACTCCCATATTTAGAAGTAAATGTTGCTCTAAATGAATTATTTTACAGTAATTCAGTCTACTTTTACATTTGCATGTTAAGCTTAGAAAACCCCAAATAAAATGAGCATTTCCATATAGAAAGAACAGAAAAAGAGAACTGTATTTGAAACCTTGTATTTCTATTATGTAGAGCTTACTTTTCCTTTTAAGAATGTAACGAATTCAACATGTAACATACTATTTGTCTGTGTTTCCTTCTGACTTCTTTCTATTCTCTCAAATGCTTTTATGCCCTCTTTTTCCCCCTGAAAATCTTAATATCAGCCCCTTGTTTTCCTCTAACTCCTTCCCTAATTGTGAAACATTTTTTCTTTCCTCAGTCCTCTGACTGGTTTATGACGTGACTGATATTTAGTTGTGTTTCCTTTTGGAGCTTTTAGGGGTATGTGGTGTGAGATATTTCTAATTGTAATCTCTGCCAGACTACTTTACAATTTCCCCAGCAATTTTTCTCAAATAGTGAGTCCTTTGGGTATAATAAATATGATGCTACTATGTTTCTTCTTTATATATGTTGTGTACCTACACTGTTTCACTGATTAACTTTTCATTTTTTAATCAATATTGCATGTTTTTGATTAGATAGTGTTTAGTAGTCACTTGCCATGTGCTAAGCACTATTCTAAGTGCTGGGGATTCCAATACAAGTTAAAAAGACAATCACCACTCTTGAAGAACTTAACAGGGGAAGACAATACATAAAGAAGAGCTGGATGGCAAGGTGGGGTGGGGTAGGTAAGGCCTGCTGGAAAGAAGACAGAAAAGTCCTGGAAGTTCAAAGTGGGGTTGAGAGTTGTTGTTTGTCCTTCAATCTCGAAGAGGACCATGACATCAAGGAGGTGATGCCATGACCTGCAAGTGAATTGAATTTAAATGAGGGAGGACTGTGCAAAATCACCAGCCTCACTTTCTCCTCCAGAGCCATCTGGATCCAGTGACCAGATATAGATCAGGACAACTAGAGATGGCCCTGGATGCAAAGGGGGACCTTGGCCTTTTGAAACTAAGGTCTTTAACTGATCTCAGTCTGATGAGAGAAATGCCCATCCAGAGATTAAGGCTTAAAAGGAATCGAAGCAGAGAATGTCCTCTTTACCTAGTCAAAAAATCTAAAAAAAATAAATTTTTTTAAAAAATCAATCTAGGAGGGGAAGACCTTCAGGGTTTCTGACCAAAAAAGAAATAATTGCTATTTATATTAATTCTGAGCCATTCAGGACCCAAACAATGACCAAGTAGGCATGGGACCTATTGTTGGCCAATCAATGACAGCCAGAGTGATTTGGGGTCAAAGGCGGTAAGGGATAAAGAAGGAAAAAGAAGGAAGGAAGAAAGAAATTAAGAAAAAAAGAAAGAAAGAAAAACCATGTTACCCAACTGGCCAGTTCCAGTTTGGTCCCCAGAAGGCAGCTCCTTTTCCATTCACAGAACCTGTTGTTTATCCTCTGTTCTCAAAGAGGACCATGACATCAGGAAGATGATGCCATGACTTGCAAGTGAATTGGATTTAAGTAAGAGAGGGCTGTGCAAAACCACCAGCCTCACTTTCTCCTCTGGAGCCATCTGGGTACAGTGACCAGACATAGACAGGGAAAACTGAAGATGGTCCATTCAGTGATGAAGCCTTGATAACAATTGAGACAAGGGCTGAGAGTAAAATAATCATGATCTAAGTACCTTATGACTCACCAATCAAAAAAGAAGTCAATGCTGCATAAAAAGGCTGCTGACAAGGAGATGTAATTGAGAGTTCTTGGGAAAGCTGAGAGTGAAGTAAGTGTGGTGATCATGAAATGGTAAACCAGTCCTGGAACATACCAACATGAAGACAGGGCTGCATTACTGTTAGGTAACATAACTTGAGAATTGGAATTGCTTGACCTTATTCATGCTTTTTTCTTTATTTCTCTTTGAATTCTAGACCTTTTGTGCATCCAAATAAATTCTGGTTTCTTTTTCTTGCTTTTTACAGTAATCCTTTGGTAGTCTGATAGATGTGGGCTAATAAGATTATTATTGTTATTTAGGTGATATTGTCTTTTTATTATATTGGCTCAGTCTAACTGTGAGCAAATAACATTTCCAATTATTCAGGCCTTTTTTTCTATAGAGTGTTGTCTAGTTGCATTCTTATAGTTCCTATGTGTCATCTTGGTAGGTAGACTCCCAAATATATTCTGTAATTTTGGATGAAAATTTTTCTGTCTATCTCTTGCTGTTGGTTTTGTTAGTAATTTACAGAAATGCTAAGGATTTATGTAGGCTTGTTTTCCATCCTGAAGCCTTGATAGTGTCTTTGCTTCAATTAATTTTTAGGTGACTCATTAAGGTTCTCTAAATAGATGCAAAAAGTGATAGTTTTTTTTCCTTTTTGTCTCAATTTCTCATTCTTGGCAATGCTATTAGTGGCCTTTCTCCTACTATTTCACATTACAGTAACCATGATGGACATCCTTTACTACTGATCATTTTGTAAAGTCCTTTAGCCTTTCTCCATTACATATTTTAATGCTGGTTCTTGGTTTTCTATAGACATTATTATACTGAGGAAAGGTCTATTTATAAAATAATTGGGAACCTTTCTTGGGTAAAGACAAGAGTGCAGACCAAGAGAGCAGTGACCATACCTCTCACAGGATTACACCACCTTGCAAACACAAAAAACTTCCAAATCCCCAGAACTAGCTGGATTTAAAGCTCTAGCAAGTCTAGAACCTTGAGAACTATGCTTTTTAGAATTAGGACTGAATTCTGTTTTTTAAAAATTCTTTTTAAAACATCTTTTGATATATTCATGTGTATTTTTGTTTTATTATTAATATACTGTATTATGTTTATAGTTTTCCTTACATTGCACCAACCTTCATTCTTGATATAAATCCAGGAATTTTAGATTTATATGGATCATAGAAAAAAAGGTATTATAGATCCATAGGTGAAAGAGACCTCAGAAGTCATCTAGTCCAACGCTTCGTTTGTAGATAAGGAAACAGAGACCCTGAGAAGTTAAGTGAATTACCCAACATCACATAGGTAGTATCAGATGCAGGATTTGAACCCAAGTCGTCTGACTCCAGAGTCATTGCTCTTTCTAGTCTTCATTTGGTAGTGTGCTGGTCCACTACTCTCTGCTGATTCTTTTACCTAACTGCTCCTTTCCTTGCTTTGCTGGTTCATGATCCAAATCATGCCCCCTAACTGTGGGTATTCCCCCCATGTTCTATCTTAGACCCTTTCTTTCCTCTCTCTGCTCTCACTCTGTGACCTCATCAGCTTCTCTGGATTTAACTATTATCTCCTTGCCAATGACTCACAGATCTCTATCCAGCCTCAGTCTCTCCCCTGAGCATTAATCTCCCATCATTAATGGCCTATTGGACTTTTCAAACTGAATGTATTGGAGATATCTCAAATGCAACATGTCTGTGTATGTTGCAAGATTACAAGGAATAAGTTTAGCTCCAAAGAAGAGAAATGAAAGACACCTACTAACATTCCTTTAGAAAATTAGAAGATCCCTGGGTATGGATCATTACATATATTGTCAAACTTTTTCAACATATTGATTAGCTTTGCTGATTTTTTTTTCTCAGTAAACTCCAGTAGCTTCCTGTTGCCTCTAAAAACAAAGATAAACTCTTCTGTATAACTTCTAAAGCCCTTCACAGCCTTTCCCCAACCTATCTTTCCAGTTTCATTGTACATCACCCCTTTCTTCTGAATTCTGTGATCTACTCAAAATAGCCTTCTTTCTGTTTCCCACACACACCACTTTCCATCTCTGCTCCTTTGCATTAACCATACCCCATGTCAGAACTTCATTCTCTCCTAACCTCCACCTGATAGGATTACCTTCATACTTTAAGATGCAGCACAAGTAAAGATGGCTGAGTAAAGGAGACATTAAGCCAAGTTTTGTCAATATCCCCCCACCCCCAACAATTTAAAAATAATACCTCAAGTCAAATTCTAGAGTGGTAGAGTCAACAAAAGGTCAGAGTGAGATACTCTTCTGGCCCAAGACAACTTAGAAGGTCATAAGGAGAGATCTATAACAGGAGGTAGAGTCTGGCCCAGGCCCCACCACTAGCAGTGGGACTTAATGGTGGCAACAAAAGCATAAGATGCTTTGGGAGGTCTCAAGCCAGAGATGGTAAAGGGATCTGGCAATTGGTCAGCAAGAGATTATGGAGAACCCTTAGCACTAGATGCTATTTGGCAACTCCATTACCTAAACTTACTTCTGAGTCATGACTCAAGGGCATAGAGGAGCACTTTTGGTCTTGAGGGAGCAGGGGCCCTAAGGAGTAGTATCAATTGCAATTCCCAAGGGATCAGGGGCCCTTCCTGGGTAATGACCAGAGCACATACTAGGAGAGCAGTGACCACACCTCTCTCAGGATCACCCCACCATGGAAACACCAAAAACTTCCAAATTCCCAGAACTAGTTCTGAAAACAGTGGCGCAAAAAAGCCTGAAGCTTGTGATAGCACCCTTCTCTCCCCTCCACCTCCCATGTCAGGAACAGAGTGCAACTTTAACATAAAGTTCAAAGTCAAGAAATAGGCTAGAAAAATAAGCCAACAGGAAAAAAAAGAACTTGAACATAAAAAGCTACTATGGTGACAGGGAAAATCAAGTCACAAAGTCAAAACAGTTACAAGCAAAGCAAAGAACAATGTGAATCAAACACAAGCTCAATAAAAATTCCTGGAAAGGCTAAGAAATAATTTTCAAAATCAAACAAGAGTTGTAGAGAAAAGATTAGGTAAAGAAATGAGAAAAAGAGGAGAAAATTATGGAAAAACAGTGAATAGCTTGGTAAAAGAGGCACAAAAATACTGAAGAAAATAAAACTTAGGGGGGGCGGAGCCAAGATGACGGAGTAGAAAGACGCACATACACATAGCTCCGAACCCACAACCCATAGAACGGCTACAGGGGAGTAACTCACGGCGAATCCTGCACCCAGAGGCCACGGAATATTGGAGCCAGGGAGATTTCTGTTCCGGAGAGACCTACAAACCTCCCACGGGGGGTCCTTTGCGCTGCGGACTGGGCGCCGGGACTAGGAGCTGAATGCAGCCCTGCCGCGGCCGCGGGGCACCGAGAGGAAAAGATCCGAGCAGGCTTCAGGGACGGGATCTCCAGCGGCTGCACAAGTCCCTCCACCCACAGGTGACAGAGGTCGGTGAGAGAGTCTCTTTGGCGGGTTGAGAGGGGAGTGGGGTGCCCCCATAATTCAGGCCCCCCCGGGAGGTAGAAGCTGAGAGGCGGCGGCAGACCGGGGCTCCCCAAGCGAGCGGGAGCCTGGATCCATTGTGGAAGGTCTGTGCATAAACCCCCTGAGGGAACTGAGCCTGAGAGGCGGCTCTGCCTCGACCTGACCACCTGAACATAATCTCATACTGAATAGCAGCCCTGCCCCCGCCAAAAACCCTAAGGCTGGAAGCAGCATTTGAATCTCAGACCCCAAACTTTGGCTGGGAGGATCAGGAGGCGAGGTGGGTGTGAGGAGAATATTCAGAGGTCAAGTCACTGGCTGGGAAAATGCCCAGAAAAGGGAAAAGAAATAAGACTATAGAAGGCTACTTTCTTGGAGAACAGGCATTTCCTCCCTTCCTTTCTGATGAGGAAGAACAATGCTTACCATCAGGCAAAGACACAGAAATCAAGGCTTCTGTGTCCCAGCCCACCCAATGGGCTCAGGCCATGGAAGAGCTCAAAAAGAATTTTGAAAATCAAGTTAGAGAGGTGGAGGAAAAACTGGGAAGAGAAATGAGAGAGATGCAAGAAAAGCATGAAAAGCAGATCAGCTCCCTGCTAAAGGAGACCCAAAAAAATGTTGAAGAAATTAACACCTTGAAAACTAACCTAACTCGATTGGCAAAAGAGGTTCAAAAAGCCAATGAGGAGAAGAATGCTTTCAAAAGCAGAATTAGCCAAATGGAAAAGGAGATTCAAAAGCTCACTGAAGAAAATAGTTCTTTCAAAATTAGAATGGAACAGATGGAGGCTAATGACTTTTTTCAAAACCAAGAAATCACAGAACAAAGACAGAAGAATGGAAAAATGGAAGATAATGTGAAATATTTCATTGGAAAAACAACAGACC
This sequence comes from Notamacropus eugenii, assembly GCF_028372415.1. Taxonomy (NCBI): domain Eukaryota; kingdom Metazoa; phylum Chordata; class Mammalia; order Diprotodontia; family Macropodidae; genus Notamacropus; species Notamacropus eugenii. Next base: position 343,659,465 of record NC_092876.1, read on the forward strand.
TGGAAAATAGATCCAGGAGAGACAATTTAAAAATTATGGGACTACCTGAAAGCCATGATCAAAAGAAGAGCCTAAACATCATCTTTCATGGAATTATCAAGGAAAACTGCCCTGAGATTCTAGAACCAGAGGGCAAAATAAATATTCAAGGAATCCACAGAACACTGCCTGAAAGAGATCCAAAAAGAGAAACTCCTAGGAACATTGTGGCCAAATTCCAGAGTTGCCAGGTCAAGGAGAAAATATTGCAAGCAGCTAGAAAGAAACAATTCAAGTATTGTGGAAATACAATCAGGATAACACAAGATCTAGCAGCCTCTACATTAAGGGATCGAAGGGCATGGAGTAGGATATTCCAGAAGTCAAAGGAACTAGGACTAAAACCAAGAATCACCTACCCAGCAAAACTGAGTATGATACTTCAGGGGAAAAATTGGTCTTTCAATGAAATAGAGGATTTTCAAGTATTCTTGATGAAAAGACCAGAGCTGAAAAGAAAATTTGACTTTCAGACACAAGAACGAAGAGAAGCATGAAAAGGTGAACAGCAAAGAGAAGTCATAAGGGACTTACTAAAGCTGAACTGTTTACATTCCTACATGGAAAGACAATATTTGTAACTCTTGAAACATTTCAGTATCTGGGTACTGGGTGGGAGTACACACACACACATGCACACACGCACACATACATAGAGACAGAGTGCACAGAGTGAATTGAAGAGGATGGGATCATATCTTAAAAAAAAAAATGAAATCAAGCAGTGAGAGAGAAAGATATTGGGAGGAGAAAGGGAGAAATTGAATGGAGTAAATTATCTCTCATAAAAGAGGCAAGCAAAAGACTCATTAGTGGAGGGATAAAGAGGGGAGGTGAGAGAAAAACATGAAGTCTACTCTCATCACATTCCACTAAAGGAAAGAATAAAATGCATACTCATTTTGGTAAGAAAACCTACCTCACAATACAGGAAAGTGGGGGATAAGGGGACAAGCAGGGTGGGGGGGATGATAGAAGGGAGGGCATGGGGAGGAGAGGCAATTGGAGGTCGACACTCATGGGGAGGGATAGGATCAAAAGAGAATAGAAGTAATGGGGGACAGGATAGGATGGAGGGAAATATAGTTAGTCCTATACAACACAACTATTATGGAAGTCATTTGCAAAACTACACAGATTTGGCCTATTTTGAATTGCTTGCCTTCCAAAGGGAAGGGGTGGAGAGGGAGGGAGTTAAAGAAGTTGGAACTCAAAGTGTTAGGATCAACTGTTGAGTAATGTTCTTGCCACTAGGAAATAATAAATACAGGTAAAGGGGTATAGAATGCTATCTGGCCCTACAGGACAAAAGAGAAGACGGAGACAAGGGCAGAAAGGGATGATAGAAGAGAGAGCAGATTGGTCATAGGGGTAATTAGAATGCTTGGTGTTTGGTGGGGGGGAGGGGATAAAAGGGGAGAAAATTTGTAACCCAAAATTTTGTGAAAATGAATGTTAAAAGTTAAATAAATAAATTTAATTTAAAAAAAAAAAAGAAAAAAGAAAAGAAAACTTAAAAAAAAAAGAATTGGCCAAATAGTGAAATAGATACAAAATTATTTTTCACTGATGAAAATAACTCTTTAAAAAGCAGAATTAGTCAAATGGAAAAAGAGGTACAAAAGCTCACTTGAAGAAAACAATTCCTTAAAAATTAGAATTGGGCAAATGGAAACTAATGACTCCATAAGACATCAAGAAACAATCAAAATACTGGACAAAAATTAGAATAAAATGTGAAATATTTCATTAGAAAAAACAACTGACCTGAAAAATAGATTAAAAAGAGATAATTTAAGAATTATTGAACTACCTGAAAAGTGTAATTAAAGAAAGAGTCTAGATGAAAATCATAAAGGAAAACTGCCCTGATATCCTAGAACCAGAGGCAGAAGATAGAATGTTAAGTTTTTGGAATAACAAGCAGACAAATTTGACTAGAGTACAAGGGGGAATAATGTGAAATGTGCCTGGATAGATAGGTTGGAGTCAGACTGCAAAGAACTTTAAAAACCAAACCAGGGAATTTATATTCTGTCCTACAGGTAATGAGAGCAAAGAGAGTTTCTTGAGCAATGGGAGAGACATACATAATTTAATACCAGGACCTCACTGTAGAAAGAAGTTTTTTAGGAGGATTATTTTGGCAGATCTATGGAGGTATTACAAAAGAAGAGAGAAAAGTGGGAGTCCAGGTAGGAAACTGTAGAAATAATCTAAGCAAGGTATAATGAGGGCCTGAATTTCACTGGTGACCATATGAATGCAGAGAAAGAGGTAGATTAAAAAGTTGTTGAAGAGGTATTATTAACAAGACCTGGTGAGCATTAGGACATTAGAGAGGAGGAGGTGAGGGTGACAGAAAGGATCATGGTACCCTATCGAGAAGTTTGGAGGAAGGAAAGTTTCAGGATTTCTGTTTTGGAAATACTTTGTTTGAAATGTATTTGAGACATTCAGATTGTGTGGGTCCGAGACCACCGACTCAGATAAAAATCAGAGACTTCTTATGGTAGAAGCAAAGCAGGAAGATTTTATTACAATCTCACAAGAAAGGGCATCTCCTCTCTGACAGGTAGTCAGGACAGTGAGGCAATTGCAAAAGGCAAAAATAGAGATTACATAGCCCTAACACAGATCCCACCCACCCTCCCCCACTGGCCTTTTACTCCCATTGACTGGGAGGCAGGCTCACAATCTAAACATGACAGTCTACCCGGTGAATAACCAATAGGCATTTTGTTAATGTGGTTGTTGATATGGCAACCCAAGGGGCAGAGGGGGTTGTGTTATGCTAATATGGCAACCCAAGGTGGGTTGTGTTATGTTGATGTGGCACATGATTTCTGAGAAACATAAACTAAGGCCTAACCATCTACTAAAAGTCTTTTGTTAAGCACTGAGAAGTCTTCACTAACTTCATGCCATTCTAGATGGAAATGTCCAAGAGGCAGTTTTTGATCTGGGACTGGATATCAAAAAAGAGATTAAGTCTATATATAGAGATCTAGCAGGCAATCACAAAAAGATGAGGACTAATAGTTACCTAGAAAAAGGTATAATGAGGACTGTCCTTCCTCATGTAGCATGGGGGTGTCCTGTGTGGCTCAAAGGGAGGCAAAATAGACATCTCTATCCTCTTTCCCATCCTCCATTCTACAAGGGAGACTTTCATTCCTGACAGGAGGGGACACTGGAAGTTGGAGCCAGACTCTGCTCTCCTTAGAGGGAGGGAATACTGGGTTAGAATTATATCTTTCTACACATTTAAATATTATTAGTCTAGGGAATATGATTTTTGGATTCAAGCTTAATTTCTGATTGCTGTTCATTATTGGGGGAAGTAGGACCCCAAACTTTATATCCAAGGCTGGATTCCTTTCCCACCGAAGGTCAATTTCCCAAGAAATATATATAATTAAGTAATAAAGCTCATTGATCCAAGTTGATAGCAAAATAGAAATCAGAGAAAGTATACATAAGAGAATGTATACCAGACAATACAGAGTAAAAATAGTCTCTCATTGGGAGTGAAATAGCTCAGTGCCACTGAGAGAAAATCCTAGATCTCACCCAACATGAAGTTCCCTGAAGTCTCTATTGTAGCAAGCTAAAGACAGGGACATGATGGAGACTGCCAGGCCCTCTCACCCTGGCTTCTTCCCATAGTCTTTTCCTTTAGTAATCTGAAGTGAGATTGGCGTCATCCATCTCTCTCAAAGTTGGATGCCAAAAGTACTCCAAAACTTGAGGAGATTCAAGCAGACATGTTTGACAGAAGAGTTTTGAAGAGAGACTAAAGAGACTCATTGCCTCAAAAAAAAAAAAAAAACCTGAAGATCATATGAGTTTGGGCACTGATCTCCACCAATGCAGAAAAAGTCACATATCAGTGGGCTTTGGGACTCAGTTTACATGGGTATAGAAAAAGAAAAGAGGAGTGCCTAGCCAGAGCCATTGAAGACACCCAAGTTTAGTGTAGGAAGAAGGAAGGGTCTTGCATGTTATACAGTCAAGGACATTGAGAACATGAGCTCGTATGAGTAGGCAGAGAATGAGGTTAGAGAATTGTCATGAAAGCTGAGGAACCATCATGGCATCATAGATGCAGAGCTAAATGTAGGCCATCTTGTTCAGTCTTTTCATTTTACAGATGAGAAAATGAAGGCCCAAGGAAGTTAAATGACTTGCCCAAGGAAGTAAGTATCAGAGGAGGAATCTGAGCCTTGGTGCTAATGCTCTTTTTACTCTATCCCACTGCCTCTGAGGAAAGAGCATCCAGGTAAGGCTGACAATGTCAGCAGCTGAAGAGAGGTGAGGAATGATGAGGTCTGAGAAGTCTATTTTGTGTAGTAATTATGAGATGCTTGGATATCTTGGACAGAGCAGGTCCAATTAAGTGGTGAGACCTGAAGCAAGATTGGAAGGGGGAGGCAGTAGAAAGAACACTGGCTCTCGAGTGAGAGGTTCAAATTCCATCTCTGACACTTACTATCTATAGATAACCTTGGAAAAATCATTTATACCTCACCAGGTCTTAGTTTCCTCACCTATAAAATGAGGAGGCTGGATTAGATGGCCTCTGAGATCCCATAATACTCTAGGTTCCTGATCTTATGATCATAGGTTGAGAAATCAATGGGAAGAGAAAAAGTAGAGGCAAGGTATAGGGAGAATTTTTGTGGAAGTTTGGTTATGAAAATCAAGAAAGACTCAGGGGAAGATTTCATTCTTTAGGTAGTTATTCTTGCTAATTAGGTACTAATTAGGCCAAATGTGAGAAAGAAGGAAGGAAAACCTGCCTTTCCACCTATTTGCTTCTCCCTTCCACCACTATAAACCTTATCCAAGTGTGAGCTCAGAAAGCTGCCTCTCTCTCTTCTAGAGGATAGTGATAAGGCCCGAACTCCAGGCTAGTCATTAAAAAGGACCAGGGCCCTCCCTCAACCTGCCCCAAGTAAAGCAGATGCAGGCAACCCCTCTGTATATGCTAGGGGTTGGGCAAGGTAGAAGGAATCTCATTAGCTTAGTCATCTGTGGTCCCCCTCCCGTATCTGTATTTGACCCCAGACATTCATCCTCTTGTCCTGATCTTGGGTAGACTAGGTATGAGTGAGAAAGAGACAGGAACTTCAAAGGGAGGGAAAGTGCTCTTGATAAGATGCAGTGTCCTCATGAAACCTACGGTGAGCAGGGCTAGCATGTTGCTACTTGAGGGTTCTTTAATCCTTCTCTTGCCCCCAGATCTAAGTTTCTCATCTTCCACAGGAGGAGACCCTAGCTGGACTTTGGACACTAAGGTAGCCCATACTTGAGGCTCCATTCCAAAGGCTGATGTTTATTGGGTAGACATTTCCAACTATATATTTCATTCATTCTCCTCCTTGGAAGTAGCTTGGATGAGAGGCCTCCAGTGATACCTGGCTCTAACTTCCTTAGTCCTTGGTAAAAGGAATGTAGACTCGTTCACTAGTGGATTGAGACTAAAATCTGGTTGTCCTCATTCCCAACCTGAAGTTCTTTTCATTGTACTGTACTTACTAGAAGGAACAGGATATTGATACAGTAGGCCTAGGATAAGTCCCACACAGATGGCAGGCAAACCACAAACCACAGGCAAATAGCAATTAAACTGACCTTTATTGCAGCAACTCCCTAAGAATGCTGCAGAATGTTTGCGTCATAGATGCAGAGCTGAATGTAGGCCATCTAGTTCAGTAAAAGGCAAAGGGAACTCCCCACACCAATAAAAAGCAAAAAGTCTGGACCAACTAACATCTCAACAAACAACTTTGTATCACTGCCTTTCCATTGCTGTCATCCAAGAGAATGGATTCAGGAGTGAGAAACCTGCAGGCCTTGAAGCCACATGTGGCCCTCTAGGTCCTCAAGTGCAGTCCTTTGACCAATTTGTTCTGTGAAATTTGGAGTCAAAGGGTCACCATTGAAGACTTAGAGGGCCACATGTGGTCTCAAGGCTGCAGGTTCCCCACCCTACTGGTCATTCAATACAAATGACCAAATATCGGCAATATAGGGGTCTAAGGGTTACAAAGCACTTCAAATGCATCACCTCATTAAACTTTTACAGAAATTCTGTGAAATAGGTGCTATCATCATCCCAATTTTACAGTCAAGGAAACTGAGGCTGGGAGAGATTAAGAAATTGTTGGATTTAGCTTGGAGTGGGACTGACCATGGGACCAGAATTTTAGTGTTTCTCTCTAATACCACTCTGCAACAATGTCTTAAAATCCACATGCATTCAGGCTTTAAATTTCAATAATTATAATAATAATGATGATAAAATTATTAGCATTTATAAAGCGCCTACTACATCTCAGCTACTGTGCTTATGTTTTACAAGTACTACCTCATTTGATCCTCACAACAACTTTGGGATGTAGGTGCTACTATCATTCCCATTTTACAGATGAGAAACTGAGACAAACATGAGTTAAATTATTTGCCGTGTATCATGGCTGCATGGGAACTCAGGTCTTCTTGACTCCAGGCCAGACATTCTATCCACTGAATCACCTAACTGGCATTGCGGCAATATAGAGACTTCTGAGTGAAAAGTACGTAAGAATGATTGGCACATTGAGTTGTGAAGTCTTGCCTCTGAAACGGTTTAATCTTAGGCAAGTCAGTAACTAAACCTTCCTGGGTCTCAGTTTCCTCAATTGTAAGACAAGGGGATTTGATTACCTGGTCTCTGCTGTCCCTTCTATCTCTGTCTAATCTACAGACTGTGAAAGTTAAAGTCACACATGTGGCCTTTCCACTGTCCATATCCCCGGTATGATACATCCAATTCCTAATTCAGTGCAAATATTTACATTATGATAATGACTGTCATACTCAAATACTAGGACTTTCAGATACTTAAAGGTTTTAGGGAGTTACTAACAGGGGTGTGCTGGAGCCAGTTCTTACCAGTTTCTGAGAGCTGATGGTTAAATTTTCAGTGTGACCATTTACATATCATAAATTAGAAAATAATGCAAATCAGGGCTTGATTTATTATCTTGATGATTGTCGACACTTGAGAAAGTAATGGTGGAAATGTTAGTAATGCAGATTAACTTTAAAAATATGTTGTGTATACATTGGGGCCAGGGGAGGGGGTGGGGCTGGAAGCTGGTTGGTAAACATCTACCTGCGCACCCTTGGTCATCACAAGTAGGAAGTTTAGGCTCATTTCCTGAGTTGTGAAGGTTTCCTAGGCCAGGGAAGAAAGTTAAAAAGAGGAATGTGGAATTGCTCAAAAGAATAAAGAAGTAGGTCCATTTCACACAAAAGGATAGTTCAAATAATGCCTAGGTTAGAAAGTGACTCACTGCAGGTATATTTGTTTCTAATGATTTCAACTTGTAGGCTAGTGTTCTCCTGTTTCTTCAATTAATTTGGAAAATTATTTGTCATAGTTGATGATACTGAAATGTCAATTTCTAAAGGGTATCCTGAGATATTTTGAGACCTAGAGTTTTATATATGTCCCCTGATAAGTGAAAGGAATATTAGTCAACCTTAGCGAAGCAACATGATAAAGGGGAAATATGACTGGCTCAATAGGAGTCAACAGACTCCATATGAGTCATCAGGGTGCTATAGCAGCCCCCAAGAGCTAAAATAATCTTAGGTTACACTAAGAAGCATAGAAGAACACAGAGTTATGCCCAAAGAGATAAACAGTCAAAGATATAGAGAAGCAGTTTTCAAGAGAAGAAATGCAAAGCATCAACAACCATAGGAAAATGCTTCAAATAATGAATTAGAAAAATGCAAATTAAACTACTTTGAGGTTGCACCTCCAAACCGTCAGTGTCAATAAAGAAGGAGAGTGACAATTATTAGAGGGGATAATTGAAAGACAGGAACTCTAATGCCCTGTTGGTGGAGCTATGAAATAGTCCAACAATTCTGGAAAGCCATTTGGAAGGATAACCAAAACGTCACTGAACTATGCATACCTTTCCCCTAACAACACCACTATTGGGTATATATCCCAAAGAGATCAAAGAAAGAGGGAAAGGACCTGTAAAAATATTTATAACAATACTTTTTGTTTTAGGAAATGACTAGAAACAAAGTGGGTGTATATAAATTGGGCAATAGCTAAACAAACTGTTATATGAAGGTAATTCAATATAATTACACTATAAAAAATGAAAAAAGGGATAGATGCTGAGAAAGCTGAAAAGACTTTTAGGAACAGATGCAGAGTAAAGTGAGCAGAACCTTGAGAAGAATTCACAATGTCAACATTATACAGACAAATAACTGTGTGTGTGTTCCTCCTTTGTTGCCAAAGAAGACCATGCCATCAGAAAAATGATGACATGCCTTGCACTTGACTTTGTTTTGAGTGAGGGAGTGCTGTGCAGGTCACCAGACCCACTTCTCCTCCAGAGTCATCTGAATCCAGTGACCAGATATTCATCAGCATGACTGGAGATGACCCAGGATGAGGCAATTGGGGTTAAGTAACTTGCCCAAGGTCACACAGCTGGTGAGTGTCAAGTGTTTGAAGTGACATTTGAACTCAGGTCCTCCTGAGCACTGGTGCTCTATCCACTGCACCACCTAGCTACCCCATAAAGACAAATAACTATGAAAGACTTGACACTTCTGATCATTGTAGTGACCATCACGACTCCAGAACACTCATGATGTATCATGTTTCCAACCTCTTAGAGAGATGATAGATTAATGCTGCAGAATTAAACACACATTTTTAGGCACTACTAATAAATACATTTGTTTTTCATGACTAAACATATTTGGGACAAGGAAGAATTTCTCTTCTGTGGCAGGGGAGAATGGGAAGATAATTCAGGGAAAAAGGTAGTTATAATAGCAAAACCAAAAAGAAAGAAAAGAACATCAATCAAACATAAAAATACAAAGGGGAGAAGCAGAAGATCTTTAAGAGGGGACATAGACAATCAGTGTTGTTACTACTGTGCTAAATGTAATACATACTTCAAAAAGAAGGTGTCCAAAATAAAGATTTACGGATTCATATACATTCCACTTGTCATGTTTTTTGAATAAAAAATAGAATAAATTTCAAATTTATTGATTTTTTTAAGTTTATAATCAAAAGAAGAAAAATGTTTTGAGAGGCATGGCATCTAAAAATGACAGAGAAAATATTTCCTCCATACTCTGCCCGAGTCACACCACATTTAGAATTTGGTGTTCAGGTCTGGGCACCATTATTTATAGAAATGACATCAAAAACAACAAGAGTACCTAGATTAGAAGAGAATTTTGTATCTAGTCAAATTAGAGGTAATCTGGAAACCTTACTCTCCTTTTCCAAATACGTATCACAGAAAACATAATTTGCTATCATTTGAATAGTTCCTATGCCTATGTTTGTTTCAGTTTCACAAAGCAGCTAGAAGAGTTTTGTTTTGTTCTGTTTAATAGCATGTGGAATAACACAGAATTAGCTAAACAGGCTGGTAGATGATCTTGGGTTCAAGAGCCATAAGAATCAATCGAGGACAATGAGATTGTTTAGCCTAAAGAAGAAAAGACGGAAGTGGGGGAGACATGGCACGTGATAGCTACCTTAAAGTATCTGAAGGTATGTTACACTTGTTCTATTTGATTTCAGAGGAGAGATCCAGAAACACTGTGGGATGGTTGAGGCAAATTCAGCTTCATATAAGGAGAAGATGCCAATTAGTTGCTAGGAAGATCTCTAAAAGTAAAATGGACTGCCTCCAGAGATACTGTGTTCCCCTTCATTGGAAGTGTTTTAGCCAAGCCTAGATCATGACAAATCAGGTATGCAGTAAAGGGCATTCTTTTTCAGGTATGAAAAAGCTCTTTGGCTTTTAAGGTCTCTTCTAGCTTAGAAATGTGTAATTCTCTGATTTAGTGCCAGAGAACCTTGGTTTAAATTCAAGCCCTAGTGACTTTAAGCAAATCACGTAACCTTTTGGGGGCCTTGTTTTCCTCATCTACAAAGTAAGGGGGTTGATCAAGATGATCTCTGAGCTCTAGATATATCTATGATTCTATGATCCTAAGAATGTTTCCTTGAGTGGAATATTATGTCACATGTTTATCGTCATATTAATAGCTGATAATAACAGCTAGCATTTAAATAGCACTTTAAGGTTTGCAAAGTACTTAACAAATATTATCTCATTTTACCCTCAGAACAACCCTGGGAGGTAAGTGTTATTTATTATTCTCATTTTACAGATGGGGAAAGTGAAGCAGAAAAGTTAAGTGACTTACCAAATATCATACAACTAGTAAGTGTCTAAGGCTGGATTTGAACTCAGGTCTTCCTGACTCTAGGCCAATCACTCCTCATTGCATCACCTAACTGCAAAGGGATTGTTTCATTTTTCCTTTGTATTCCCAGTGCCCACATGGTGTCTGGCCTAGTGTAGGAGATTAATTGCTTGGTGGGTTGATTGATTCTTGTAGAGAGCTGCTTCACTATTAGCAAAAAACCAATGAATTTTCCCCATGCTGTGTAAGTCCATAGAAGTACACAGCAGGTGAACATTTGAGCGAGAGTTATATGAGTAGAAACTGACTAGAAATTAAAGTATAGGTTCAGCACCTCTAGTGCACAAAGCTCATCGGATGACCTTTCCACTGAGATATGGGACAACTTACCATTCCTAACAACATAATTGGGAGACTACAGCCAACTGGCCATGACTTCAGAACAGTCAGGTGAACTAGCACCTATGATTATCCCATGACATAATAAGCCTAGTTCTCCTTGCGTATTATAGAATGTTCTTTCTCCAAGTACAAAGAGTGTCCTTGCAAGAGGTTTTCAGCAGGCATGGCCATGATCTCTACTCAGTTCTGATTGCTGTACCTAGATGTACAAATACCCTGAGAGCAATGGGCATTGTAAGACTTTATGTGGAAAAAGGAAAATAGGACTAAAGGGGGAGGGAAAATGCAGAAAAATAAGGTTGTAAAATAGGGGAAGGGGATTGTCCAGAGACATATAATCTCAAATCATGTAGCCCCTATTTGGGCAGAGCTGTGCCAAACCTTGGGCTAATGTGACATCCAACATTTGGGGATAAAAGCAATTGTAGGGGGGAGGCAGGTATTCTGACCTGTGAGACTTTCATAATCTGCATGGACTTGCTGCTATCATCACTCAAGACAAGCCACTGAGGGAGACTGAGAAGGTAAAGGGAGTTGATCCACTGGCACTAATTTTCATCTCTCCTTAATTGATAGTGTCCCTGTATGCATTGATGACCTTAGTAAAGATATAATTAGCATTATTATAGTTAGAGAGTGTTCTTTCTTTGATGGATTCCAAAACCGGAGACCCCAAGGACTAATTAAGTCTTCTCTAGTTCCCTTCCTAAAAGCTTTTCAGTATATAAATGAGTGTATGATCTTCCCTACAGTAATTCTCTTAAGAGATATGGGCTACATATGCTGTTGACTGTGGCATTTTCACATGTTTTTCTAAGAGACTCAGGGAAATCACAGAACAGAATGTTTAGCCCCATCATCTAACATCCAAAAGGTCCTTGCTAACAAACTACAGGTTGTAAGGATCGAACACGTGATAGAATGTAAAGTCCTTGAGGGAAGGAAGGGAGGGAACAAACATTTATGTGCCTACTATGTGCCAGACTCGGTGCTAAACGGCATATAACTATAATCTCATTTAATCCTCACAACAACCCTAGGAAGGGTTGTTGTTATTATTATATTATTATTATCCCCATTTTACAGTTAAGGAAACAGGCTGAGAGATTTTAGTGTCTTGCCCAACAAGTAAATGTCTGCAGCAGGATGAGCTCAAGTTTTCCTGACTCCAGGTCTAGTGTTTTATCCACTACCCTCCCCCACAAAGCTGCACACCAGCCCCCCTCCAAAACAAACAAACAAAAAATTCAAGAGCTTGCCTAATATCCTGGAAGTTGCATGGTGCCTGTTAAGTCATGTCATCAACCCACATGGTCTTCCTCAAAACATCCTACTGGATAAGGAATCCCTGAGTTATGAAGAGGTACGCTGGACTTCTCTGCTATCACTGGCTGCTTTTGCCCAAAGAGACTCCTACTCTGTCTCCTTCCCACACATTAAATATTCTGAGTATATAGTTGGTATGTGGTTCAACTTGGGGGAGGTGGGGATAGAAGAACCATTAAAGTTTCCTTATCCACTTGTGTACAATATAACAGGTATTTGATGAAGTCAAAGGTGACACCATTCAATTTGTGGATAGACTTTAGGATCTGAATTTGACTTTACAGGATAAACTTAATAAATTGGTCAAATTGAGAAGAATGAGACAGGTACAGGACAGCATAATTAGGAAGGGAAAAGAGATCGCACACATACAAAATAGGAAATGAATGAATGAGGAAAAAGTATTTAGCAAGCAATTACTATGTGCTAAGTGCTAGGGGTACAATTACAAAAGCAAAGACAGTCCCTGACTTCAATGAGCTTATATTCCAATTGGGGGAGATCACAAACATAGTGGAATAGTGATTGGGGAAGGCAAGAAGAGCTAATGGAAATTGGATTGACCTGGTCCTCCCAGGATGGGAAGGGATAATGAGAAGAGATGTCACATGCCTGTGAGTCAGCTGGTGAGAATATGACTAGGGAGTAGTGACAGAAGTAAAGAAAGTCTTCACTTTCACTGCCTGAAATAGTGGGCCAGGTGAGACAATCATCCATCTGAATGTCAGGATACCACATTGCAAGCAATGGTTATGACAGCATGTTGATAGAGCATTGATCATGCACTGAAATACAAATAGGAAATAAGTAAGCATGGATAGTGGACCATTAGGGATGGAATATTATAGTATAGATTATAATTGTCAAGGTTTAACCAACTGGAGTGAGAGAATCAAAGAGCATTGCAATTCCTGAGATACAAAGTAGGGCAGTTCCTCTAGAATTCAAAAGAACTTCCATCTGGACAGTAGGAAGAACAAAGAGGAAATATTCATCACCCATTCATTCACCAAATACTTGTTTAGAGTCTACAATGTGCCCAGGGATTGTGGAGGCTACAAAAAAAAATTAGACCTAAGTTCCTGTCCTCAAGGAACTTGTGATCTAGTGGGAGAGAAAGAAAGAAAGAAACAGAAAGAAGAAAGGAAGGAAGGAGGGAAGGAAGGAAGGAAGGAAGGAAGGAAGGAAGGAAGGAAGGAAGGAAGGAAGGAAGGGAGGGAGGGAGGGAGGAAGAAAGAAAGAAGGAAAGAAAAAGAAAAACAGTTGTGTTACTCAACTGGCCAGTTCCAGCTTGGTCCCCAGAGGGCAGCTCCTTTTCCATTCACAGAGGTTGTTGTTTGTCTTCTGTTCTCAAAGAGGATTGTGACATCAGAAAGGTGATGCCATGACTAGCAAGTGAATTGGATTTAAGTAAGGGAGGGCTGTGCAAAGCCACCAGCCTCACTTTCTCCTCTGGAGCCATCTGGGTCCAGTGGCCAGATATAGATCAGAACAAGTGGAGATGGCTAAGGATGCAGTAGAAGAGAGATTAAATGCATTACAGACCCTCAGTCTTATAGGAATTCAGAGAAGGGGATATAAGACTATACACAAATAATTACCATTAAAAATATTTTGAAGAGTGACTTATAGACCCTAGGTCTTTTAGAAATTTAGAGGAGGGGCAGAGGACTTCTTGCCTCTGAAGGCTGCAATTGAGAAGGACCTTGAAGAACACAGTAGAATTTTATCAGGTAGAGCTGGAAAAAATTTTCTGAGAAATGACCCTGGCAAAGGCTTGCTGTTATTTAGTCATTTCAATCATATCTGATTCTTCCTGACCTCACTTCCTGACCCCACTTGGGAAAGATACTAGAGTGGTTTGCTATCTCCTTGGAAGCTAGGGAGCCCAGCCTCTTTATTTTATAGAAGTGGAAGCTGAGGTTGAGTATCTGTTCAAAATGCATGTCATAGAGAAAAGGAAAATCTCATATATTGGAAGGGATGTAGAAAAACTGGAACACTAAAGCACAGTTGGTGATGAGCAGGATGCTCTCAGAAAAACTTGGAAAGATTTACATAAACTGATGCAAAATAAAGTGAGCAGAACAGGAGAACATTGATCACAGTAACAGCAACATTGTAACAGTAATAGCAACATTGTACAATGATCAGCTGTGAAAGACTTAGCTGTTACCAGCAATACAGTGATCCAAGATAGCTCTGAAGGACTTGATAATGAAAAATGCTGCTCATTTTCAGAGAAAGAACTGATGGAGTCTGAACGCAAATCAATGCACACTTTTTTGGACTTTATTTTTCTTGTTTGTCTTTTGATCTGCATTTTTTCCCCAACATGGCTAATGTGGAAATATGTTTTTTCCTGACTACACATGTAAAATCTATATCAAATTGCCTTCTCAATGAGAGGAAAAGAGGGAGAGAATTTAGAACCTGAGATTTTTAAAAAGAAATGTTTAAAATTGTTTTCACTCGTAAATGGAAAAAAATAAAAATTTTCATTTAAAATACGTGTCATAAATGAACAGAAGAGAAGACAAAGAGCAGAATCATAGACAAGCATGATTTGAAAGATGCTAAATTTATCACACACTTGAAAAGAAAAACAAGTTGTACATAATAGTACAGCCGTATCTGTTCTACTATATATAGGAATGTGCTCATTTTAATGGTAGTTTTTTCAATTCAGAATTTTAAAAAGAAAGAACAACAAAAATAGATGTCTTACTTCTGTTGCTAATTATTTCCATTTTTCTTTAGAGCTAAGGAGCAAGAAGACGTGTCAGCGCTATGGTAAGTCCTGGGTTTTTATGGGCTCTGGGTGCCACTACACTTAGTCTTTACTCAATCTGTAGCCTCTGTTATATAGAAAGTGCTTGCTCGGCAGACCTTTCTTCTCCAGGAGGTGTTTGCTTTTCTCTGGCTGCACCAGAGATCTTGAACCAGAGCCTGGTATAAAACATAACCTAGTTTTGGAGAAAATAGCTTTGACACTTGGTATTTGCTCCTTTTTTGGGCTCCTCTCTTTCACCGTCATTAAAATGGGCTCAAATTTTTCACCAAATACTCTTTGGACAGTGCTTTGATGTACTGTGATGAAAGGTGCTTCCTGGAAACAGAATGTGGCTATAACTATTTTCATACACTAAATGCAAGGAATTATAATTTTTATTCATAAATGGAATGGAAAATACCTTCCTTTCTGATGGCCAGTTACAGGTGAATAGGAGCTAGTTTTGAAGAAACAGTAAGGCAGCTTTTTTATGAGGCAACTAAGTGGTACAGTGAATCGAATGCTGGTCCCAGAGCCCAGGAAGGCTGAGTTCAAATCCTACCTTAGACACTTAATATCTATGTGGTCAAGTCACTTAACCTCTGCCTAATAATAATTATAATAGCCAATATTTATTAAGTGGTTACATGTGCCAGATATTGGACTAAACACTTTAAAATATTATGTCATTTGATCCTTACAACAACTCTGGGAGGTATTTTTGTATGTCTATACATTCTTGTGTGCATATGTGTGTGTATATATATATATATAGAGAGAGAGAGAGAGAGAGAGTATACGTAGTACATACAGAGTAGTTATATAGTGTGTATATAGAGAAACTATATGTGTTGTACATATAGAATAGCTATACAGTGTGTATGTGTATATAAAGAGTATATATGTAGCGTGTATAGAATCATATCTAGTGTATATGTGTGTTTATATACAGAGGACATATGTAGTATGTATAGAATAGATATATAATGTGTATATGTGTGTAGAATATATATGTAGTGTATACAGAATAGATTTATAGTATGTGTATATATGTATACAGAGGGAGTATATATGTAGTACATAGAATAGATATGTAGTATGTATGTGTATGTATACATATAAAGTATATGTGTAACATATATACAATAGATATATAGTATGTACGTGTGGGTATACATACAGAGTGTATATGTAGTGTATATAGAGCAGACATATAGTGTGGATATACATATATGCACATATATTTATACATGCACATATTATATACATATATATAACATATATGTGTGTGTATGTATATATGTATCAAGCACTCAGAACGAGGTGGATAGAATGCCAGGCTTGGAATCAGGAAGACTCATCTTCCTGAGTTCAAATCCAGCCTCAGACACTTCCTAGCTGTGTGACCTTGGGCAAGTCACTTAACCTTGTTTGCCTCAGTTTCCTCATCTGTAAAATGAGCTGGAGAAGGAATTGTAAACTACTCCAGTAGCTTTGCCAAGAAAACCTGGGTCATGAAGAGTGAGACATGACTGAAAAATATTCTGAATGGAGCATTGATAGAGTAGCTTTCCTAGAGTTACATAACCCAGGTATGTCACAGGCAGGATTGATTCCAGGTCTTTCCGCTTTCGAGGTCAGATCTCTATCCACCATGCTACATGGCCATCTGTCAAAGATTATGAAGAATTTTGTAAACTACAAAGCATTATGGCAGCTCGGTGGCTCCATGGATAGAGCACAGGGCCTGAAGTCAGTAAGACCTGAGTTCAAATCCAGTCTCATATAGCTCTGTAACCTTAGGCAAGTCACTTAACCCTGTTTGCTTTAATCCACCAGAGAAAGAAATGGCAAACCACTTCAGCTTCATGGTGGAGAAAATCCCATGGGCAGCCTTGGTGTGCTATGGTCCAGGAGGCTCATGAAAAGTTGGACACAACTGAACAACAGTAAAGTACTACATGACGTAGAGCAGAGATAGTCAGAAAAATAGATGAAGAACAATAATGGGATTGATTTCATTGGCGGGATGTCATGGCTCTGGTCCTTGCTCTGTTAAGAAATACAAGGCCAGTCTTGGCCTATTTATTGGCCCCAATATAGGGTGTACCTCTAAAATGAGATCACTTTGAAAGGAAAACAAATAGAATCGTAGGATGTAGAGCTAGATGGAATCTTAGAATTCATCTAGTCTGACCCTCTAGTTATAGAGACTGTTGGAAAGATCCTCTTGTGGTTAAAGCCTGAACTTTGTACCAGAATGAACTATGGCCCCAGAGGCTGTGATTTGTCTGAAGTCACACAAATAGTGTGACAAATAGGGACAACATCAGGCAATGGATTTAGACCCAGTCTCCTGGTTTCTTTAACTATACCACTCCCATCTAGAGAAAGGGAGGCTCAGGGAGGTTAAGTGATTCACGCAAGGTACTTAGTAGCAGATGCAAGATTTGAATCCAGATCCTCTGATTCAGTTTCCAGTTCCCTCTTCACTATCTCATTCTACCTGCCTAAAAATGATGACACAAAACTTTGCTGTTACTGTTCAATCATTTCAGCTGTGTCCAACTCGTTGTTGACCCCATTTGAAGTTTTCTTGGCAAAGACACTGGAGTGGTTTGCGATTTCCTTCTCCAGTTCATTTAAAGATCAGAAAACTGAGGTAAACAGGGTTAAGTGACTTGTCTAGGGTCACCCAGCAAGCAAGTGTCTGAGGTTGGTTTTGAACTCAAGTATTCCTGACTCCAGGCCTGGCAATCTATCTGCTTTACCACCTACTGTCCCTGACGTCAAATTGCCATATGCAAAATAAATAGGCCATTCATGAATCTCAAGACCATAGTAGTAGAGATTATATTATTTTTTATATTTGTATCCATAGTGCCTGGCACATAGTGGGAGTTTAAGGAATGATTGTTGATTGATGTGGCCTGTGTTATCAACCAGATCAGTCAGTGACATTTTTCAATTGAGATAAATGTAATGTTCATTTTTATCACTCTCTTCGTATCCACCATTTCCATTATCATTCTCTTAACAATGAAACAAGGTAGGAATCTACTAACTGCTGCCAAGTGAAGTGAGCGTTTATGGGTATGTAGATCAAGTGCATAGGCTCCCCTCAGGCACACATCATTAAGAGAGGCAGAATGAACACAGCACAGCCAATTATCATTTCTCTATAAAACTTATTATTAAAAATAGCATAGATTATTCACAGATTGTAGGCCCTTGGGATCATAAATTTAGAACAGGAAGGAACCCTCAGAGATTCATCTCCCTCATTTTGCAGATGAGTAAACTAAGGCCTACAAAGCTTGGGTGCCTTGTCCAAGGTCATACAGGGAGTATCTTTAATGACTTATCTTTGTTTTATAACCTAAGATACAATATAAAGTAATATGCAAAGAAATTCAAATGTAAATGCACATATTACTTTGTCTCCTATAATTCAGTTCTTATCAAATTTGACTCTAGTTTTCCCATTTTTGCTTTCAGGAAAAGCTTAAATTTATGCCCCAGGAATTACCCATCAAGAGCTACCTAGGGCCTCTCCTACCTGCTCCAGACCTACTCTAGATTCTTTTGGAGATTGGTCAGAAAGAACATCTCTACTTACTTTCCTGTCTAGCTGCACAAACCCTCTGCACTCAAAAGAAAAAAAATTCAGGCATCAAACTTCTTTTAATTACTAATTTTCTGGTTCCCTATCTACCTTCAAAATACTTCCCCACCCCCAGATTTCAGGCATCAAATTCCTTTTAATTACTTATTTGTTTCAATTCTACCAGCTAGGAAAAAGGGTAGTATACTATAGTAGAAAAAGAGTCTGAGTTTGAACCCAGAAAGCCTAGGTTTGAATTCCAGATCCACCACCTTGTGGGCAAGCCACCTGACCTTTCTAGGTCTCTGGTTCCTCCTTTGAAAAATGGAGATTATACTACTTGCACCATAACAACTTTGAACCTCACAAACTTATTGATCATGAAGTTCAAATGAAATGACTTTGAAGTGGCATTTAAATTTCAGTTATTATTACTAGAAATGTATTTTAACCTCCAGTCCTGATAATCTGTTCTTTCCCTCTGTTCAAAACAAGTTTGACATTCCCAAGAATGAATGCATAGACACATTAATATAAAGTGATGTCGGCAAGCTTATTGCTGGGCTGTGGGATGGAACTAAAGATGTTTAGCAGCTTATATTTATAAGGTCATTTATTTGGGTTGCCACCTGAATTAGCTAAAACAGGAGTAAGCTGTTACTAAATTATTAAATTAAATTTAAGTGGTTTATCAAGAATACACAGGTAATATGTATCATTAACTAATTAAATTAACTGAATTAACTAAAGCAGGGAGCAGGAATACGCTAACGCTTGGGCATCAGAACCTAATTTCAGTCACCTACTGTTGTTCATTCTTCATTCTGGAAGAGGATCAATTAGATCAGAATGGTGACGTCTTGATTTACAAGTGAATTGGATTTAAATGAAGCAGGACGGGGCAAAGTCACCAGGCTCACTCTCTGCTCCTGAATCATTAGAGACGGTGGCAAGATATAGGTCAGGATGACTGGAGATGGCCCCGGATGCAGTGGGAGACCTTGGCCTTTTTAAGTCTGAGGCAACACCCATTAGTAGTTAAAGGCTAGGTAACAATTGAGGTAAAAGATGGTCTATTGACTCTCAAAGTTTCTGGCCAGAACCATCAAAACAATGAGCAAGTGAGGTCAGGGTAGCAGTGAGGGTGGGGGCATGGTTATTGGTCAATCACTGAAAACCAGAATCACATGGTACCTATATTATAAAGTCATCCTAGCACAGCCTATCAGAGTTATAGTTGTGAGGGGGAAGGCAAGGCAATTGAGATTAAGTGACTTGTCCAAGGTCACACAGCTAGTAAGTGTGTCAAGAGTCTGAGGCCGGACTTGAACTCAGGTCCTCCTGACTCCAAGGCTAGTGCTCTACTCACTGAGTCACCTAACTGACTCTCATTGTATGTTCTTGAGAAGGAGATGATAAAAATGGTATTTGAGGAATATTCTCCTGACATTTGAGTAAAAAATAAATTGAAAAGAGAAGAGACTAGTTAGAAAGACCAAATAAGAGTAGATTTTAAAACTCCAGATACACAGTGATGAGGACCTGGGCTAGGTTGGAGTCTTAGAAAACAGAGAGGAAAGGGCAGATTGAACAGACGGGAGTATGAATTAGGAGAGTTTAGTGATGGCAGGGGGACTAGCAGGGATATGGCTGAGGAAGGAAGCAGAGATGCAAGGAGCAATGGGAAGACTGTTGAATCTAGGGCTGGGGACCTGGTTTCAAAGACCACCTGTGATATTTATTACCTGTGTATTTTTGACAAGCCACTTAACCATCCTGTGCCTTGGTTTTCTCATCTAGAAAACAAGAGAGCCATAGCATTGATGATTAAATCCATAATTTTAAAAAAGGAAAAGTTTTTAATTAACTTCTGTAAGGGGTTGAATTACCTAATAAGTTCTAACCCTTTGAGACATCACAGACTTTTACAGGGCAGTAAAGCCTATGGGTCCCTTCTCAGAATCATGTTTTTTAAATGCATGAAATAAAATATTTAGGAAAAAGGAAACTACTACAGTTATCTCTTCCACATTGTGACTTTCCCCATCATGGTTTTGATATATTGCAGCTCAGTATAAGAAATTAAATGCAAATTTGGGGGGAGTTTTGCAGAAGCCACAGATGACACATGAAGGCCAGTAGATAATACAGAAAAAAAATAGAAATTCAGAAATGCATAATATATAGTATCATGTAATATCAACATATTTTGTCTTTTAATACTATAATGATTCAGATTTCTTCTCTACTAAGAAGGGAGAGCCAAAATATTTTATGCAGATTTTCCAGATTGCAGGGGCCCCATGCCCCTAACCCCCACCATGTGGAAGGGATAACTGTATATTGAAAAACAGTTTTCAAAATATTTTAAAAGCAAATTCATGGATAAGGATTCCTGGGCCCTTCCAACTTGAACTTTGATACCTTCATCTTATGACTCTATCACCATCAGACAAATGGCAGGTGATGCTGTTATCCCTGATTGGGAAGTGGAAAGGTGGCTCACTTTGAGGAGGAATAAAACTGACAAAGTTAATTTCTGACACATGATGGCAGGACATTCAGCTAGAAATATTCTGGAAACAACCAGAGACCCATGTAAGCGGAGTGCTCAAAAGAATTGTTAAGGCAAGGGGTCATGTCCAGGAAGTTGCTTTATAAATATTTTGATAACTATTTTAACACCATTGTTTTCCTTTGTAATCATATGTATCTTATACTATGCATATAAGACATTATTTTGTGTGAGAGAGTCTGCAGGCTTCACTAGACAACCAAAGGGGTCCATAACATAAAAATATTAAAAACTCTTGCTTTGATGGATTCGATGCATATGCCTCCTATCAAACAGGGGCAGGTGGATCCATAAAATACACTGAGGGCACCCCTCCTGACCCCTGCTACACACATGGGACCAAGTTGTCAGGTGAAAAGGTCAAGGATGGGAATACAAATTTGCTATTTGGGGAAATATCCATACATCTAAGGATGCATTTACAGTTGTGAAGCTAAACAAGCTCTCTGAGGAAATGAGTGAAGAGAGGAGAGAACCCAATACTAGGAAGGGTCTCCTTCTAACATTTATTTATTCCTCCCTTTGTCCTTTTTGTCCTTGACACACAGGGCCGGGTCCAGAGACCTCCAGCCGGACAGCACCGGCATTGTGAGAAATGTTTCCACCGACAGTGTCAGGTGCCAATAGAGCCAAGTATCTCCTGCCTGGTGATCAGTTGCCGCCGGCTTTGTGGAGCAGCTTTCCACATGTGCAAGGAGGAAGAGCATGAGTTACTTTGTCCCCTAGAGCAGGTTCCTTGCCTCAACTCTGCCTATGGCTGTCCTCTCTCTATGGCCCGACATAAATTGGCAAAACACCTTCAGGTCTGCCCAGCCAGTGTGGTCTGCTGCTCCATGGAGTGGAACCGTTGGCCAAATATAGACTCAGAAACAATTCTTCATGAGAATATCATGAAAGAGCCACACAGTGAAGAATGTCTGGACACAGCTCTGGCCATCCAGGATCAAAAGGTCCTTTTTGGCTCCCTGAAGATGGTAGAGTTTTTCCCTGAATCCAGAGAGTTCACAGAGGAAGAACTGGAAATGGACAGCGATGCCATTTTGGAGGAACAAGGAGCAGTTGGTGGGGTGGACTATCATTCTCCACCAATAAATGGTGAGATGGTGGAACTGAGCCAGCAAGAACGAGAGGCTTTGGCAAAAGACAAAGAAGGGATGGATCTGGCCAGTTTTGGGAAATGGGAAAACATTTTCAGCAAAGAACTTGCGGCATCAAAGTTAGCAAATTCAGCAGAAAACCCTGGGGGCAAGAGTAGTCAGGGCACAGGGAAAGAACAGACTGCCAGTCAGGGCAGGGCTTCAGAGAAGGGAGCTAGTGTGGAGAAAGAAGGCCGGGCAGACCAAAAGGAGAACCCATACAGAAATATGGAAACAACAGGACTTGCACCTTGGCAAGATGGAGTATTGGAAAGACTAAAGGCAACAGTTGATGTAAAGGACTATAACATGTATCTGGTGCATAATGGGAGAATGCTGATCCACTTTGGACAGATTCCTGCTTGCACACCAAAAGAGAGGGACTTTGTTTATGGCAACCTAGAAGCTCAGGAAGTCAAGACCGTTTATACCTTCAAAGTCCCAGTCAGCTACTGTGGAAAGAGGGCCCGACTTGGTGATGCAATGGCGGCTAATAGGCCAAGTGAACACAAAGCCACAGATACCTCCGATTTGGGGATTGATGTAGAAGAACTGCCAAAATCTGATCTAATCAGAGCTACCCTTCTGTGTGCCTTGGAAAGGGAGCTGAAGGGCCACATCATCTCTGAATCAAGAAGCATTGATGGACTCTTCATGGACTTTGCAACCCAGACCTACAGCTTTGAGCCAGAGCAGTTTTCCTCAAGTACAGTATTGGCAGACCTCACTTCTGAAGAGCCCCCAGGCCTCCACGTGGAACTCCACAGTGAGTGTGTGACCAGGAGACATAACAAGAGTAGCTCAGCTTTTACTTTTACTTGCAACAAGTTCTTTAGGAGGGATGAGTTCCCGCTGCACTTTAAGAACATCCACTCTGATATCCAGTCGTGCCTCAATGGCTGGTTCCAGCATCGTTGTCCACTGGCCTACTTGGGCTGCACCTTCGTTCAGAGTCATTTCCGCCCTCCAGGGCAAAAAGCCAAAGTGATCTACAGTCAGAAACTCAGGACATTTGCCATCAAACCTGAGGTTGCTCCAGAACTGGGGCCCAGAGAGAAGGGCCAGAGATCACTGACCAGCCTGCCCCTAGAGATACTGCAGTATATCGCTGGGTTCTTAGACAGTGTCAGTTTGGCTCAGCTGTCCCAAGTGTCTATCCTCATGAGAAGCATCTGTGCCACGCTCTTACAAGAGAGGGGGATGGTCCTCTTGGAATGGAAGAAGAAGACCTATTCCCATGGGGGCACTGGCTGGAGAGCTCACAAAAAGGCAAGTATCCCTGGTCACTGACATCCTAGTAAAGGTCTCTCTACTAGAGAGAGAGAGCTGGCCTTGGAGATCATTTGTATCCTAGCGTATAGCATAGTATCCATCATTGAGCAAAAGGCAAGTTAAGTCATTTGTCCAGAGTCATAGAGCTAAGAAGTATCTGAGGTGAGCTTTGAATCTAGGTCTCCAACACTCCAGGTCTAATGCTCCAGACACTGTGATGCACTACCACTTACTATAAAGGACTTTCCTCACAACAATCCTATAAGCAAGGTGGGGCAATTGTTGCCACCATCTTGTATCATCACCATTTTACAAATGAAGCCCAGAGAGGTTAAGTGATCTGCCTATAGTCACAGAGCAACCAAAGCTCAAACTTAGGTTTCTAACTTTGTTGTGTCTTGACCTTCCTTCTCTCCCAGAAGTCTGATGAACTCTTCACCCCCTATAAACATGATAGGAAGTAGAAAAATAGAGCAGGTAGTTGTTTTTCACTACCTATACCCAGTCTGATTCAATTTATATTATCTTTTATTTACATTATTATATTATTATTTTCATATCTTTTCCTTGGGACCTCCTCTCACTTCAGAAAGAGAAACACAACACCTTAATTGGTCAAGAAGCACTCCTTGAAGTCCACATTTTCTCTTCCTTGTCTCTTTCAGAAACATAAACCACCTTTGTGGTATGTGTGTGCTAGGATGTGGTTTGGGTGTGGCATATTTTCAGATTGTTCAGTTGGTCTTACAGGAGATAGGATTTGTAACGTATGCGTTCATTCCTCATTGCCAAGGAAGACCATGCCATCAGAGAAACTATGACACGACTTGCTCTTGACTTTGTTTTGAGTGAGGGAGGGCTGTTCAGGTCCCCAGTCTCACTTCTCCTCCAGAGTCATCTGAATCCAGTGACCAGATATTCATCAGCATGACTGGAGACGACCCAGGATGAGGCAATTGGGGTTAAGTGATTTGCCTAAGGTCACACAGCTAGTGAGTGTCAAGTGTCTGAAGTGAGATTTGAATTCAGGTCCTCCTGACTCCTGCACTGGTGCTCTATCCACTGCACCACCTAGCTGCCCCAGGATTTGTAATTTGCAGAGGACAAGTGTCTATGCTGGCAATAGTTAAGAGAGTGGGATTTGTTTGGGGTTGCCATACTCCATGAGTATGGCTTCTATGGTTGAGGATACATATTGATGGGAATAATGTACAATGAGGCTCGAAAGACACGATGAGGCCAGATTGTGAAGGTCTTTAAAAAAGAAAAACAGAGGAGAAATTTATAGTTAATTCTAGAGGCAATAGGAAGCCAATGGAGTTTATTGAAGAGAGGAATGATATAGTCCTACATGCACTTAAAGAAAAATCACCTTGGCAGAAAAGTGGAGGATGGCCTGAAGTGGTGAGAGATTTGAGGTAGGAGGTCAGAGCAAAGATTGAGGTAAGAGGTGATAAAGGACTAAATTAGGGTGACAGTACATTGATCAGAGCTCTGAGGTCTTTTGAAGTTGTTTTCCTTTATATTACTGAAGTCATTGTATAAATTATATGCAATTTGTATAAATTTATTAAGTGTCTACTATGTGCCATGGGCAGTAGATAAAGCACTGTGCCAGGAGTCAGGAAGACTCATCTTGAGTTCAAATCTGGCCTCAGACACTTTCTGTATGACCCTGGGCAAGTCACTTCACCTTGTTTGCCTCAGTATCCTCATCTGTAAAATGAGCTGGAGAAGGAAATGACAAACCATTCCAGTAGATTTGCCAAGAAAACCCCAAATGGAGTCAGGAAGAGTTATATACAGACCACAAAGGGAAGGAAGTAGCATTAAGAAGAACTAGGAAAGGCTTCTTGTAGATAATGGGGTTTTAAGTGAGACTTGAAGGAAGTCAGGAAAACCAGGGGGCAGAGATGAGGAAGGAGAACATTCCATTCACAGGGGAAAACCAGTGAGAATGCCAAGAGTTGGGAGATCAAGTGTCTTGTGGAAGGAGCAGCAAGGAGGCCAGAGTCACTAAATCTTAAAGTACAAGAAGAGGAACAAGAAGACTGGAGAGATAGCAAGGGGCCAGGTTATAAAGGACTTTAAAAGTAGAAAGGAAGAAACAGTTAGTTGTCTCATTTGGTCTTTTTACAACTTCTCCAAGATCATAGAATCATGGCTCTGCCACTTCATTCACTCTGTTATAACTTTATTAAGGTTCAGCAGTTTACTTTCCCCTCCAAAAAGATGACTCTGAAAAGCTGGAGGAACACCGCTCAGTACAAAAATGGGCCATTCTGGAGACATAGTTCTGGGATTTGGATTTAAGCTTCACCACTTCCTACCTACGTGACCTTGAGCAATTAATCTCTCTGGGCCTCACTTTCCTCATCTGCAAAATGATAAAGTTTGGCTAGATAATCCCTAAATCCCTTCCTGCTCTAAATCTATGGTCCTGCCACATAATTTTGTGTCCCATCTTTTCAACTGCTCATAGGGCATTTCCATATGTGTATATATATGTATATGTTTTACCCAAACTCAGTATACTAAACAGAACTCATCTTTCCTTTAAAACTAAACGAGCTCCCCTTCCTAACTACCCCTCTTCTGTCAATAGTCTTCTAGTCTCTGAGCCTAGACACTCCAGGGTCATTTTTAACTCTTTTTCTCCATTCTTCTACATAATCTATCTTCAAATCCCATCATCTATTTCCTTTGAAATATCCATCATATTAGTCCTTTCAACTCCATGGTCATGTAATCTCTTGAAAACACTGCAACCAATACTGAACCATGGCTAATATAATCTTTGTTGTATATATGTTGTAAAGATTTCTTAAAGGTCTAAATAAATTAGGTTCTCTGGTTTACTCTTATTCATATATCTATTTAACCCTTCAAAGATATTTTGTATTTTAAGTACGATCTCACCACATGGAAATCTTTGTCTCAAAGGTTATACTTTGTTTAGTGATCTTACATTTAATTATGAGTTCCACTGCTTTGTGGTGGATGAGGAGAATGCTGCCTGGTCTAATGATCTAATTTTCCAATTGTATGGAGAATATCCTATTTGTCCACTATTATTTACTTTGATCAACTAATCAAAAGCATTTAGTAAGCGCTACTATGTGTCAGGCACTGTGATAGGCCCTGGGCATACAATCTACAACGTGGTGTAGTGGCTGGAGTGGTGACTTCAAAGCAAGAAAGACCTGGGTTCATAGTTCAGTCTCTGACACATACCTGGGCAATCTGTTTAATTTCTCAGTGCTTGAGACAAACCGTTAAGACTAAGTTGCAGAGGTGTCAACCTGCATTGGTAAAGGAAGTTTCCTTACCCTGAAGGTATCCTATACCCTATACCCCAAGTTAGGTCCCACCATCACCATCACCATCACCACCATCATCCTCATCTTGTTGTGCCCTCCCAAGGGTGTATTGGAACCAGTTCAAACTGTCTCAGGAGTGAATTGTTAAAATTTTCAACATAAGCATTCACACCTCAGCAATTAGTAAAGGCTCGATCTATTTTTGTGCATTGTCTAGATCAGAGATTCCCAAACTTATTTGGCCTACCACCACCTATTCAAAAAAAAAATTACTCAGTACCCCATCCCCCAATCTACTTTCTTTAACCCTTTAATTTTTTTAAATTTGCATTATTTCAAAAAAAATATGGTTTTTTAAAAGATGCATCTTAAATTTAATAATTTATTGCAAACTTGTGGGGTTTTCCTGCATTGGAATTTTGATGATGCAATATTGCATTATATAACAATATAGTATTATATTGTAAACACGTCATTATACACACATATTCCTGCTGATGAATGCTGAACTCTGCATGAACGACACACTGACCTCCCACCACTTGCTTGTTAAGACCTATGAGCAGACTTGACCACTGAGCAGTTATAACTAGCAGTTTGTGTGTTTATTTGGAAAATAATGTAATCACTACAACTTTAACTGTTATACAACAGATGAAACAAAAATGTATGGTTTTTCAAAATTTTCCCATCCTCTTTACTTATGCTTCCACTACCCCCTTATTTTTATCTAGCACCCCCAATTCTACCTGAGGCTACTTCTGCCTCACCCACCATTCCAGTGCCCCCCAGGAGGCAGTATTGCCCACTTTGGGAACCTGTTGTCTGGACTTAACAGAGTGATGGAGAAAATGTTAATAGCGTAGATTAAACTTTAAGATTTGTCTGGTAGCAAATTTCCCCTCCTTAAGATCTAGTTCTTAAACATTTGCCAGTGTATTTCCAATTCTCCCTACCACCACCCCACCACCTACCCCTAAGAAATATAAGTTCCTTGAGGGAAGGGATTGTTTTCATTTTTGTCTTTGTATCACCATAGTGCCTGGTATTTGATAGGAACTTAATAAGTACTTGTTGAAATGAATTGAATTTATTTCTTCCCAACAGATCTGGCAGTTTAGTAGCCTTTTTTCCAGAATTAACAACTGGCAGTTTAATGAAGTCACCTCCATGTCAGAACACTTGAAGACCTGCCCCTTCAATATTGTGGAACATAGGACAGACCCAGTTCTTCTGACTAGCATGTGCGAGCAACCCAAGCAAGCCAGGAAGAGCTTGGTCTCCACCTTCCAGCCTAGACCATGAGGAAGACATCGCTCAGAAGGTGCTTCCTCTGGCATTGTTGTTCTGTCTTCCTCCAGCCTCCTGGAAGGGAGAATGCTGAATATCAGCTTCTTGTGTCTCTGTGGAACACTGGATTCTTAGAAGCTTTAGCTTACTCACAAGCCTAATCACTATGTTGTAGCTTTTCAGTTTTACTACATTACCCCAACTTCACCCTGTAGATCATTAGTTTAATTTCTTTTCTGCTTAAGAAATCAATCTAAATGATAGCTATTGGAAGAGAAAGCAGCTCATTAGGCAATCAGGAAATCAAAAGAGATTACAGGAATGAGGAGAAAGCAGATAAATTACCTGGCAGAGTTAACCACCATACATTCAGGCATCACATAGGAAAGCTCTCAAGCTGAGTGCCCCAGGTGCAAGGGACTAGGATGAGTTGGGGGACTTCAGAGTTGCAGTAATTTGGGGAAGGGCCTCTATGGGCCTAGGAATAAAGAAAGGGACACATAAGTGGAACAAGCACATGATCCAGCTCTATGTATGACTATGAACATTCATAGAAAGTGTGATGGGAACTCAAAGCCAAAAATAAAATTGTCCCTTCCCTCAGGGGAACTTATAGTCTACAGATTCCTTTGGTTTCTCTCACCCCCATCATGGTCATTCCTTGAGAAAGGGAAGGGAGGGGGGGGGGAGTGGAGGAGAAAGAGAGAGAGAGAGAGAGAAAGAGAGAAAGTGATGGTTACATGTAAAAAATGGAGGTACTGGAATAGCTGGCATGGGAGTAGCTGTGATTGATTTCCAATCTGGCATGAATAACTCAGCACTGGATATCACCATTAGGAGAAATAGAGAAAACACTGGAGTTTATCATTTATAGGGACAAGCTATGGCTGTGAGTATAAATTTCTTTTTCATAATGATGTGAATCTTTGGTAAACCCAATTTTCCTGATTATAATCTAGTCCAGCAAATATTTAAGTATAATACAAGATATTGTATTAGATGTTGGGAATACAGAGACAAAATGAAAAATAATCTTTGTCCCCAAGGAACTTACAGCCTGTTGATGGGGGACACAGTATATAAGCAGTAAGTCCATATGTGATCATTTGAATAAGAAGAGAGAGCTACTCCCCTCTGCTCTGACTATATTGTGCTTTTTGATACAAGGCACTATTTTCTAAGACTACAACCACAGACTTATTTAAGATCTTTTGGTAGTTAAATCAAGCAGTGAAAAAAAAAAGCTAACATTTATCAATGAGCACATTGATGCTTAACAGTAAAGAATACTACTTCCCCAGAATCTAGTTTGCAGGTTCTATGTATACTCTGGCCTGTAGGCAGGAAGGTTAACTAAGACAAAGAATGGAAAAAGTCACAGGCTTACTAAGAAGTGAGTTGAGGGTTGTGCCATGATGGAAAAGCAGTTAAGAACTTGAACAGGACAGAGCAATGGGAAAGGTGAAGGCTGCACACACAGAATCTTGGATGCCAGGGGGAGGGGAGAAGGAAGCAGGAGAAGAAAGAGACACACACTGGTTCTACTGGCAGCCCACTCCCAGTTGCACTTTATAAATTGACTAATATTATTAGAAAAGGTTAATGGCTTTGATACTTAATTGACTCTATGGGTACCCTTCAAGTAAGTGTATTTTAGGCTTGTGGAGGAAAGGGATAAAGAGAAGAGGAAGTTGTTTAGAGAGACTGGGGATGATTGGTAAGGGAGGAGCTTCTGAATAGGAGAAAGAGAATATGGTATTAACCACAGATTAGCAGACTAAGAAAAGCTTTTAAATGAGCAGAGCAGGAAAGGTGAAGTAGTTTAAGGAGATTCCTAGGAAGAGAAATCCTCCTAGGAGAATCAGGGGCCTGCCTGAAATTTAATTCAGCCAGAATTAGAGGAAAGATTTCATTATAAAACAAGAGTTCTCAAACTTTTGTGTGTATGTTATGGATCCTTTTAGCAGTTTGGTGAAACCTATGGACCCCTTCCCACATAAAATACATAAAATTTCAAAGGAAAACATTTATATTGAAAGATATTTATTAATTTTTTTAAACAAGGTCACAGACCCCAGATCAAGAATCCCTAGTCTAAAGAGACCAGATAGATGAGATTGTTTCCTCAATGACTAGGAAGCTGAGAAAGGGTTCTGACTTGGACTTGGGATAGAAGTAAGGTAGGGAAGAAGAGGGGTGGATGGAGACATAGGAGATAAAACAGAAGGACCTTATTACTAGGTGAAACTGAATAAATCTGAATTGAATAAAGAGATTGTATGTACCTATAAGTTACTTACATGTATGGCATATACCTGGGAATGGCACACACTGTATGTAATAAAGTAACTTGGCGCTCTAAATAGTTGCCTGAATGTGTTTTTGGGGGATGACCTACCATGAAGATTATGGTTCTGAAAGAGAGCCCTGTTCCTGCCCTTCTTCACTCGGATGATTGGAGGGCTATGTTGATAAACATTTAACAACCAGACTCTCCAGGGGTATGAACACTTTTAAGTTTAATCTGCATTAACACTTTCTTAAGTATAGACAATCAACAAAACAGTAAATCAAGTCCCATTCTGTAGCCAGATTTCTAAGGTATCAATGATCATACTGAATTTTTCACAATTGACTCTCACAAGCCCCTTAAAGCTGCCTACAGAAGCTAATGATAGAGAAGTGGAATGCTTGCTGTTTGGGGGTTGTCCTGATTTGGTTTAATCACAGAGAAGTGATGGATTTGGTAGCAGGTACCCCGTGTTCAAATTCTGGCTTCTTTGCTTAATTACCTGTGTCACCTTAGGTAAGTCACTTAACCTTTGACAGACTCAGTTTCATCTAATCCATCTATGGCCCTATTAATAATAGCATTTATAGAGCACTTAAAGGTTTATAAAGCTTTTTATAAATATTATCATATTTTTTTCCTAATAACAATCCTGGGAGGCAGGTGCTACTATTATCTTCATTTGATAGATGAGGAAATTGAGGCAAGTAGGAGTTAAGTGACTCATCCAAGGTCATGCAACTAGTAAATATGTGAGGTTGGATTTGAACTCAAGTCTTCCTGACTACAGATTGAGTGCTCTATCTACTGTGTCACTTAGCTCCCTCTGACTATGATCTCTAAAATTCCTTGCAGCTTTCAATCCATGATTCAGTAAAATGCAATGATTCTTGGTTATATTTTTGAATGACTAGTCTGAATGACTCAATATAGGGAAGAAAATTGACAGGGATCTTAGCCAACAGATGGAGCAAAAGCCAAGGGAATCCTGATCCTAGTGAGATACAACTTCTACTCTAAAAGACCATAGGTCTTAGAATATTATATTTCAAAAATCAAAAGAGCTGGGGCTGCATCCAGGAATTACTTACCCAGAAAAGTTCAGTCAGTATAACCCTGAATGAAAAAAAAGGATGTTTGTTGAACTGAAAGACTTTCAGGTATTTGCCACAAAAAGACCAGAACTCAACAGAAAATTTAATATAAAAGATCCAGAAGAAATATAAGGAAAACATTAAAGACTGCTTATAAGGCACTCATTAAAGTCAAACTGTTCACTTATTACATATATGAAAATATCATCAGTATTCTTAAAACTGTCATCATCAATAAAGCAGTTTGAAAGAAAGGTTGGGGATGAGTTGTGTATGATGGAGTGATTCTAAAAACAAAGCTGGGTAGGAAAAGGTAAAAGAGAACAATTATATTATAAAAATAGGGTGTGAAAGGAAGAACTAATACAGAGAAAGCAGATGGAGATGGGGCTCATAATGTTGGAACCTTACTTTTGTCTGGGTTAAAGAACAGGCAATGTATACATCTGGACATGTATAGAAGTATTCTGAACATGTAGAGAGGTGAGAAAAATGGGGAACATGATGGGGAGGGACTTTTAGAGGGATCTGTAGATTGGGATTTGGGAGGGTGGGGGAGAAAGTGAGGAGAGAACCCTTGAGTGGATGGGATGGGGAGTGGGGGGAATAAATGAGGGAACAGAGATAGGGTAAAAAGGGAGATCAACTAAGAAAACAGTGAGTAAAAGTAAGATGGAGAGAAATTCACAAATAGTAACTATCACTTTGAATATGAATGGGATGTTTATAGCAGCTCTCAGTGGTGTTGGCAAAGTGGTGGCAAAGAACTGAAAATTGCAGGGATCCCCATCAATTGGGGAATGGCTATACAAGCTGGGTTGTATGGTTATGATGGAATACCACTATGTAAGAAGAAATGACGAGTTCAGTGATCTCAGAAAGATTAGCATGAAATGGTGAAGAAAGAAGTGAGCAAAACCCAGAGAACATTATATCCAATAACAACAATATTACTTTAAGAATGACTCTGAGCAACTAAGTCATTTTAACTATTATAAATACACAAATTAAAAATAAAAGATATAAGAAGAAAAGCACTATCTGCATCCAGAGAAAAACCTGATAAATAGATGTATAATTTCACACACACACACATTCATATATATATATATATATATATATATACATATATATATATATATATATATATATATATATATGTATATATATATATAAACAAATATTTAAAAGAGAATTGTTAAAGGGATTTGGCATCAAAGAGACCTTGGCCTAGACTGAGATTGATCAAATTCATTTGTATATGATTCATATAGATGATTCAAGTTACAACCAATGCTGAGAAGTACGAAGATGGATGGGACTCTTACATAATTCTGCTATTTCAGAGTGTATAAAATATTGTCAGTTACATTGTATATCAGATGTCCCATCATCACCTCAAACTCAACATGTCCAAAATCTAATGCATTTGCTTCCCTGCACTAATTTTTTATATATCAATTTAAGGTTTACAAATTTACAGATATTATCCAAAGTGATCCTTACAACAACACTGTGAGGAAGATGCTATTATTATCCTCATTTTACAGATGAGAAAATAGAGGTTAAGTGACTTACAGCTAGTAAGTGCTTGTGGTAGAATTCAATCTCATATCTTCTTGGCTTCAGGTCCAACACTCTATTCACTGTGCAATCTAACTGCCAAGGAGGTCAGTGAGAGATGGGTAGCTCAGAACAGAGCCTGTGGTATGGAGTGGAAGGACTTAGAGAAGCCCCTCTGGGCTAGAGTTTGACCTGGATGGTCCTGGAACTAATGGAGGGATAGTACCACATGAAGCAAGAGGAAAGTGGTCATATCTTTGACCTTGGAGAAGTAGACTCTGCTAAGCTGGGCTAAGAACCCTGCGAGGGGATCTTTAGCAGTACTGAAGACCTGAAGACAGAGCTAAAATCAAAGTTTTTGTGTGACACATCTGAGGTTGAAGGAAAACAAGCTTCCAGTCATGGCTAAATGCTGAGGCTAGACTTAACTCTAAAATATGGTGTGGATGGAGAGAAAGGAGGCAAGGAAATAACCTGAATAAACATTGACACAGAAATCTTGGGCATGGAAGTTGAACCCCACCAGGACCTCAGAATTAATCAAAGGACTCAGTTCTTAGTCCTGGGCACCACTGGAAGTAGGCACATCTGAAGAATGAATAAATGCAAAAGGATGTAGTAAGCATTTACTGGCCAGGCACTGTGCTAAGCAATGGGGGTATAAAAACTAGCAAGCAAGACAGTCCCAGCCCTCTAAGACCTTACATTAACATTATAAAAGATAATGTAGCAGATAGAGGAGTAAAGGCAGCAACCCAGTGGGACTCTCTCAACATTCCACTCCAAACAACTTTTAAAATAACTCCTCAAATCAAAGT
Organism: Notamacropus eugenii; assembly: GCF_028372415.1. NCBI lineage: Eukaryota > Metazoa > Chordata > Mammalia > Diprotodontia > Macropodidae > Notamacropus > Notamacropus eugenii. Next base: position 343,693,230 of record NC_092876.1, read on the forward strand.
TCATAGTGGCAAACCCCGCAAGAGGTCAGAGATATTTTTCCAGCCTAATATAAACTTAAGAGGTCTCCAAGAGAAGTCTGTGACACTAGGGTGGGAGCTGGCCTGGAGCATGGCAGTAGAACCAGTAGTGGTCTTTAGAGGAAACCCCAATGGTGGCAGTGCCAACTTCAGGACCTCTCAGTCCAGAGACAGTAAGGGGCAGGGGGTCAGATAACTAGTCAGAAAGAGATTATAGGGAACCCCTGTACTGGTACTGTGTATAGAGTCTTGCCTATAAGCACTTCTGGATCACAATTCCAGGGTAGAAAAGAGCATTTGTGATCAGTCATAAGAGAATAGGGAGCCTGGTCAGAGACCTAAGACCAAGAAGACCACTAGTGCATGTAGCTGAAAGACAGCAGGAAACCTGGTCACAGTTTCTGGGACCAGAGGAGGACTAGCACTTATCACTACAAGGGAACAGAGTCCTTCCTGGGTAAAGACCAGAGAGAAGACCAGAAGATCAGTGACTACACTTTCCCCCAGATCATATCACCTTGGAAGTACCAAAAACTTGCAAATTCACAGAACTAGCTCTGAAAACAATAGCATAAAAAAGCCTGAAGCTTGGGACAGTGCCTCCCTACCTCAAGGTTGGGAAAATGGGCAAACTACGAAAAGAGAAGTTGACCAAGAAAATCTTTGAAGATCAAGACATAAACTCAGAAGATAACAATGTGGAAATAGCTACAAGTAAGGGTTCAAAGAAAAATGTTAATTGGATTCAAGCCCAACAAGAATTCCTGGAAAAGTTAAAGAAAGAAATAAGAATGGCAGAAAAAATGAGAAAAGAAATGAGAATGATGCAAGAAGATTATAAAAAAAGAGAACTGATAGCTTAATAAAAGAAACAGAGATAAGTAGGTGGCTCAATGAATAGAGCACTGGTCTAGAATTAGGAAGATCTGAAATCTAACCTTACCAGCTGTGTGATTCTGGTTAAGTCACTTAACCTCTGTTTTCCTTAATAAACTGAAGAAGGAAATGACAAGCCACTACAATATCTTTGCCAAGAAAACCTCATGGACAATATGGTCCATGGGGTCACAAACAATTGGACACAACTGAATGACTGAACAACAATGAGAAAAGGAGGCACAGAAAGATATTGATAAACATAGCACCTTTAAAAACTGAATTAGCCTAATAGTAAAAGAGGCACAAAAATTCATTGAAGAAAAGAACTTAAAAAAACAGAATTGGTCAAATGAAAAAAGAGGTACAAAAGCTCACTGAAGAAAGTAATTACTTAAAATCAGAATTGATCAAAAAGAGACTGATGGCTCTGTGAGATGTCAAGCAAAGGCAAAAGAATGCAAAAAATAGAAGGAAATATGAAATATCTCATAGGAAAAACTACTGACCTGAAAAATAGATCCAAGCGAGATAATTTAAGAATTATTGGACTGACAGTCATGACCAAAAATAGAGCCTAGACACCATATGTTAAGAGATTATACATGAAAAGAGCCTTGATATCTTAGATCTAGGGGATAAAATAGAAATGGAAGAATTACACCAATTGCCTCCTGTAAGAGATGCCAAAGTGAAAACTTCCAGAAATATTATAGCCAAATTTTAGAGCTCCCAGGTCAATGAGAAAATACTTCAAGCAGACAGAAAGAAACAATTCAGAAGGGGGCTGAGCCAAGATGGAGGAGTAGAAAGACACATATACTCTAGCTCTTCCCCCACAGTCCACTCCCAACTCTAGAGCAGCAGAAGCCACAGAACAACAGAGTGAAAGAGGTTTCCAGCCAAAGGTAACCTGGAAGGCTGACAGGAAAGGTCTATCTCACAGGATGCTAAGCAGAGCAGAGCCCAGTCCTGGCCACATGGTACTGGCAGGAAGAGACTGGGGCAGAGTTCCCAGCAAGAAGGGTCCCAGATCCCTCAACCCACAAGCAACAAAGAAACCTCCAAAGGTCAGTGGGGGAGGGCTTTCCCAGCTGGGTGAGAGGGGAATGAGGTTCCTCCAGCAACAACCCCAGGCCACAGCAGAGGCAGGGGAAGCAGACTGCAGGCAGCTATGGTGGCCGAGGAATCAACCTGGGTCCATTGTCCAAGCAATTAAGCTTAAAGCCTCTGGTGGTAGGGAGCAGTTGATGTAAACCTCAGCCCTGAGTGATGGCCCCATCCCCACCCAAAGCCCTAGGGAATTGAGCAGCTGAGTCAAATCTCAGCTTTGAATATGATACTGGGGAGATACTGGGCAATCAGACCATCCTCTTGATAAAGGATTCAGAAGTCAAGTAACTGTCTGAGAAAATGCCCAAAAACAGGAAAAAAATAAGACCATAGAAGGTTTCTTTCTTGATGAACAGGTGTCTCCTCCCATCCTTTGGGATGAGGAAGAACAAGGCATACTGTCACAGGAAGTCAAGGCCCTGCCTCCAGTGCCTGCAAAGTGAACTTAAACTAGGCTCAGGCAATAGAAGAGCTTGAAAAGCGAGTTAGCAGCCTGCTAAAGGAGAACCAAAAAATGCTGAGGAAAATAACACCTTTAAAAAGAGGCTAACTCAATTGGAAAAAGAGGTCCAAAAAGCCAATGAGGAGAGAGAGGCATTAAAAAGCAGAATTAGCCAAATGGAGGAGAAGGTTCAAAAACTCACTGAACAAAATAGTTCTTTGAAAGAGAGAATTGAGTTCAGGGAAATGAATGACTATGAGATAAACCAAGCAGTTAAAAAACAAAACCAAAAGTTTGAAAAAATAGAAGATAATGTGAAATATCTCATTGGAAAAACAACTGACCTGGAAAATAGATCCAGGAGAGACAATTTAAAAAATTATGGGCCTACCTGAAAGCCATGATCAAAAAAAAGCTTAGACGTTATCTTCCATGAAATTATCATTGAAAACTGTCCTGATATTCTAGAACCAGAGGGCAAAATAAATATTAAAAGAATCCACCGATCACCTCCTGATAGAAACTCAAAGGAGAAACTCCAAGGAATATTGTGGCCAAATTTCAGAGTTCCCAGGTCAAGGAGAAAATACTGCAAGCAGCTAGAAAAAACAATTCAAGTACTGCGGAAATACAATCAGGATAACACAGGATCTGGCAGCTTCAACATTAAGGGATCGAAGGGCTTGGAATAGGATATTCCAGAAGTCAAAGAAACTGGGATTAAAACCAAGAATCACCTACCCAGCAAAACTGAGTATAATACTTCAAGGGAATAAATGGTCATTCAATGATAAAGAGGACTTTCAAACATTCATGATGAAAAGACCAGAAATGAAGAGAAAATTTCACTTTCAAACTCAAGAATCAAGAGAAGCATGAAAAAGTAAACAGGAAATAGAAATCATAAAAGACTTTCTAAAGCTGAACTGTTTACATTTCTACATGGAAAAAAAATATTTATAACTCTTGAGACTTTTCTCAGTGTTTGGGTAGGTGGAGGGATTATACATACTTAAACACACACACGCACACACACACACACACACACACACACACACATAGAGTATAGGCTGTGTTGAATCAGAAGAGATGACATCCCAAAAAAATAAAATAAAAATTAAGGGGTGAGGGAGGAAAATACTGGGAGGAGAAAAGGAGAAATGGAATGGGGCAGGCTATAACTCATAAAAGAGATAAGAAAAATCTTGTTCAATGGAAGAGAAAAGGGAGAAGGGGAGAGGGGAAAAATGAAGCTACTCTTTCCACATAGGACTTCAGGAGGGAATAACATGCTCACTAACTTTGGTATGAAAATCTATCTTACACTACAGGAAAGTAGGGGAGAAGGTGACAAGTGGGGTGAGGGGAATGATAGAAGAGAGGACAAATGAGAGAAGGGAGTAACTAGAAATAAACACTTTGGGGAAGAGACAAGGTCGAATGAGGGAATAAAAAAATAAGGGGGGATAGAGTAAAATAGAATGCAAAATAGTATTACACAACACGATTATTATGGAAGTCTTTTGCAAAACAACACATATTTTAGTCTGTATTAAATTGCTTGCCTTCTCAGTGGAGATGGGGATGAAGATGGGGGGAGGAGAGAAGTTGGAGTTCAAAGTATTAGAAACAAATGTTTAAAACTATTATTGCATATAACCTGGAAATAAGAAACACAGGGAATGGGGTACAGAAATTTATCTTGCCCTACAAGAAAAGAGAGAAGATAGGGATAAGGGAAGGATGAGGTGTGATAGCAGGGAGGGTACATTGATGGAAGGGGTAATCAGAATGCAAGGTATTAGGGGGTGGGGGGAGGGGAGAGATGGGGAGAAAAATTGGACATGTTACAAAGTGATGTAAAAGCAATTAGCATTAAAACAATTGACTGAATTAATTACTGAGACTAAATCAGAGACATCTTTAGTTTGGGGGAAAGAATTTTAGTCTAAGTTTTCTAGAGGCAGGTAAACTTGGGTAAAATTTGACACTGATGGAAAAGTTAAAGTTTTAATGGTAAATTTGATTTTTTGATTGTTATTTAATCAGGAACTAGAACATGTATAGAAAGGCATGTAAGTCATTTAAGACTTGCCTCAAAAGATGTTCCTTAGCCAATGTGAAATTATAGTCATATCTGAAACCTGGTTATTGGAACTTGCTATATTAAGATGCTATGGGACTATTAAGTGACTGTTCTTCTGAGTTTAACTCCGGGTATGGATAGCAAGAAAGGCGATCTGAGCCTCCAATCCATGATGCCAGTAAGCCTGTGAGATGCTGGTATGAACTGAAAAAGGTGATCTCATGGGAAGGGTGGGAGAGCGGCTGTTCAACCTGGGCTGAGGTAGGATTCTGCTGGCTCAGTTTCCCCACTGACACCTGGCAGACTTTAAGCCTGACTGAATGCAAGTTGACAATCTACTCCTGCCTGGAATTGACATGAAGTTGGGGAGATATTGTTTCTCTGCAATGTCCCTACTCTTGGTGGCAATTTCCTATAGTCAAAAGGTTTGTAAACTTAATACCAGATCTATTAAATTATAGATTATTGGTAGGGGAACATCTGAGGTTAAGTCTAAAATTAAGCTATTAGACTTGGGCCTTTAGACCAACAACAATAAGTTAGGGTACTTTAATTCTTAGTAACAGTGTGGAGACAATTAGGTCAAGGGCCTGTAAAGTTAGCATACGTAGTTATTATTTGTGTCTCAGTTGGTTAATGTTAAAAAAAAATTCTTTTGTGGTCTATATTGTAAATGCTTTAAAAGAAGTATCACCTGATCAAAAGTTGGAGTTGTTTTATGTGATATGAACTGTGTTAAAAATGAAAAAAAAAAAAAAAGAAACAATTCAAAAATGTGGAGCCACAGTCAGAATCACATAATGTTTAGTGGTTTTCACTTTAAAGGAGAGGAGAGTTTGGAATATGATATTCCAGAAGGCAAAGGAACTAGGGTTACAACAAAGAATCACCTACCCAGAAAAATGAGTATAATCCTTTAAGGGAAAAATAATATTTAACGAAATAAAGGACTACCAAGCATTCCTGATGAAAAGACCAGAGCTGACTAGAAAATTTGTCATTCAAACACAAGACTCAAGAGAAGCATAAAAAGGTAAATATGAAAAAACAAACATTAAGGACTCAATGAAGTTAAACTATTTACATTCCTATATGGGAAATGATACATGTTACTTTTAAGAATTTAAGACAGTTAGAAGGAGTTTACACAGAAAGAGGGCATGGATATGACTAATGTGAAAATGTGTTTAGTAAGAATGCATGTGTAGAACCCATATAAGATTGCATGCCATCTTGGGGAAGGGTAGGGAGGGAGGGGGAGAAAACTTGGAACTTATAAAAGTGATTGTTGAAAACTGAAAACAAATTAATAAATTTGGGAGGAAAAAGAAAGAGGGAATTGGTATGAGCTGATTAGGTTGTGATGATTTCAAAAAAATAAAGGGGTGAGAAATAGAGAGGAACTAGAAGAATGGGAGAGATGGAATAGGGAAAATTATCTCACATAAAAGAGACACAGAAAAAAGAACTTTTACATTGGCAGGAAAGTGGTGTGAGATGGAGGACAATGCTCAGACCTCATTTTCATCAGAATTAGTTCAAAGAGGGAAGAATACATACATACATATATATATATACATACATACATACATATGTATGTATGTGTATGTGTGTGTATATATATATGTACACACACTTAGTTGGGAATAGAAATATATCTTACCTATAGGAAGTGAAGAGGAGAGAGGAAAGAAGGGAATGATAAAAGGGAGGTCAGATTAAAAGAGGTAGTAATCAGAAGCAAAACAGACTTTTGAGTTGGTATGGAATGAGACAGACAGAGAGAGAGAGAGACAGAGACAGAGAGACAGAGGGAGAGAGAGAGAGAGACAGAGAGAGAGACGGAGGGAGAGAGAGAGAGAGAGAGAGAGGATAAACAGAAGAAAATAGAATGGAGAGAAGCATACGGTTAGTAATCACAGCTGTGAACGTGAATGGGATGAGCTCACTCATAGAATGGAAACAGATAGCAGAATGAATTAGAAACTAGAATTCAACAATATTTTGTTTACAAGAGACATACTTGAAACAGACACACATACAGAGTCAAAATAAGAAGCTGAAGAAAAATTTTTTATGCTTCACCTGAAGCAAAAAAAGCAGGGGTGGCAATCATGATCTC